>NC_141370.1:14930846-15530846 GCF_963921425.1 Dryas octopetala | reverse complement strand
AGCGTATGGTTAGCACAAAGCACTTTTGGAGTGATTCTCAATGGGATTCCCAAAGTTTTGAATTAATGTCCCTTATTCCCAAGCTCAGAACAAAGTATGAGTCGTATGACTACAGATAAAAAAAAAAAACAAGGTTTGGCTACAAATTTCAAATGGGTCGGATAGGGAACAGAGTCAACAGACCCGTGAGCTTCTGCACATGATGTTAAATTATCAGTCCGATCACTGAAGGGAGCTAAGATCTACCTTACACGTGGACGGTCGAGGGTGGACGTTGGCTATGGTGTTAGAAATATCATGAGTCACGCATTAGGAAACTGCCACGTGTTAATCCGTCCACATACCCTTTTTCTCAGCACGGCAGCAGAGTTTTAGGCGACAGGCTCACGCAACTGAATGCAAATATCTAATTTCTGACAGTCGTTAATGATCTGACCCAACGTTTACATTCAAGAATTCATTTGCTATGCCATTCCTTGGATAGATAGAAGAAGGTTCACGTGGGAAACAAAGTTTTTTTTTTTTTTGGTTTGGGAAGGAGATTAAATTTAAGTGCATTGTTACTACCTTTTCAATTGAGTTACCTTAATGTAAATTTCACACTCAGTCAATAATGACAATGTCCCATGCCTACTTGAACCTAAACAAATGTTTTCTTCTCTAGTATAAAATTTTCCATGAGACAGATACACACTCTTTATGTCTCTCTCTCATCTCATACCTTTTCTCCCTCTCTAGACACCACATTGGTATATATCTATTAACCTAGAGTGGTTTTCTCTTTTATGTTTTGTAGGACAAGATGGTTAACTACTTAACCCTTGGTAACATGCGAGCAGCAAGCATGGAGCATGCTTTTGGCAACCAACGATCAAGTTTGCTACATAAAGTTGGAAGACCTCCAAGTAGCTAATTAAGAATGTTATCCTATCTCATTCAGGCCCACATAGTTCGTATTTTGACATGGACAGGGATCCACTAGTTCAACAGCCCATCTCAACTTGAGAAATCTGCATCACTAATTTACTATTCAAGATTACAACATTCTTAGCGGCGGGTGAATTGTTTTTATTATTATAGAAGCAGCTTTTTGCATGCGATTATGAATGGTGAAAGTGATGTTCAACCTTAAATTTCAGTGGGTCAGCATGCATTATATTAGTTTCATAAATACAAGTGGGCGACTTGACAACCTGACGAGGCCGCAAAAATGTCCTTTCAAAACATGAAGGGATAGGCCAGACCGTCAGAGAGACCCGAAACACTGCGAATGCAGCCCAGGCCCTTTGGGTGAGTTCAAAGCACAAGCTAAGAGTCAACCAGAAAGTCTAAAAGGGTGACAACAAACGTCTCAATCCGATTTGGAAAACCCAAATAATTAAAGCCCAGTTTAGGACGTTTTCATAATTTCAATAAAAAATTGTCCCACTCTTGTTCACATTTAGTTTTTCTAAGAGACACAGGTAAACAGAGAACCTAAAACAGGCACTGATAGCATGGATGATAAGTTCTCCTACACATTTGTCACAAAATCAGAACAAGCCCACCTAGCAAAGCCTTTGGGCCATTGGTAGTGGGAACCTACTCTATATACTAATTTCAACATAAGGAATTTGGGCCAAGACCATCCCAGACTTCTGCTAGTGATCTCCAGTATTTCAGCCTCCTTAAATTACTGAAAATAACTTGGCACCTCATCCAAAAGATAAATAGAAAAGCAATTTACATTTAGGTCTTGAACACATACCCAGAGCCAACTATAAGGCTCACAGTAGCAAACACTACACACCATGGGGTCACCCAAGAAGGAAACCAGACAGGGCAAAAGATGAGAGTCAGACAGCAATGAGTTAATTGCAGCAGTAACACTCTAATCAACCCTGCAACATACACATGAGCGGGTTTGCAAGCCTAACAAACCAAGCCACAACAAGTGGGAGCTTTGTTAGCTAAAAGAGCTTGGCTTGTGACTAGGCTCGGCCAGTGAGGCTTAAAAAGCTCTCATGCCACAGATGCAGCTCACAGGGTGCTTAGTTCATTTGCAGTCCTACACTAACATCACTTCAGCAGCAACAAGAATCGATTGTAGCAAACATGCACCAACATTACAAAACACATTGTTCATTAAGCACAAGGATAAACCCGTGCACTATGATAACAGAACACATTGCTCATCAGACCCTAATGCTAAATCCATGTCCTTCAAAATGTGTTATGGAACATCCAAAATCTCAATGTAAAGTTTAAAAAATGAGCAATGGAGGAAGCAAGGCATACCCAAGATTACACTATAATTCAACCAAGGAAAACAACATAACTGATCATTCAATCCCTTGTGGAGCAAAAACAACAATTGCATCCTAGTGACCGTGGCACCATGGCAGCAATAATATAGACAAGTCATTCACCATACCACCATCTAAAGAACAAGCCATTGTTTCGAACAATAGAAGATTAATGTATGAGTTCAATAATCCATAAAAGACACGCCATGATAAGTTTTTGGCATTTTGCTACTCAATGCATCAAGTGCAAGCACATTGCAACTATCAGCCTTTAACTACTAATAACACACCAGCAATTGGTTCTCTCCTAATGGTGGAAAAACCTGAAATTTTCTTTTTCAACAAGTCACATAACCTCCATCTCTCAATGTAAACAAGTAAAGATTCATTAAAGAATGAACAAAGTGAAAGAGCACACAAATTATTGCAATAAGAACAATGAAGTAATGAACAGCGCCAGGGGCAATTGTTAGGCTACAAAACACAACTTGTTTTGTAGCAAATACTAGTATTCAACTTCCATGCCAAAGACATGGAGTACCACCAAAGATGAAGATATCTAATTCAACTACCCCTAAAAGAGGACAATTCAATATCATCAACCCATCAATCCAATTAATCAAATCTTGATACAGGAGAGGATCACACTTGAAAATAAAATTAAGAGCACCAATTACTCCAATTAAGTCACAACAGATGAAGACATCTAATTCAACTTCCACTGAAAAACAACATCATCATTCATCAACCCACCACATTAACCAAATATAAATGCAGTCGACATCATAAATTCACACTTGGAAATAAAAGCTGCTCAATTAGAAACTTATCCGAGAGTCACCGATAACAAGATAAGAGAAAGGATTAAAATAGTGCCTAATTCTATAGCCGAACCACCACATATGTATGTAAAAAGGGAAAACTTGCTTGCCAAACAGTGGCTCATCGATCACAAAAATCAAAACCCTTTTGCCCAAACACAATGTGTATATCCCACCAAGCCCAAAAAGAGAACCAAATACTAAAGATTAATGATTTAACAAAAAGATAAAATTTAGTTTTAAAAAAAGAGAATATTTACTAGTACTCTCTTTATTTCTTTCCTTCAAGCAGCTCCACTACGACACTCCTTAGCAAAGTGCCCAGGCTCCCCACAGTTGTAACAGCCACTGCCACCGCCACCTGACCCAGAATTGAACCCATATCTTCCGCCACCGCCACCGCCTCCGCCTCTGCAATCCCTCGCCATGTGGCCAAACTCACCACAGTTATAACAAGGACCGCCACCACCGCCGCTACCACCGCCGCCACCAGAGCCTCCGTTATTGCATTCCCTCGCTAAATGCCCTAACTCGCCGCACCTGTAGCAACCACCTCCGCCACCGGCACCACCGCCACCGCCAGAACCGCCGCCATTCCCATTAGGGCAAGCCCTCGCCACGTGGCCAAACTGACCGCAAGTAAAACAACTACCGCCACCGCCACCGCCACCGCCACCATTGCCGCCGCGATTGCAATCCCTAGCCATATGCCCCGGCTCTCCGCAATTGTAACACTCACCGGCACCGCCTCCGCCTCCGCCTCCGTTCCTTCGATCACCCCCTCTCCAGCCGCCGCCAAATCCAGAACCACCGCCGCCGCCGCCGCGACCACCGGACCGGCCAAAGCTGCTCTCCTTCCGGTTGCCCTGCAAGGCCGCGCCGTTAGGGCCGGTGACGTCGACGGCCTTGGTCTTACCGCCTTCAGAGACAGCAATTAGGAACTCGACGGACTCGTCCTCCGCCACGCTACGGAAGCCGTCGGATCGGATCGACGATTGGTGGACAAAGAGATCCTCGCCACCAACGTCAGGGGTGATGAAGCCGTAACCCTTCGCATCGTTGAACCACCGCACCTTCCCTGTCGACCTCTCCTCAGCCATGGTTGAAACCCTTGGAGAGAGAATGAGAGAATTCTTTGTTGTTTGCTTTATGCGAGGATTAGTGAGAGAGAATGTTTATATAGGGAGAGAGAGAGAGTAGTGTGTATCAGTGACAGGCAAGACAACGAAGGGATCTAATTAGAGATTAAAAAAATAATTAGTATATAAACAGAACCCTAAGACAACCCTAATCCGTCTCCGGCCCTTTTCTAATTCCCCTTGGGCTTTTCCTATTCCTACACGTTTTTTAGTGCTTGGTTGGATTGGATCTGCTACTCCTCGGTACATCCTAAGAAACCCTACACCCCCCTTTTTCTTTTGTTTAATTTTCACTACAAATAAAAAATAATGGGAGGCGATTTTCACACTCCTCTTTTCTCTGTTTGCACTTCATTTTTTTTAATATATTTTGTATATTTTTATTATATATTTTTCCAAATCTACCTTTTATAACTGTTGAATTTTTATTTTAATTATATTTCAGTGATAATTATTTTTCCTAAATTCTCTCGTCATTCTTAAAAAAATAAAAATAAGCAATTTTCTCTCCCCTCGTTGTATCTTCTTCATATTGCATCTCTTTGCCTTCTAAGCCATTTTTTTTTTTGTGAACTAGTCTTGTTCGTGCTTTCAATCATCATTCTATACTTTTATTAGGAAAATATTTAGCTTGTCATTTTTCTTTTTTCGTTTTCTTCATGAGAGTCATGATTTATGTGAACCTGAGAATTAGTAGGACCCGCATATTCTCGTGGGCCAACCATTAACACATTTGACAAAAAAAAAAACCATTAACACACAAGGAGTCTTTATCTTGCAAGAAAGTCAAAACCCTGGAAAATAGAACACCAATTTCGACAACAATTCTGTAATTCTTCAGAACGAATCATTATGTCATATATGGTTGGAAAAATACGGATGTTAGCTTTGCAGGGAAGTCTTATACGTGCTTCTATCCTTTCATTAGGAAAATATTTAGCTTGTCATATTTTTTTTTCATTTTCTTCATGAAGGTCATGATTTATGTATCTTCTTCTTTTTTTTATGGTGGGTTTGTGTTATGAAATTAATTGGGGTTTTCAATTAGTCTACTCCCTCATTTTTGGGTCTTTTGACACTGCATAGCAACCACTACTAATTTGTAGCATATTTGATTTTTTTTTTTTTTTAAGAATGTCACATGTAGCTTAATAAAAAAAGGTATACTATATATCAAGAAGACGAATATAAGTGTAGTTTTTCTTTCTTTTTTAAAAATAGAGTTATGGAAAGAGATATATTATTATGACAATTTTAAAAAATTAAATGTGTAGGATTTAATGTTACATATATGACATTTTATAATTAAAAGATAAAAGATATATATGAAAAATAAATAATAAAAATATATACAAACATTTAAAAAAATAAGAAGGAATGCGAAAATCACCTCCCAAAATAATTTGTTATTTTGATTGTTGCTAACTTGCTTGTGGTTTTTTAATCAATTTTTTGTTACAAGATATATATTGACTTGCTCTCATCTTAATATGTTGTAAATTATGATTATATGCAAGTTTCTCTTTCCAGGTTGTAAGAGGTGTGATGGTTCTATGCTTTGTTATTTGATTACATGGCCGGATGGCCCTTGTTTTATAACTTTGCTAAATAATTAAGGTCCAGGACCGGTCTGAGGATTTAGGTGGCCCTGGGCGAGAAAAAAATTTGAGGCCTTTTGCTCATTCAATAACTAAAATTAATTGACCAAAAAATCAATAAGAAATTTCTAACGTGATACCCATCAATTTAGTAAGAGAAATTAAAAAAATAGAACTGATTTGAATTAATTGAAAATCTTTAAGTACACAAAAGCTGGAGTCAGTTTTAAAGATAACTAATACATGTAGCAAGATTTAGGCTGCAAGTAGCAAGCTTCTAGGCAATCTATATTCCAAATTCTCTGCTAACAAATCTTTGTTATCAAATTAGAGAGCTTCCTTACTCCTCGATATTAATTAAAGGAGGCAAAGTGTAAAGCAACTAAGAGGAATAGTCAAATGGATGAAGGAGGCCCTGGACTGTGAGACTGGGAGTGATGAAGAGGAATGAATAGTCAACAAGGAATAGTTAGAGAAAAAAAATGATTAGAGGAATAGTCAATAGATGAAGGAGGCCTACACTAAAAGTAGGAATAGTAAAAAAAAATTTGCTTTTTTTGTTTTAATTAAAAAGCCCAACTTAGAAGTTGGAGGCCCTTTGGGTGGCTGGGCCCTAGGTGGTCGCCTAGCTCGCCTACCCTCAGGGCTAGCCCTGTTAAGGTCAATTGATTTTCGGTTTTTATTAGATTGTTTGTTTTTTATTTATTGTCAGTTATCTTTAAGGTGTCATTTGTTAATATTTTTGTTGTTTTGTGTAATGAGTAGAGTGAGACTTGATTTGATAAACACAACCAGTGTAACATGAACCTAATTTGAACATTAAGCAATTGGAACCGATTATCGGATGGTAAGTCGAGCAAAAAACCCACCCCTAATTGGAGATAAAGAAGCCTGATAATGTTACAACTATTATATCTCAAATAATGAAAAGACTTAAGGCCTTCACAACTCAACATGTTCATAAAAAGGTTCATTAGGAAAAGAAAAAATTTATAATTATTTGTTAATACAATCCTACCACAAAATTTTGGACTTTTTTTGTTATTTTTTTCTGCTGCCAAATGATAGAACAAGACGTAATCACTAGACACTAGGACATAGGCGATTTGGCGTGAGTGTTTGTAGCTGTTATCAAATGCCATGTCCAGTAGTGTGAACAAAAGGACGAGATCATAGTAATCATATGAACTTGGCTACTAACTAATAATTAAGCACACTTTTTTGGATTATCAGTCTCCTAAGTCCTAACTCCATATTTCTCTTTCACTCTTTTAATATTGTCATTTTATATAATCAATCAAACCAATGAATTTATACTATTAAAAAAAACAATGCATCTAATGGTAGACTGGTGTGCCAAACCAGATCACAGCTATGGCATTTAATTGTAGCGTTGTTGCAATTGAGGTAGGTACATTCATCTCTCACAATCTGCATTGACGGTGCAATATCATAATATAATATATCATATTATACGACAAAAAAAAACATTAATATTACACACCCACAAATGATGATGCGCATAACGTCAAATATTACTCTAAAGTTTACATAAAATCATGAATTCTATGCTTAAATTCATCCAATTCATAATCTTGACTTGGGAATGAACAATTTTTTTTATAATACCAAAATCCTACCTATTATTCTCTTATAATTCAAAAAATACTCTTTAGTGTTGTATAATTCATTTGTAAATAATTTAGATGAACATTTTGTTCCGGACTATTTGGCATTTTGATTTAGTATATGTAAACATGCCACTGTAGAGTGTAGATACATGATATCTTTTGAACAACAAGAAGATTGAAAGCCTAAGACTATAAATTTGCTATAAGTGTCTGCAAATGCATTTCTTTTTAGTACAAAGTAGGTTTAAGGAAGGGAGGTTCCAACTCTCTGATCTTAGATGTGGGTGTAAATGCTCACTACCACTGGAATTTCAACATGAAAGTGACTATAACTCTAGCTCTACAAATGCATCATTTAGTGAACAGGAAAGTAACTATATTCTGTGGGGACCAAAAAGTTACTATAATCTACCCCACACAAAAAGAAAAGGAAGTCAAAATCTGTATGAAATAGTTGAAAAGGCTTTCCACTAGAGTGTAAAATTCGAACCTCAGAAATAAAATTCTTGTGGCCATATAATAATACAAGTGCTTTATCAAAAGGGAAAGCATATAACACAAAAATTACAAAGGCTTTACCTATCTACACACTGCAGTGGAAATCATTCAAGAATGCTTGTTTAAAGTAAAGAAGGAGATATTTGTACAAAGTGACCAGAAATTAGTAGACTTCCACATTCCATTGCTCTGCTTTCTTCAACTGCTTTTTGTAGTCTAACCAATCAATGCCTGCAAAATATATCAAACACAACATTGGTCCTTGGCATTGGAGGGCATAATTTAGAAATCCTTGAAGAAGTCCGAAGGATGCGAAGTGATACAATTTTGTCATAACATCATGTTATGTTAACAGGGACAGATAGTGAATCAGAACCGCATGTTCTCACATGATTTCACCTCATCAACAATTCTGATTCCCAGTATGACAATGAAATATTTCCCAAACAATGTAAACCAATTCTCTTACCGTCTTTAGCAGCCAATGATAACATGATGTCATCAATTCCCTTCTCCATTCCTTTGAGACCACACATGTAGACAAATGTGTTGTCTTTCTTGAGTAACTCCCATAGCTCTTCTGCATACTGAGCCATTCTGGTTTGAATGTACATCTTCTCACCCTTATCGTTGGTTTGCTCTCTGCTGACAGCGAAGTCAACCCTGAAGTTTTCGGGGGCCTTCTCTTTCATTTTCTCAAATTCCTGGATTCCACGATGAGTTCTTATTACCAAGTTGTTTAATCATATGGTTCAAGAAAAAAAAAATAGTGACTGATATGACAAGTGAAGAAACTTTTAACATGTCTCACCTCCTTGTAAAGTAGTGAGCTACTTGTAGGAACACCCAAGAAGAGCCATGCCAAACCATTAAACTACATGCCAAGGCAAACGTTGAACACTCATTAGAGGATGAGCAAATAATCAATGAACAAATAAGGCTTCATTAGCAACAATGTTAGTTTTCTTGGTTCTGCCATGTTTGGAATTTCTGGTGGTGGTTGGCCTATAATGGTTGATCACTCACTAGATTATGCTGTTTATCAGTCAAATATGCATTTGAGGAGACTATTTTATGAGTGTTCTTTTTTTTTTTTTTCATAAAGGCATCTGCAGAACTACCACATTGTTATCTTGTTTTCAAGATTGATGGGGGATTTTCTGATTTTCTTTGTATATGCTGTGAGCTGAGTTTTTCATGTCAGAAAAGTTAATCTCTGAAGAAAAAACCAAGCAAGTACTGTTGTTTACCTTGTAGTCTTCATGCTTCTCAAAGAACATCTTCCACAAGAATGATCTAAAAGGAGCAATTCCAGTTCCAGTTGCAAGCTGCATTAATAAAGAAATCCAGTAAACTGGTACTATTCGCAGAGGGTTAATTAAACATGTGATTGGACAGTTTTCTTCTTGAATAATATGGCAATAATTTATACCATGACGATGGTTGCATTAGGATCTTTTGGCATAAGCATTTCCTTCCCAACTGGTCCTGTCATCTTCACATCACTCCCTGGCTTCAAGTCACCTGAAATAGAGAAAATTTATACCAACATGCACTGGCCTGCCTATTCCAAATACTAGATTACTAATTGTTTCTCAGTAGACACAAAACAGTATGACTATGAGTCTATGACAGCCTTAGCTTATTCTTAATTAAAGTGCCAATGAAATATTTTCATAGAACTAGAGAGATCTGTGTCCTTACACAAAAAGTTTGAACAGACTCCTTTAACAACTTCTCCTTGGTCATTGGTATACACAAGCCGTTTCACACACAGAGAAACCTGAATGGAGGCAATCAGACCAAACCACCAATTTTACTTAACCAAGAAAAAATGGGTAGCAATGAAATATGTTTACTAATTGGCTAAAATTGCAACATAGTATGGTAAAACATGCCAGCAGATTCATGATATTTTGATAGTTAACATGAGCAGAAAACCCAATTGATCATACACAATTTTAATAAAAAAACTCACAGTTTTGGAGTCCCCAAAGTCACCAAGGGCACTACTGGCAATTGAGTACAATCTCAGCTTGTGAGGCTTCCCATTCTTGTCAATTCCATCTGGAATTACTCCAACAGACTGCCCTTCTCTGTAGGGAACCTCTCCTAAGCCACCCAACAAAATTAAGCAGTAAGCTCAATGAGGTCAACCAATTATACATCTCAAAAAAGATTAAGACTTGATCATCATACCCTCAGTGCTGAAGACCATGTGCCAGGTTTCTCCAGGAGCATCATCACCAGTGATCTTAGTATTGAGAAGGACTTTGCCAGTGTAAGGATTTTTGGGCTTGAATTTGTTAACAACCACACCTTCGTCTTGCTTCTTGGATTCCTTCACAACCTTAGTAGCAGGAGCCTCAGTGGTGACCTGGGCTCTGATGGAAACCACTCTCCCACTAGCAGAAGCATCTCTGTAGTACAAAGGAACCTGAAAAACCATAACCCCATTTCATATTATCCACGCAAAAAACACCGTGAAAGTGATAATGTAACCCAAATAACCATTAAACAGGACTGAAATTTCTTACCTTTTTAAGGGTGATTCTCTCAGGTGAGATTATAGAGGTCCTGGTGGAGAGAGATGAAGACTTGGTGGATGGGAATGAAACAGCAGCAGTCACTGCTGCAGCCATGTTTGTGTTAATGCTGAAGAAGAAGAAGAGAAAGAGAAAGAGAAGCAAGGTGTGATGTTTTATGGGGTGGTGAATGAGTATGAGAAATTGTGGTGAGGGGATTTTTTTTTTTTCTTTTTTGGTTGGTAGTTTGGTACTGGATTATAGATTGGTGGTAGAGATTGAAAGCCCAATGCAGTGGCAGATGTGAGGATAAGTCTTTTGTATAATGTATGACTCTCACACCATCTTCAGGACACTATCCTAGTTTGATTTTTTGATTCACAAACAGTGCAATTTGCAAATGTGCAATACCCAAAAAGTTTAGTTGAAGAGAGTATAGACAGAGACCTCCCCTGAAAGATGATAGTGACTTTGGTCACATACAAATACAAGCGTATTGCTACATACTTAAGCAGTCAATACAAATTGCAAACTTTACCAAATAATCAATTTTCATGCATGGTCTACTTTGTAGTCCTTATTGTTAAAATGTTTACAATTTTGATTCTTTTGAAATGTGAAATAACTTATTCACCACTAGTTTAAATGGTGAATGAGCTTAAGGTTGAGATGCGTCAAGTCCATCAAGATGTTGTCCCAAAAATTATCTGGAAAATTGTTTTAAGCATCATCTCAACTATTATTTTAAATTTTTAATCAAGGCATTAAATTTTGAATTTGGAGGATTCAAAAGTTAAAACTATGAAAATTTCGATTTCGTTGGAAATTTAGACAAACAATTGAAATTTTTAACAAAATTTCTACAATTTTGATTGGGTAATATTTCAAAACTTCAAAAAAATGAAAATTTTTACCATAAGAAGGCCACTATCATTTTGACCTGTATTAAAAAAATAAAATGCTTGAACTTATTAGGGCCACAAATTTATGCTGGGCTAACTGGAGTCGGGTAATATCCGTTCTGAGCCTGGCCCAAAGTGGCCCATAAGCATGTATTAACGCGGGAAGGATAAACGGTGAGGGCTTTATTCACGGCGAAACACAAGAGACGCGTTTGAAACTAATTTTTAAACTTTGAATTGATCATCTCTCTCATCAAGAAAATGTTTGAATTCTGAATTAAATCAGTCATTAGAATCTGTTTGATCTTATTTCCTTCCATCCATGGCAGACGTGGACATAGTGGATGAAATGTTGGGCAGGCCGATGAAGCTAGCCGACAAGTCAGAAAGGCTGCGAGCAAAGCCATTGTGAAATCCAAGTGGGACCAAAAGTCCATTTTCCAGATCATACTCAAGTCCGAAAAGCTGGCGGGGATTCTCACCGAAACGGGTCACGCCATCTCCACGTCTCAACTCTGGTTCATCGGCTATGAGCGCCCAATAGGTCGGTTCGTCGGAGACACCGAACAAGTCCTCGAGAAAGCTCTGCTCTTGTTGCAAAAATGTCCTCGGTACGGGAAGTTGATTATTGAGGACGTACGGAGGAGTCGGACACTTGTTGAAACTAATCAAAGAGGGTACAATGGAAGGCCGAGAAAGCTCTATCAGGGCCCTTGGGTTGCTGGGACGTAACAGGGAAATAATGGAACACCAAGAGGTCTTGTGCCAAGTGTTTGCGAAAATCCTCAAAGAAGGTCCAATGAAACTTCAAGCTATGGTGGCTTGGGCGGTGTCGGAGCTCGCAGCTCATTACCCCAAATGCCAAGATGTTTTAGCACAACACAATGGAATTCGCTTGCTTGTCACCCATTTTGCTCTTGCATGCCAAAGTGTTCAAGAGCATGGCCACTCTAGCCTTGCTTTCGAGGTTTCAAAATCCAAGACAACTGGAAACAGCAATACAAAGCAAAAACATCAGCACCAACAATCACACCTAGCCACCGAGGATAAGATGAGAGAAATGTCAGCACGAGCCCTTTGGCACCTAGCCAAGGGGAACTCACCCATTTGCCGTAGCATTGTGGAATCAGGAGCATTGTTATGTTTGGCAGTGCTCCTCGAAAAGGGTCCCGAAGATGTTCAACATTATTCGGCCATGGCATTAATGGAGATCACAGCCGTGGCAGAGAAAGATGATCTAGTCTGAAGTATAGATCATTTGGTAGTTTGCATTTTGTTAGGAAATTGAAGACACTTTTAACTTCAGCTTTATGTTATTGCAATGCACATGCCAAACAATGACAATGTTTCAAGATTTTGCTTAGAGATGTGTTTAATAGCGCAAGATTAGCAACTGGAACATGCTGCGCTCCTCGAAATCAAGAGCATTGTTATGCTTCGTTTTCCTTTGCAGTTTGTTTATTTATTTCTGTGGAATCTCATGCATTATTAGTAACTATTGGAACAAAAAATCACCGCGACACATGGCAATTTTTTTGTCATTTGGAGAACAATGACTCAATCAAAAGTCATGTGTCATTTAAATTTCAGAAATATTTATTGATAACCTATCTTGATAAGAAGTCAATTTCATGATAATTACATTTTAATAATGTTTTATTTATTAACAATGAGATAAATAGGAATTATGGCATTTGGGAGTCATTATTATTAATTAATGATAATTATTTAACATTTATTTCTTAACCTTTGATTTTTGGAAATTAAGAGAATAATGAAGGAATTAAATAAAGAAGTAAATGCACGTGGAAAAAAAATCTCTTCAGGAGAAGACAAGTCTCCACCGAAAATGCCATCCAACAAATCCCACCATCTTTTTTTGGTAAAAGGCCAGGCTAAAGCCCAAAGAACACAACAAACTAGCCCTTAACTAAACGGGGTCTCCCAAGATCCAGACCATCAGCCAACACCAGACTAGCAATGGAGGGAACAAATCCCACCATCTTAGAGGACAAGAAAAGTGGAGAAAAACCATGAAATTAGTTGAATGAGACTATTATAAAGTCTCACGAAGGCCTCTCTATCTCTTATGAACAAGTGACAAGTAAAAAAACTCCTACATCGACTATGAACCCTTTTTGATGATCGCAGACCAGAATCTGAATCCAATATATGGCGGATGTTGTGATGTTGAACCAAATGTTGGGCAGGCCGATCAAACTAGGCGACCAAGTCGCAAAGGCCGCGAGCAAAGCCAAAGTGAAATCCAAAAAGTACAAGGAGTTGATCGTGGAGATCAAATCCAAGTCCGAAAACCTGGCGGGGCTTCTCCGCCAAGCGGGTCCCGCCATCTCCAAACTTTACTTGGTCGGCTACGATCGCCCAATACATCGGATCATCCACGAAACCGAACAATCCCTCGAGAGAACTCTGTCGTTGCTGCTCAAATGTGGAGCCAATTGCATCAAACGCGCCTTCACTATCATCCCCATCCCCATGTGTGCTTTCCTCAAATACTCGAGGTGTATAGAAAATTCCGTTGCAGACGTCATGTGGCTGATCCATGTCTCGGCCGGCGAGTGTTTGTGGTTGCCTCCAATTGCTGCCAACGAGCCAATTTTGTGTTTCATATGGGAAAAGATTAATGGTGTTATTACGGGTGGTTTGGGTCGATCTGAATCGGCAGCTTGCCTGGCTCAGCTTGCCCGGGATAATGATCGGTACTCGGACTTGATTGTTCGGGAAGGTGGCGTGGGACCCTTATTGAAATTGTTGGAAGAGGGTACAATGGAAGGCCAAGGAAACGCTGCCAGGACCCTTGGCTTGCTGGGACGTGACCCCGAAAGCGTCCAACACATGATCCATGCCGGCTTGTGCCAGGTGTTTGCGAAAATCCTCAAAGAAGGTCCAATGAAAGTTCAGGTTATGGTGGCTTGGGCGGTGTCGCAGCTCGTGACTCATTACCCCAAATGCCAAGATGCCTTTGCGCAGCACAATGTAATTCGCTTGCTTGCCACCCATCTTGCTCTTGCATGCCAAAGCGTTTCTATCCACATCTCAAAATCAAAGACAACTGGAAACAGCAATGCAAAGCCAAAACATCAGCACCAACAATTCCACCATAATCTTTCGTGGACTGGGGAGTTGGAAGACCCTGAGGCCGAGATGAGAACATCGTCAGCAAGAGCCCTTTGGCACCTAGCCAAGGGGAACTCGCCCATTTGCCGTAGCATTGCGGAATCAGGAGCCTTGTTATGTTTTGCAGTGCTCCTCGAAAAGGGTCATGAAGGTGTTCAATGGTATTCGGCCCTGGCATTAATGGAGATCACGGCAGTGGCAGAGAAAGATGCGGAATTGAGAAGATGTGCTTTCAGGCCTAATTCCCCTGCTTGGAAATCTGTTGTTGATCAATTACTAAAGATCATTGACAAGGCAGATTCGGACCTACTGGTCCCATGTATCCGAGCTATTGGGAATTTGGCAATGACATTTCCTGCAACAGAGACAAGGATGATTGACAAATTGGTTTGGCTTCTCAACGAAAGAGATCTTGAGGTTAGCATGGAAGCTTGCATTGCCCTCACAAAATTTGCTTGTACAGACAACTATTTTCACATTCACCATTCCAATGCAATAATAAGTGCAGGAGGTGCCAAGCACTTGATGCATATTGTGTATTGTTGGGAACAATTTACTCAGATTCCTGCGCTGGGTCTCATGTGCTACATTGCACTGCATATGTCGGACAACTTAGAACTTCACCCGGCTGAGGTGCTCACCATGCTTGAATGGGCATCCGAGCAATCTTATATGACCAAAGATGAAACACTTGCCACATTGCTACAAGAGGCTAAAAGTAGGTTGAATCCTGATAAATATAGGGCTCAAGGGGATGCTGATGATGCAATTGCTTCATTCACACGGCAGCAGAGTGCTTTCCCATTCCTTAAAAAGAAGAAGGAAAAAGTTCATCCTTTTGTTTATGGTTTACCATTCTCATGGGGTGTACATTTTATGTAATTTATAACTTTTTCAGTCAAATGAATTTTTGTTTTCCCTTGCAGCCTGTTTTTTGATTTCTATGAATTGAAATACCTGGTGTTTAATTTTACTCCCTTATGCAGGAAATTAGTAACTATAAATCAAACATATATATCACTTGATAGTTAACATTTTGCTATCCAAATAAATCAAACTTTTAAGTTGTAGCATTTTATAAATCAAACATATTGAAGACCCCAAATTTTATAGACTTATTTTATAATTATATATATGTTGTGTTACGCTTAAGTAATGTAAATGAATGTTTGAGGGCCCCATTTTTATAGTTCGTCTTGAGTCTCTAAAATCTCATGACCGACCCTGGATGTGGGTTGAAGGTTCACCACCATTGAGACTACAAACGTTTACAATTGTGAGTTCCTATGCCCTACCATCCTTTGGATAGATAGAAGGGATGGTAGAAGGTTCATATGGGGAACAAAGTTCATGTGAATTTCACACTCGTGTCAATAATGACAATGCTTAATGCCTACTCGAACCTAAACAATTGTTTTCCTTTCTAGTAGAAAATTTTCTTTGAGACAGACATACAGGCTCTATGTATCTCTTTGATCACGTTTCTTTTTCATCATACGACTAGCTATATTTGTTCTAAAATAGTTGAAAAGTAATTTTAGGCTTTTTAGCTAATCAATTGTAAAATTTCACTTCAACAATATTCTCTATATTAGCTAATCTTAAAAATATTTTATTATTTTTTTAATTATAAAAAAGTTTCTAATACCCAAAAAATAGCAACAAAGGCAAAACAATGTAATTTTTTAATGTGAAATAGAGGTTTAGCTAATAGCTATCTTCTCTCTCATTTTAGCTAGAGCCTACAGTTGAGTGACAAAAAAGTAAAAGCCAAAATAGCTAATTAGATAGAGAAGCTGTTGAAGTGAATTTTTGTTTGTATCAATTGACCTTATTTGTTTGTATTATTTCCATGTATTATTAATTTGATTTCTTCAAATAAATCAAGATTTATTCAACCTGGTGAAGGTGAAATTAATTTTGGTTTACATTTCTCCATTCTTATCTTTTCTTAGCAAGTCTTGTGGGTATAATTTCGTTATAATCTATACTTTCAATAGATATAAAACAATATCAAAGGTCCAAGTCTTAAGCACATTAAATCTCAATAAATGTTTGTGTAATTAAACTTTTTTTTTTCCTGATAATAATTTCATATTAGACCCTCAAGTATGAGAGCCATGACTCATGAGCTGACTGGGCTTCCTGCATTCTTATTGGGCTGGATTCACAATAGGCCCACAAGAATATTTCGTTCTGGGCCTGGTCTAGTGTGGCCCGTCTGTTAACGCGGGACAAAACGGTGAGAGCCTGGCAACGGACAATAAACCGTTGGCTTTTTCCGCGGATTCGCGGCGAAGCACAAGAGGCGCGTTTGAATTCATCATCTCTCTTCCCCCTGTCTCTCTCTCTCTCTCTGCTTATCTCATTGAGAAGTCAGAAATCAAACCCTAGATGGCCGTGAATGGCCGAATTTCTTCAAATCGTTCGAGTTCTCCGAATCACTGTGTGAGTTCTAAATCGGAATTCTGAAATGTGATATATTGTTCCACTCGGTCTCTTCTGAAATCATGCATGTGCTTCGCTCTTGTTTCTATGCTCTTTGCGATTCGCAATGTCGTAGTTGATTGGTTGCGCATGTGGTTTTTAGCTGAAATTTTTTTTTTTTCTGATTATTGGTTCGTGGAGATTGTGAATTGATAATCAAGTTGAGGACCGATTAAAGAACTTAACATTGCCTATTTTATTTTATTTTTCTCTTTTTTTTTTTCTTCTATTGTTTAAATGTGTGAAATGGACACAACACAATCGCTCGGTGTTTCTCGAATATCGGTCCACTATCCTGTTATGGTGGATTTGAAGAAAATTCTTCGGTTGCGGTCTCATCTTTAGTTGTTATTCAGTTGTTAAATCCTTTCAGTATGTTTCTATACTATTTATCAATTTGACTTAACTAGAAGGGATTGCTTTCTGTTTGTTTGAAACCAAACCACATTTTCAATTGAAGCAATGAGGTTTTAGAAACTTTTTACAATTTAGATGTGTGCAATGTCATCATTGTAGCCTTTGGCTCTGAGACATATCACACTCCCTAGTCCCTTTGTAGTTTATATGAGTGTTGAATGAAGGCTTTGGTCAATTTGTGCATACGACTGAGACATACAATTTAGAAATCAGATGAGCACTGAGTTTCTGTCTGAACTTGTGGGTCTGGAAACCCATTGTATGTATACTGGATGGAGAAGATTTCTGTAGTTTGTAAGAGATGTATCTGCATAATGCCCCTAAATAATTTAGAAATCATATGAACACTGAGTTTCTGTCTGTACTAGTGAGGCTGGAAACCCCAAATACAAATCTAATTTGTGATTTGAAATGCTTAACCATGGTCTGTTAAAAATTCCAAATCACCCTTGAGGATTGATGCTGCATCACTGCACCTGCTTAGTTAACCCTAAAAAGTGTATAATTGCATATCTATACATCAGATTGTGATGTCATGTAAATATGTTATGTGGCAATGCTTCTTAGAGAAGAAACTCTGAATAAAACTGCCCTCCTTATATGTCATATGTATTAGTTCTACCTGTGTTAATTTGTATCAAATAGATGTTAGAAGATCCTATAAAAGAAATAGATGGTAGAATGAACATTGGGTTAACCAAATTATGCGTTGATACAGTTTGAGAATGAGTAGCCAATTTCTTTAAAGTTCAAAGTTTTGGTATCAGTATTTGACTCTCTTATTATGAGTCAATTGGGAATCACCTTTCCTTACTTTGTACTGAAATGTTATCAAATTAGAATTTGATTAGTTAGCATATTCTGCTCTCTTTCATCCATCCTTGTCTTTGTCCCAAATGATGGGATCAGCCACATGCATTCTACTTTTCTACTATATGCTGTTCCTCATAATCAAATCTGATGTTGGTACCACATTCGAATTTCTGATAAATTTTGAGATTTAGAGATAGTTGAGTTTATTTCAATTTGCTGCAATTTTCTTAATTGTGATTGTGAATTCAAACAGCTGCAGAGTTTTTTACAAGGAGATTGACTCTTCAACATGGTTAAGTTGATGTAGTTTGACGTCCATTATTCCTTGACCTACCTACCAAAGTGGTAAGTTCTTGAGCATTGACTTCAGGTTTTTATTTTTAATTACATTTCTTTTTCAACTTTTTAGTTGAAGAATAATTATCCTTCAGGGCCTCGTCCTTATTGCTTCATAAATGAGAAAGCCTGTATTTTTTGATGTGGGATTTCATTAGCACACTTTGGGCCAATACTGAATTGCCTATATTAATTTTTTTTTTCTGGACTGCTATCTTATATTAAATTCGTGAATGTTCAGTTCACACATGTTGGGAGGATTTGAAAACAAGTGGTCTTCATTTATTTGTTGTCCAATTAGAAAATTGCTCAAATGATTTTTGACTTTTTCCATATAAAACTTTCAGTATGCAGTGTGGCATTGAATCGACTCTTCAAACTAGGCCAGGGTACATTTCTATTTTTCTAAATGATTCACATTGAAATGTTAGTATGCACATATTTGGCTACTCCACTTGCGTAGGGCTTCATTATTGTAGGGAGCTTTGTCCTGGTGGTTGTCTTACTGACATTATCTGATGACTAGAGGAAAATCCTCGTCAGCTACTACTTATATAGTTACCCAAACAAAAGCTAGTGCTTATTTAAGATTCCTGATGGTGGTTGATTTACTGACAGTTGCACTACTGAATAATTGGACCATGGACCGTGTTAGTTGACATGATTTTGTGGCAAAAATATTGAAACATCATAGGAGTTGGAAACTTTGATTAGTTGTAGCCTTGCTGGTTAAATAAATAAGATCATGAATCTGCAATCTGAGCACTCATAATGGAAACTCATCAATTGACTTAGCTTTGCAAATCTGTTGTTGATCAATTACTACAGATCATTGAGAAAGCAGATTCAGATTCAGACCTCCCGTTCCCAAGTATCAAAGGTTTTGGGAATTTGGCAAGGACATTTTGGGAACCGGAGACTAGGATGATTGGCCCATTGGTGTGTTTGAAAACTTCCAAGTCATAGTTTAAGATTTTCTCCCATGTCAACTATGAACCAGGTCAATACCATACTAGCTATCCATTCTTAAGACGTCATTAGGATTTATTCAGTACATTTTCACTTATTCAGTACATCTTTTCCCATCTTATCTCCAAGCTATTCTATATAAGCTAAGTTGTCAGAAAATCTTCAGATAATGTGAATAACAACCATCTTTAGCATTATAATCAATTTTAGACATTCCAAAACCAGAAAATGTTTGCGTTCACTTTGAGATGAAAACTACTAAAACAAATAATAGATAGGGAAAATTACCTGATATATCAAGAATCCAAACTTATCATAACCCACATTTTGGCCTGGACACCAACTATTTACTTTAGAAACAGTAACAAATGGGTGTATATGGGTAGGAAATCGAAGACATAAAAAGAAGCGAGGTTTCATTTGACTGAGAAAGTTGTAAATTACATAGTATGTACACTCCTTGAGAATGATAAAACAGAAACAAAAGAATGGAATTTTTCTTTTTTCTAGGAACATGAAACCACTCTGCCTTGTAATTGAATCAATGGTATCCTCTTGACCCCCTGGACTGATAAAGATCCAACCTACTTTTTGCCTCTTGTAACAGTGTGTCCAGTGTTTCATCTTGGGTCATATAAGACTGCTTGGATGCCCATTCAAGCACAGTGAGCACCTCAGCCTGCGCAAGTTCTTCACTGTCTGGTACATGCAGTGCAATGTAGCACATGAGAACCAATGCAGAAATCTGAACAATTTGTTCCCCAAAATACACAAGCTGGATTAAGTGCTTAGCACCTCCAGCACTTATGATTGCCTTGGAATGGTCAAGGTGAAGATAGTTATCTGAACAGGCAAATCTGGTGAGGGCAATGCAAGCCTCCCTGGTAACCTCAGCTTCTCTTTCATCGAGAAGTCGCACCAATGGGCCAATCATCCTTGTCTCCGTGGCTCGAAATGTCCTTGCCAAATTCCCAATAGCTTTGATACATGGGATGAGGAGGTCTGAATCTGAATCTGCCTTCTCAATGATCTTTAGTAATTGATCAACAACAGATTTGCAAGCTGGGGAATTAGGCTTGAAGGCAGATCTTCTCAACTCAGCATCTTTCTCTGCCACTGATGTTATCTCCATCAATGCCATGGCAGAATTCTTTTGAACATCTTCAGGGCCCTTTTCCAGTAGCACAGCAAAACACAACAGCGCTCTTGATTCTGTGATGCTCCGGCAAATGGGTGAGTTCCCCTTGGCTAGGTGCCAAAGTGCTCTGGCTGCTTGTGCTTTCATCTTGGCCTTGGTGGCAGGGTCTTCCAATTCCCTCCCCTTAATGGTAGTCCCTGACAGATTTTGATGATGGTGAGAATGGGATTGTTGGTGCTGAGGAGTTTGCTTTGCATTGCTATTGCTGTTGCTCTTGGCACCGTTGGTTTGACTTGCACCATTAACTGGTTGTTGGGGAGGTTTGCACCCGCCCTGCATTGCCATGGTACTAGTAACCACATTGAGCATCTGACTCGGCATTCGATTTCCCAAGGGATGAGGAATGTTGCTGTAATTCTGCTTGTCATCCTCATCAGTTGCCTTGTTCACGATATTGGCATTTGAATTGTTGCTAGCTACCACAACCGCATGGATCGATGTGGCTTTGTTGAAAGAAATGGTGTACTTACTATGCTCCTGAACAGTTTCGAATGCAAGATGGCTAACGAGCAAGCGAATTATGTTGTTCTGAGCAAAAAGATCTTGGCATTTGGGGTAATGAGCTGCGAGCTCCGACACTGCCCACGCTACCATAGCCTGAACCTTCATGGGACCTTCTTTGAGGATTTTCGCAAACACCGAACACACACCCGCATGGATCATGTGTTCGACGCTTTCCGGGTCACGTCCCAGCAAGCCAAGTGCCTCAGCAGCGCTCTCTTGGCCTTCGGTTCGACCCTCTTTGATTAATTTCAACAAGGGTCCGACTCCACCTTCCTCAATAATCAGCTTCCCGTAGCGGTCATTGTCCCGGGCAAGCGAAACCAGTGAAGCAGCCGCATCAGATCGATCTTCAAGCGAACCCGTATGAAGAATAGCAATCTGCTCCCAAATGAGACACAGAATTGGCTCGTTTGCAGCAATCGGAGGCAGCCCCAAGTAGCCGTCTTCGCGGTTATCGGCGGAGGCGGAGACCCGGAGCAGCCACGAGAGGTCCCCGATCGAGTTCTCGAGCTGCGACGACATTTTGCGGAATTGGGCTGCGGGGATGATGGTGAAGACCCGCTTCATGATGCCATTGGCGCGGCATTTCAGCACCAGGGACAAGGCTTTTTCCAGGACTTGTTCGGTGTCGTCGATGATCCGACGTGTGGGGCGCTCGTAGAGGTCGGAGCTGGCTCGAGCCGCCTGACGGAGGAGGCCCGCCAGCTTTTCGGTCTTGGATTTGAGCTCCAAGCACTCCTGCTTCGACGAACTGGCCTCGTCCGCTGCCTTGGTCACTTGGTCCGCCAGCTGGATCGGCTTTGCCAAGATTTGCTTCACTATGTCCGCCATGGCCTGCACGGCAGACCAAGACCAAACTGTTTGATGGAGACTTGGGGTGTGTTCGACTGCAGAAATGAGATCAAGAGCGACAGAGGGTCGTCTTCCTTTTGCTCTTTGCAGTCTTATCTTGGCCTTGATAGACGGAGAAGAGAAGGAGGCAAGTGGGTTTTGGTTGAAACTTCAAAGGGGTGAGCTGGAGATATGAAATTGCTAATGTCCTAAATGGGTCTCAGGTCCGACCTTTCAAGTTGGGTGCTTTGGATTTGTGCTACAGTGTGTATGCATGCATACAGGTGTATGGAATAGTCTGAAGTCGACGAGTTCTACAAGGTAAAGGTCAGGTCAAACGCGTTTTTCATGTTATATAAAATAACCCAATTTGCTTTGCTTTGCCTATTTGGAATGGTTTGCTCTCTTTTTATTTTCTCTTTTTGCTCTCTCTCTCTCTCTCTCTCTCTCTCTCTCTCTCTCTCTCTCTCTCTCTCTCTCTCTTATAGTCTTATTAGACATTTTTCCACGAATTAAGATATAAGATAAGGACAGTAATAAATATATATGATATGTGATGTATCATATATTAGAAGAAATTGATGTCAGGCTGTCACATTTTAACTACCAGCCCCACCGGGTCCACTCCTTCATGATGCAGTCATGCAGATGAGCTCTGTTTGGCTTGGCAGGTAATTACACTTCTGCCGTATGTGGTCATTTTTGATACTGTTAAAGTGTAAAACCCAACCACCTTCAAACTCTCCAACCAAACAGAATAATTATTGGAAATCTCACACCTAATCTTAGTGGATTTTATAATAGGTAAATGTTTTAATTAAAATCTAACCTCTCTTTTTTCTTTTCCAACTTTCTCAGGAACTCATGTATGACCCCACCCACCTCATTCATGTGAATTGAACAAAATGTTAAAAATTCAGGTTCTGTACCATATTCCCTTTACTATATAAATTATGGGTTTATTTCCTTATTTAACATTGAGTACAACAGTAGGTGGTTAAATATATGTTTGGTGAGCCTTAATTGAACTATTTGTACTTGTGGTTGATCTTAGCTGTAAGTTCTTTTCTTGCTTTCAATTGGTGAAAACACCATAGGGGCAATCTTAAAATTAGGCTTAAATTACCGATTTCATTAAGGATTGAACTCAAAACTTGATTATTAATAGAGGTTATTCTGCCATGGGTTGTTAAATTAATTGTGAATTCATAATACTTTTGCTTGTGAATTAATATAATAAAGTTCCATACTTTATTTCTATTTAATTTTGTAATTTGTATTTTTAATGATTATTTTTTTATATCATTGATCATACATGTAGGCAGTGAGTTGGTCTGGCCGAATCGAACTTCAGCCCTGTTTTAACTAGTCAGCTCAACCTGATCTTTTGAGAACCTTGAGCTTTTTTTTGGTATGAAAGAAGTTTTAAATTAAACTTGTAAATTTGTAATGAAATAAATAATGTTTGCGTTTATTTGCTTAAAAAGAAAAAAAAATGACATCTCATATATATGGAGTTTGTGTTTGACTAATAGGTTTAGTTAAATAAATTATTTTCACTTCGATTTAGTGGCTGCACTGCTACTTTCCAATAGGAAGAATCATCACCTACAAAGTCTAGGCATCTTTATATTATTTTAAAGACTTTTTTGCATATTTACCACCCAACTATGATCTATTTGCACAAATATCACCCATAACAAAAATTGGCATAAATTCAATTTAGACATATAACTATATATGGCATTTCAACAGGTCTACAAACTCTAAAATATTTCAAATATATACCCAATTTACTATCTAAATTGAAAAATGGACTTCTGTCTATCGATTTGTTGAAAGATCAAATAAATACCAGCTTGGCTTTTATTGACGGGAATAAATTGACGATGTAGCGCCAACTCAGCATACCTTTCCCACCAAATGAGCGACACATGTCCACCTAACACGGGCCCACACACCCATCACCTCTTTTTCGCTCGTCGAACGCTCTCTTGACCATTTAGTCTCCCAAAAACATCACATTTTCCCCCAAATTCGAATTTAAATCATTTACCTGTGTTCGATGAGTGAGAAAGAGATGATGGGTTTGTGGGCCCGTGTTAGGGGTTAGGTGGACAGGTGTCACCATGTCGCTCATTTGGCGGGAAAAGTTTGCTGAGATAGCACCATGTCACCAAGTAATCCCGGTCAGCAAAAGCTAAGTTGACATTTAACTGATCTCTTAACGAATCAATGGACGGAAATCCATTTTTCAATTTAAATAATAGATCGGGTGTATATTTGAAATATTTTAAAATTTGTGGACCGCGTTGAAATGACATATATAGTTATGTGCCTAAATTGAATTTAAGCCAAAAAAATTTATCTAAGCGGCGAAAATGCTGAGACCCTCCATCAGCACATGCAAAATGGTGTTTTTGAGAAAAGCAAGAGATCCGGGGACCGCCGAGGCCCATCAGATTCTCTTGCTGCCACTACCAGATCAAGAGAGAGATCCAATAAGAGAGGAGGACGGGAAGAGAGAAAAGGGGAAGAAGAGGGAGAAAGGAAGAGGGAGAGGATGGGTTGCTGGTGGTTCGGCCAGCGGCAGAGTGAATGGATGGGGGGGACTAGAGGGTAGGGTAGGGTAGGGTAAGGTATGGGGTGGGGATGAATCTGAGTTTTTTTTTTTTTTCTGTCCAGTTTTCCTTTTGGTTTAATATTAGATTTTGGTTGATTAATGTTTTTGTTTAGTCAACCAAAACCAAATTAAGTTTAGTATATGATTTTTGTTTGATAAAATCTACTTTTGGCCTTGATTGAAATATAATTTTATTAACCAAACAAGTTTTAATATACGATTTTGGTTTATTAATTTTTTTTAACTTTTAGTTTTGTTTTTAATTGAACTTAAGTGCAAAATATATCTTCATTACAAAAATTAATTAGAAGTACTTTTTCAATTTTTTAAATAAGATTTAGTTTTTAAATTCTATTCATGGACAAAATGGAAAGTTTTGAAAAAGAAAATTTACCATTTAACAAAAAAGTTGATGTAGTTGTCAGATTGACACTATTTGTAAAGTATAAGTGGCAATTGGGCAAAAAAAAAATTTATGGATGGTATTTGTGCACAAGAGCCGTAGTTTGGGTGATAAATATGCTAAAAAACCTATTTGAAAACCCAATTTTATATGCACTAATCATAAACTAATCTGCAAGGAATAAAGTTAATATCACATCTTACTGTAAATTCAATAGCAAATATTGCTTATATACACTTTTTAATTTGTATACACAGAAAATTGTGCATGGAATATTGTTTTCTAGATCAAGCTCATTATCAATGTATCTTTTTTTTTTTTTTTTTCGGGACTGAAAATGCTCATTGGATGTTGGATTGCTCAAAAGGGGGTTATAATTTGATCTTGAAACAGGTTTTGGCAATGTTTTTTGGACATACACAGGTCCATTTCAGGTGTGTTTTTCTTTCACCTTTAATTTTAACACAAGTGATGGATCAAACGAATGTGGAATCATGAATCCAAATTCCAATCATCAAACCCCATTTATTATCCAATTTTTTGGTTGTTGGAAATCGAGCTAGTGCATGGGCACTGCCATACTTGGGGCCCAAATGTACCTGTGGTAGCTTTTACATTTCTTACTAAAGTTGTGGATGATGAAATACAACTGGGGTTTTGATTTGAAGCCCTGGCTGGCCCTTTAAACCATGGCCTTAAACCATCAAAGCTGTCCATTGGGGCACTCATGGAAGAAGCTTTTCTTAAAGCCAAGGCCAGGTAGGTTAGCCCAAATATTTAATATTCTACCTTGTTTCTTAGATTACACAGGATACGTTGCTTGGAGAACCCGGGACAAATTGCTGGTGAGTTGGACAATTCTTGTCTCTTAATTGCTTACATGTTATTGTGTTTGGCCAACTGCCTCATATTTTATGTTATTATTTTTGTCTTTATTGGCTTTCATAATATATGGTTGGAATAAGAAACTTGGAATTGCGAGCTGGCAATTCAAATAAATAAATAAATAATGGTTTGGTGGTGGAGTGGAGGGTTTTAGGAATATCTTGTGTGGGAACTGGGAATTGGGTTTTGATTGTGTTGATATGCTCTTTGCTCTCCATCTCTCATTCTTTGGTGTATTTCGAGACTTGGGTTAGTGTAAATCTCAGTAGAGAAGAGAATAGAAAATGAATACAAGAGCCAGCAAAACTTAGTGATAGTGCTACCCACGTACAAAGCATTTACTTGTTAAAGTTCACTACTCATGAGTCTCAACATTCCATTCAAAGGCAATTACTTTACTTCCAATGATCGATCGATGTTGTCACTATAAGCTCCCTACATTCTCCCCTCTTTTATCAACCCTTTTTCATCAACCCACACAAGTAAGTCATATCATATCCCCAGATTCTCAGGAGCCAATTAAACTAACTTTGATGGTTTAGAGTTCTTGGATGGTGCACTTTCTACTTCCAAAGCACCGTATATGTCTGCATCCACTACTTTCACAAGTATCTCCGTAGAAAATGGTTTGAGATAGATATCAGAAAAGAAGAGAAGATCAAATTAGACAAATGGTACCTCTTGGATTTTAGATAGCAAAATACAGTAATTACTTGTTAGTAAATTATTTGTAATTTTGTGTGAACTTAATTGACAGTTTAATAATATAATATATTAGATTGTCTAAAAAAATGTTATTATATATAATACAAAAATATTCTCCTGTTAGACAATAATGTAGTTAGTACAGACCATAAAAAATAAATAATGTAGTTAGTAAATATGTTCCGACTTATATCTTAGTGAGCCCACAATTATAAATTCATACTGCATTGCATTTAAGGCCCTATAGGTCCACACATCGCATCTTGGCATTTAAAGGTCCCCACACATCCCACTTACATAAAAGTGGCACCAATGTGTTTGGAAACTACAAACCAATTAGTTCAATGCTATTCCGACTAACCTAAATTGCTGAGTTGACCATCTTATTTCAAAATTTTAACTTTACCCTTAAAACAAAAAATTTTGATTTTGTTCATCGGATCATTCGACAGTTATTTACTGAAATATTTATGGTTATTCGACAGTTATCTGCTGAACATTGGTGGATTATTCGGTGGATAACTACCGAATAGAAATGAAAAAGGCATTCGACAACTATCTGTCGAAATATTTGTACTTATTCGACACTTATATGCCGAACATTGGTGGATGTTTCGGTAGATGACCACCGAATGAATCTAGATAATTTTATCATGTTTTTGCAATAAAGGGTAAAACAAGAAAAAAGTTGAAAAAAATATGTTAGTGTGGTCAACTCAGCAGCTAAGAATAGTCTACATAACCTTACTCAACCAATTATTGTGTACACATACAAACAATAAACAAAGCCTAATTAAATTCTGGAAACATACTCGGCCCAACACAAAAGGTAATCTGCATACAAACAATGTGCGATGGTTCGTGACTTCGTGGTCCTCCTACACCTCTTATTTTGGTATGCATGTACAATCCTAGTTCTAGTTTTTTACTTTTGGAGATAGAGAGGTACAGAAGATCTTTTAGATGTAGTAAAACAATGTATGGTTCAGTTGTAGGTAGCATTACTGCAGAATGTGGGAGAATGTTATTTCGCAAATGTATTTTGCAACAGAAAAAAACACTTCCAGGTGTAATATAGATAAGTAGTACTATTTTGAGTGATCCTAACCACATAATGATGATAATTAAGGCTGTAAATAAGTTAATACTAGGGGTGTGATTTGGATTGGAAAATCCGAATCCGATCGATTTCAATTCGAAAATTTTTAATTTTGGAACGTCCGAATCAAATCCGAATTCCAAAAATGCTGAATTCTGAAAGTTTCGAAAAAAATTAGATTAGAATTGGAATGTTTTTTTAAATTTCAATCCAATCTGAATTCCGATCCGAAAAATTCTAAAATATTTCAAAGGCATTCCAATTCGATATTTTTGAAATTATGCCAATTTATTCCGTATTTATATTAATATTATATCATTTATTTAGTTTTTTACTATATGTTTCATTAATTTGTTATTTGTTTTAAATATATACATACATATATATTAAAAAAAATAACTAATACTATTAATATAAATATATATATATATTATAAATATATGTGCATCATAATAACATAAATGCTAACAAAAACACCCACATTTTTTGTACGTGTAGTTACTAAATATTTGAGTTTATTATATTTAAAATTTCAAATATGATATATATATCATGTGTGTGTGTGTGTATATCTAGTAGTGACATTTATTCTCACCATGTAGGATGAGTTCCAAAGATTAATCCCCTCCTCTAAATATTAGATATGGGCTATTATACTAAAAAAAAAGTAACGTGAAGATTCTAAATTTTTATCCGAAAGTTCCGAAATGTGATATTCTGAAAAAATCCAAAAAATCCAAGAAATTTGAAATTTTTTGAATTGGAATGAGATGTTGAAATTCTGATTTTTTGTAATAGAAATTTTACTCCGAAATTTTTGATCGGAATTGGAACATCCTATTTCCGATTCGATCCGTCTGAAACAGACCCATAATGAGGTATTATTTATAGGATTTATTTCGCATTATAATTTAATAATTTGAGCTATTTATTTTTTAAGTTTTTATTCAAAAATTATATATAAAAATTAAATAAATCAAAAATTATTAAGACATTTAATTTTGTTCGCATTTTTATTCAAATTAATCAGAAACCTAATGTGAGCTTTTGTTTCTTTGTGGGCCTTGTGGCTATATCAGCCTATCAGGGCATGCATGAAGAGGCTGATTGAGATTTTCAATCGTGAATTATAAATTTATAATTGAGTAAAAGATCTGTGGTTATATCTTATCTACTTTATGTAATGAGATTCCTTCACAGAGATATAGGAAATAAAGTGGTCTTTATTAGGAAGTGAAAAGTGGCTATACCACATATTGTGCTTGGCTTTATATGGGCAGTATGACAGTATATATGTAGTAGTGCTGCATTCACATTCGTTGCATTTTCGTTCATTTGATTCTTTTGATGACTAATACCGATCGAATGCATTATTTTTCTCGACCAAAAAGAAAGGCATTGATTTTGCATTTTGCATTTCGCTTTCTATCTTTTTTTCTGCATTTCGCTTTCTATCTTTTTTTTTTTTTTTTTCCATTTCGCTTTCTATCTATAACACATGATCCAGACATTATCTTTTACCATCCAAGTACTCGTTCATACTTCATACATCAAAGTTGATATAGTGGGGGGACTAATTATGGGCATGAATTTCATGTTACTCACGTTGTTCAAAATAAATTACAAAATAAAATTGTTTAAACCACATTTACTTATCACATCCTTAATTAATAAAGACAAAACCCACCTATATAAATAGGTTTTACCTTTCTTAGAGATATGACATCAACAGGCTAGAGATTAACAATATGAAGTCTTACTTCTATTAAAGATTCTGATCAACAAGCTGGTGAACATCAAATATATGGTTTACAGATATATATATATATATATATATATATAACCAAGGATAATGCTATAGAACCCAACATTTTTACCAATTTTTTTTTTCTCCCTAACCCATGTAACACGGTAGATTACATGAATTGATGTGGTGTGGCCAAATTATCTTTCATTTAGCTAGGTTGAAAAAAGAAAGTTGAAATAAGTAGCACTTTTCTATAACCACAATCTCTGGTCTTTCTTCATTTGTTTTTTTTGGCCATTGTCCATCTTCATTTGTTGATGCATGCTTTTATTGGAGGCGATTCAAACAAGGGGATTTCAATGGGCCACAATGATACTTTAATGTGGAGTCGTGCAAAATGTTTGGAAGTTTGTACATTATTCACGTAAAAGCACTAACAAGCTTTTGCAATGAAAACACACGCAATCCCACAAAAGGAAATTAATTAATAATACTATTGGGGATGGGACCAAATTATGATCAATCAACTTTCTAGTTTCTTCTAAGAGAAGCACCAGCTAACTTCTCATTTTTACTTTCTCTTTCAATATTCACTCATATTATTCTTATTTTGCAGTATCCTCTCATAATTAAAATTGTTAATTTTTTAAATTATTCCTTAATTTATAAATTATAATACAAAAAAAATTAATCAACTTAAAAATCATTAATTTGGTTATATAACCATTTATTTGTTTGATAATACTAATATAATTAAACAATTTCCAATTTTGATTGACTTTTTGCGTGGTAATCTAAAAAATAAATAGTTATTTTTCTTCTAATTTCTTCTTTCCTAGCCTATCCATAAGTCACATAGTCACTATATAATATTGAGTTATTTTTTAACTTTTGAATGTTGACGGGTTTGGTTTTTTCATTATTAAAGTATAAATTTTCTGATTGTATGTCATATTAATTGTATCCGATTCATGAGAGGTAGAAAACTTATAATGGGTCCCAACTTGGAGTGTAGTATTAGGGTGTACGTGCCACTACCATATATGGGTCTGTGGCCACGTCTTTAGTGAGAGGTACGAGTTTCCTGGAAGCAACCTCGTGGTGAGAGTTAGAAACGTCGCAATCTAAAGAATTATTCGCAGGCATCGATATCAATATGGATATATTCTATGATCGACTACAAAACGTTGATGGAGATGGAGACCGATCGATCGATAGTGAAATTAATTGGATCCATGCATTCGATCATATATTATATGTTAATTTCAAATTTTCAAGGCATCAGGCAAAGCAACATGCAGAGGATCGATCGGACTGCCATGCATATATATATATATATATATATATGCTTTTACACAATAATGCAACCAATGCATGCATATATTCTATGTTCTGATTAAAACTAGTCAAAGTTTTCATAGAGATCTATAATTAGACCCTTCTGTAACCTTTTGTTGGCATCGATCCTCTCCAAATAAAACTGCATATTTTTCATGCTTTATATCATATAAACATCACCATTTGCAGCTAGCTAGCAGTAACGTACGTACATCATTCTTCTCAGTTCTTAACCTGTTAAGAGTGTACCCCACATCAAAAACGTCTCTTCTATTTGAGTTGTTTGATGCTCTAACTTTAATTATTAGATACTTCGAATATATTGAATATTATAAGAGGGTGCAGCAGAGGAATGGTACGTACGTTGAAGCTGGAGGCCAGGAGGCACAATGAAGAGGGCTGCAGGTTCCGTGAAACTACTGCGTCCGTACGCATCAATATTGACAAATTAATTAACTCGTTGCCAACTTTACTCGATATCGTTTTCTTCGACCATATATAGAAACAAACAAACCTGCAATTAAAATTGGCATGTGGTCCATCTGAAATAATATATGGACCCTTTTTTCTTTTTTTTTCTGTCGCCTTCACTCGATCATAAAAATCTGAAGCATGGGAAAAACTCCTAAGGTTTGGCCTCCTTGATGCATGGAGAAAGATATTAGATATATGTGTGGTTTGAGTTTGATAGTGTACTATAACCTAATCTTCTATCCATTCATGTGGGGCACTTCAAGTCTTCAATATTAATTTTGTAACGTAGTTACGTATAAAACACGAGTAAATTTGTTAAATAGAGACTGTATGTGAAGCCATGCACAGTTGCCCAAGCCACAATGGTTAGCATTCCTCTACTGCATAATACATAAACAAAAAAGTTGAAATGCACAGCTAATTTATCAAGACTAATCCAAGCATGTACAAACATTATTATCACTATATACGTAACCAATAATTAATCATAATTGAGACAGAATAACAATAGAAAATTTTCGGATAGAAAAATTTCCATGTATTATATCTACTTATCTTAGCTTATTTGATAACTGTTATGAGAGTCAACAAATTACGATTAACAAAAATGTATGTGTCATATTCATTTATTAAGAGACATAAAATAAGTATTCATGAAATTACGGGTAAAAATAAAAATCAATTAAACTAATCAATAGAAATAAATACAACACGTCTACTAGCCAAAAGTATACGCATAAACTAAAATAACACACCATTCATCTTCAAATAAGAAATCATATTCTAAAGTTCATAAAAAATAAAGTCTAATTTTTTGTTTAAAAGGAAAGAGGGCTACTATTTGCACATTCTTTTTTTTTTTTTTGCACACCCTTTCTTAAAAAAAAAAAAAAAAACTCAAGGGGAAAGACCTTATACCCCATCCATTTTTCTTTTTGCACACCCTTCCTAAACAGAAAAAAAAAAAAAAACACACACACACCCAAAAATCACACATCCCATCCCCATCTCCCCCCCCCCCCCCGCGTACACACCCCTTCACCCACACACCCCATCCCCACCTCTCCTCTCTCCGGCACACACCCCACCCCCGTGAGTAACCACTCGTCGACCACCCCAGCCCCGGCCCGCCCCACTCTCTCTCCTTCCCTCTTACCCCGCTGACCACCGCACCCCCATCCCCTCATCTTTCTCTCTCCCCGAAACCCAACCCCAGCCCCGGCCTGCCCCACTTTCTCTCTTTCCCTCTCCCTCCTCCGGCCACCACCAGTCACCCCACCATTCAGAAAATACTCCCCAGATGCCGGCCATCACTCCCTAGAACACCCCTTAACGGCCAGCCACCCACACCTACACCCACAAAAAAATTGCAGCGGGTTCGGCGAACCAGTGCCGAATCCGGTGTTTTCGTTTGGTAGGTACCCACCGAACAATCCTATTCTATTCGACGGGTACCTGTCGAACGAAACCAGCGGGTTCGGCACTGGTCCGCCAAACCCATTGCACTTTTTTTTTTTTTGGCTATCTGCTTGGGCGGTGGTGCATGCGGGGAGGAGGGATTGGGAGGTGGCAAGAGGGAAGGGGGTGCGGTGGTCGGCGGGGTAAGAGGGAAGGAGAGAGATTAGGGCGGGCCGAATAGAAAGGGTGGGGGGTGGGCTTCGACGGTGGGGTGTGTGCCGGAGAGATGGGGATGGATGGGGTGTGTAGGGGGGGAGAGATGGGGATAGGGTGTGTGGGTGAGGGGAGGGCCAAATGGTCTTTTTTCTTGAATTTTTTTTTTTTTTTCAAAAAAAGTGTGCAAAAAGAAATTTGAGTCGTACCTAAAATTATAGAAATGAAACAACTAGACTATTGGGGTGATCGATGGACCCAATGGCCGCATTAGGGCTCCGCCACTGTCTATCTATAATTAAGTCTATGCCACTATAGTCAACAGATCACTATATGTATTATATATATATATAATAATTTCATCATTTTTATCAATTTAATTAAGATATTTATATGGGACCACCTTGGTTCAGTAGGACACGTGTCCTTCTGGGCCGAACATGGGCCTGCGCCACTATTCAATCTCTTGTAAAAATTGAACCAGTAGTTGGATCAAAGTAACTAATACCGTCATGTTAGTACCTTTTGTAAGAAGTATATGAAAAATATATATATATATATATATACTTATACAGAAATTCTCTTTAGAACTTTCGTCTTTCCATATATTTTATGATTTTTTTTCACCATTTAATTATAAATTTAGTAAAATTAATTATTTAGGGTATAAATTTTCAATCGAAACCTATTTTTTTGTTTTAACTCTCATGATTTTGAGTTCTCGTTCTCGTTCATTTGTTAAAATTTAAGTTTTAACTCCCAAGTTTTAAGGTACCGCTCAAAACTCGAGAGATAAAACCTAAAATATAACCTCAAATAATTCTATACCCTAAAATATAGAACCCTATGCCCTAGCATGTTGAACTCTGTAAAATATAGCTTAAAAATGACAAAATATCATAGAAATACCAATATTTGTTCTTTAGTTAATTAAAGAACGGATGTCCTGTACAAAGAATTTGTGTATACTTATATATGCATATATTTATCAATTGTTACTGCTTGATGTACATGTTACATTGCTTAATCTAAATACATTTTTTTTTGTTATATCAAACATCTTTCTTAAGCCTGAAGGCAGAGGAAAACAGAACAAACAACAGAAAATGCAAAGGAACAACCAAAGAGTCCTAAACAGGCAGATAGCAAAAACAAAGATGATAAGGAAAAACAGAGACACATCAAGAAGAATAGTTCATCAAGAAAAATAGTTCATAAGAAAAAATTACATATTTAAACATACATTTACTTGATGAATAGTAGGTTTATATTGACAAAATAATAATAATATATATAACATGTCACACTTTTTGGTGTAAAAATTAGAACATCCAACAAAATGATATATAATTGTTGGAAAGACTTAAAAATGTTTTATATTGTAAGACAATGCTTCATATTTTATAGAATTAATTACTCTAGGGTACATGACAAGTATTTTATTTAACCTCTACTATACCTATTGTTCAAATTTAACAATAAGGTCACATTTGTAAGTTATGATATTAAAAAAATATGTTTTTTTTTTCTCTCTCTCTCTCTCTCGCGATCCACACTACTCCACAACGAAGCTTCTTGCTCCGGCTTTCTCCCAACAAATGGCGACCACCGGTGTGCTCCCTACACCGGCGCCGACTCAACCCACCCTCCCCGCTACCAGCTGGCCACCACTTGCAGCAAATCGATGCGAGAAAGGGGAGTAATGTCGCCGGCTTCCTCTCTCTCTCTCTCTGTGTGCTTGATCGAAGCCTGCTCGAAGCCTTCTAATGGATCTGCTCCGAGCTTGATCGAAGCCTTCTAGATCTGCTTTGACCATTCCGACTTCTCCTCGATTGGGCATGAACACAGCTTATGGTACGTAGACTCCTACTTTGATTTTTTATCAGTAGAAGGTTCTTGATTCTGAAACTGCAATTTCTGAAACATTGGAAGTAAACTGAAACTGCAGTTTATTGGAGTTGTAGTTACTAACTGCAGTTTCAGAAACTGCAAATGAACTGAAACTGCAGTTTATTTGAGTTGCAACTGCAGTTTCAGAAACTGCAAATGAACTGAAACTGCAGTTTATTTGAGTTGTAAGCTTGCAGTTGTAGTGTAAGTGAAACTGCAGTTTATGAAACTGCAAGTGAAACTGCAGTGAAACTGTAAATTCTGAAACTGCAAAGTAAACTGAAACTGCAGTTTTTTGGAGTTGCAGGCTTGCAATTGCAGAACGATGCTTGTGAGTGAAGATGAACAATTGTCGATTTGGTAAAGTTGAAGAAAGAGATCGATTTGGCAAAAAAAAAAAAAGATCAGTTTTGGGCTGTTTGTGTAGCTGGTTTGGTTGTTATGCGTTTCTTTTGAAAGGTGTCCGCATGTTATATATTGGGGGGCTGGTAGATAGTGTCCGCAAGTTAATAAAAATAGATTGAGTGGTTTTGGTTAATATTTTGCTTTGTTAGTACCTTATAATTAATGGACTCTATTTTTTATGTGAGATATTCTTAACAGGTTTATTAACATATAGAATTTCCATGTCCTGATAAAGATAAGACTTCACAGATCAGATTAGATTATCCATGTGCAATATCTTTACATAGAACAATTATCTCTCCATACATATTGCACGTACATTTGTTCATTAATTATAATTGGTTTCATGAACATTTGTGCATGTGAAAGATATTTAAAGTAAGATATATTCTAGCAAAGTTTTTGAAAAAAAAAAAAAAAAAAAGTGTCTTGGCTTCATGATAGTGAATTGAGAAAAAATTGGTTGATGGATCGATCCATGTATTGTGCTTAATTGGTGCATGCATGCATGTCGTGTCCGTATACACTGTCCAGTGTCCATGGGGACGAACCCATCCAGAAGTGTCACTGTTTTTCTGCAAAGGCTACTGCAACTACTAGTGTACGGATTGCAAGCTAGCTAAGCTCCCAATATAGCTAGCGATGAAATTAAGGTCCGAGACGATATTGGTGAGATGGTAAGCATAGCAAATAGCATATATAAAGCATGCTGTACCGTGTACTATATAATATGATTAAAAGACAAAAATGGGAAAGTCATGTATGTCCTTCATAGCCTTTACAGGACCATCATTTAGCCGTTCGAGGAAACATGTCGTCGACACACTGACAGATAGTGCCTAATTAACCCTACCCCTTGTAATTGCAATGACATGTGTTCAAGGGAGTGTATGGCTTAATTGATGAAATGAATTCATAACTCTTAAAATATAGTTACTTATCTAGTGTGAAATAATTTTACTTGATCCACATTCTAACCCGAAATTATCTCATTGTAAATATGACGAGGATCAATACAATTCAGAAATAAACTCTTTACTCTTAATTTGTTTTCTTAAATGTTTAATTCAAGGGGTAAGACCTGGCCATATAGTATTATATGACAATTGATAAGACTGGTTTAATTCAAGTGTGGACGTCCACACCTGAATTAGACTGGTTTTTTATTTGTCCAATTTTTTGCATAAATAATCCTAAATATAAATTCTCAAATACACATACAAGTCTGATTATGGAGCTACAATGAGCAGTTGATCTTGCAAATAATACTTCATTCTAATGAAAAGCTGGTCCTCAAATGAGGTATACAGGATATACAGTTTGATAATCAAATTGATCCAAACACAGAAGCTATATATAGACACCGACAGGCCACAGGCATGTGCCTTTGCAATAAGCCAATAAGTGTACTGCTTCAACATTTTCTGTATGTTTTTTTGGTTATTGCCGAATCTGTTTTTACCATATGCTAAGATTCAGTCTGATAATTGAAAACCCGGCCAAAACATTAATGGCAGGAGACAATATGCATTCAGCCCTCAGAATTTTTGCCAGACTTTTCATTTTTTAATCTTTTACTTTAATTGCACATTTTTTTTTTCATTGAATTTTAGGAAATTATTGCATACATGGCTATCTGTATATACACGGACGCACAGATCACTCTAGCCAGCGGTGGGTCAGTACTAACTTGTATGAGATCGATAACTTATCACACAAACAAAACCTCCTCTGGGACAACTAATCATTGCAGACGTCTTTCTGTGATCTAGATCAGTTCCTGCTCCTGCTGCTCTTCAGTAAATAATTGATGAATAATATTATATATTAGATTCTCTCAATTGGCTTAGCAAATAATGTTACTTGTTAAAAATATATAAAACTTAATATGAGTTTAAAATTAAATAAGAGCAAAATTGCCACATTAATTTGTTGAAATAAATTGTAGTGGCTTGGTAGATATAGCAGTACTATACACAATGGATATTAATCCAAACTTGAAAGGTGACAAAGGAAGGGACGTACGCTCTCTCACATTCATAATTAACCGAATATGAAATATTCCAAACCACTTTTTCATGGTAAGGAATCTTCATCCATTTCTTAACCACAAGTTACGACCGACACGCACGTACACAATTGAAAAATGGATGATAGTTAGCTAAAAGCCTAAAAGAGCTAGAAGAGTAACACTACATACACGAATTGTTATATCAATTATGTTTGTATAGACTATAGACTGATATGATAGTATTTTAGTTCTTTATATAAATTATTCTAAAACTCATTTATTTATATGAATTAAGGGTGAAATCAGGGCAGAGGAATCAAGTAAATGCAGCAAAATGACTATAACAATGGTACGTGTTGCCGATTTGATTGGATATTGAAGAGAAGGAAAAAGTTGTTGCAAATAGTGTCCCCATTGGTATAATTTTCTAGCTCGGCTACTGGGTGGGACGGCTATCCACTAATATTAACAAAACTTAACAATATATTGATGGAATCTTTAAATAATTTTAAACGTGATAATTGAATAATATGCATCACGATAATACTCATCACATCAAAGTGAAAAACTTTTGAATATATGGTTTAAGTTCTTGTCTCTTCCTCTCTTTCCCTTTTGATCGATCTGCTTTTTCGTTCAACGTACTTCACATTATCTCTAAACCCCAAACTGTTAACTTGCTTGCTTGGGGATATATATTTCATGTTCATAGTGATTGATCACTAGTCTACGTGTACAAATCGTTTTCATTTGGGCCTTTGGCTAGCTAATATTCAAAATAGTTATTGCTTGACATTGACATCAGCAAAAATAGTGTAACTTTAGAGTTTAGATTTGCATATATATATATATATATATATATAGAATTTGGGTTCTCTGTTTGTCTTATTTTTATTTGTTAAACCTTGTAATATAAATTCAAAGAGTTTGCAAAATTTATTTACTTAAAAGAAAACAATTCATGAGTAATCTGCAGAAATTATTTTCTTTCACTCCAAAGTTGTTGTAATCTGTGATTGATGTGCAGCCCAGGTGGAGATTATATATCACAAAATCGCGGTATATAGACCGAGGCTGCACATAACTAGACCCCAACTTTCAATTGCAATTTTGGGCTTTGCATATGCATAACTCAGATGAAACTTGGGCCTTCTTTTTGTCCAATTCAGTCTATTAGAAAACATAAAAAAGGCCCAAATTAGTTCCCTAATACATAGATGGGCTCCACTCGTGTTCTGTTCTTTACACTCGATCACAAAAACATGTTACTTTTTTGGTATTGTTTTGGAAGCAAGCATCAAATTATTGAAAGCATGATTTGCTTCCGTTTGTAATCGGAATTGAAGTGTGGGCTAGGGTACTGCAAATGGAGAAGAAGACCCAGCTACCATTCTTCATGCATAAATAATGAAGAACCAAATAATAAAATAAATGTACCTTAACTCAACATTGACAAAGAATATTTTTTGGATCACAAGTATAGTAAAAAAAATCATACAAAAAGAAAAAAGGTGGTACAAAATAACCATAGTACGTGGATGCATCGGATGGACATCAAGTAGTTGATATTGTCCCTCTAAGACCAAAAACTTCTTGTTTCAGAGGGCAAATCCAGCTTTATTCTTGGGGGGTGATAATGGAAAAGTTGACACATAAGTCACCCTTACTGCTACTATACAAAACCGTACATGAGATTTTCACCTCATACGGCTCCTCGTTCAATTCTTTTGAGGTCATTGGACCCTTTTACTCGTTCGAAAATCTCTTCCCTTCCTTCACTCCGTGCAATAGGGAAAAAGGCAGAATTATTTTTCGGGTCGGACTGAATTTTTTGTGGGATTAACTTTAAACTCATTGGGGTATGAATTGTTGCGTCATTATTGAGCAGGTGTACTAAGGATCTTTTGAACCTTAGTGGCAAGGATGTATTAATATATTAGCACTAGCATTTGCCAAAAGCTAATTAAGTAATGATTAATTAAGGAAAAAAGAAGAAATTAAGAAGATGGGAGTAGTTATCTACTTGACTATACTTTCCTTGTCATGTACGTGTGTCAAATGAACCCTTCATTAGTCCATGCCATGCCATGAAATTCATGAATAGACTTGTACTCGAAAATCTTCATCTTCGATCTTGTGTTTCTCTATTTTGCTTTTCGTTTTTCTCCAATTGCCCGTTGGTAAAGAATTTGTTAATTAATTATGTTCCAGAAACTTGAAGTAAAGAAAAAGTGCATAAAGCAAAGCACCACCTCAAAAGTAAAGTCATCAATATGACCATAGGAGGAGGAAAAATGGTACATATATTAGTTCTCTGAAAAATTGGCAATATTCCGGGGTTGTACTTTTCTTATCTTAACCTATTGTATGAATATTCTTACGGTCCATATGAAATCCACAGTCCACATCAACAGAGCAGGAAAATTATTAGTGATGGGGATTTTTTTGTGATCATGTAGATTAATACCATAGATATATATGTGCGCGCGCATGCAATTGAAGAAATATCAAATATTAATTATATTATTTGGTCAAAAATATCAGATAAGAAAACTGAGATTCTAATATACATCGGTAAAGGTAGGGAACTCTTTGAACAATTGTCGCCACTCACGAGACTAGTTTACATGCCATCTCAATCATATTTTCCGGTCCACAACCAATATCTCCAATTATATGTTTTTTGAGAAGCTGCTATTCGCTGGCCAAAAAAAAAAAAACCAATATCTCCAAAACTATAGCATGGAATTTTTACTAGTCAAAATAGGGCACCTAATATGTCCTAGGCTCCTAGCTAACTGTTAACAATTGTTTTCTATGGTTCTCAGCTTCCACAATACAAATGTTTCTTCTACAACAAACAGCTATTATGCCGATTAGAGAATATATGTATAGAATAATCCAGCTTCTCTCCTAATCCATCTGCTCTTACTTTATTTAAACTTTTAATATTACAATTACACGTATTTTATATTAAATCTTAAAGTTAATAATGATTTTTCCTATTTTCTTTTTCTTTCAAATTTGAAATATATTAATATTATCAAACTGTAACCACAAAGCAGAGAATTCCAATGATCAGGACCATCCATTTCTTAGGTTCCTTTTTAAGGGCTGTCTCTGTAAAAAATCAGTCAAATTCGTAATTGTTTGGTCATCCAAACTATGCAGACAAATACAGTCAGTTAGATAAAAGTGTAAATGATGTTGACAGTAAGGGCTGACTAAACAGTTTTTGATTTGTCTGATTTTTTTTATAAGGATGATATTTGAATGATGCTCTAAAATATGAATGCATGAACCAATCATTGAAATTAGTTGCTCAGTGTTTAGGTGAGCGCGGAATTTTCCGTTCTATGATGAGCGAGTGATCATTACTGTATCCCTCATGAGGCTCATTCTATAGATATCCACTAGACCTTGGCAACCAAATTGGGATGAGGCAGATGGGCCAACTCCATGTAGTTTTTTAACAATCTGAACCATCTATTTTTTAGGCCTCTATTTATAGATTATCCTTACAAAAAATTATCCAAATCGAAAATCATTTACATGTCTAACTTTGATCAAACAAATAGATGGTTTTATCGAAAATATTTAGTTCGTCTTTTTGTTTGATCAAAGTTAGATAGACAAATGATTTTTTATTTGACTAATTTTTTGCAACACAACATCCTTTAGATCTGTATTAATATAAGATTTAGAAAATAATTCAATCAATTAATGTCCATATCATAATTCATGTATATCCTAAAGGAATATTAATTAGACATGAACTAGCAATTAAGGAGCTAGAATCTGCCTTTATAAACTCATAAAGAACTAATAAAAAAATTGACATAGTACATTGGCCATATTTATTAATTGATATGGTATGTATATCATCTCTTATCAAGAAATTTTTTAGTGTAACTGTAACACCATCACGTGATGCTCACGTAATGTTATTAATTTACGTATTATAATATGGATAGACAACAATTTTATACTTTTAGGATATAATATTAATAAATATACATATGCTATAACATAAATAGATTAATAATATTATATGAAGATGTTATAGTCACATCGAAAAAATTACTCTATACTAAATAGTCCCTTAAACGTGATCACATAATGAATGTGGTTCAAATAGCATATGCATTATTTGAAAAAAAAAATTTGTATGTAAATGCTACATGTACACCACCATGTGGCGGTATATTACTATTTTTGTTTTGGAAAGGATGATGAGGATTTTGGATCTGTAAGGAATCTACGGATAAGGACATTGACATGTATTTTAGTTTGCAAAACTGTCTACTTTGGTGTACTTAAACCTTATATACATTACAATTATTGCTAATCGGATATTATAATAAGTTCAATTACATTACTATATATAACACCACGTATATACTCTATAACAAATTAACAATCAAATTAAAGTCCAAGCTTATAAGAAAATTAAACATGGCCCGAGGCATCCATCTTAGACCGGCCAATTAAGCATCACACATTGATGGTGAAACTGAAACCTCCATATATTTGCACCCAAAAATATCGAAATGAAATAGCAATGCCAAATCAAGGTCTTAGTCTTAGTATAAGAGCTGGTTATATATATTCTTTAAATAAAAAAAGAATGAGTTATATATGTAGGGATTAAAGTACTACACGCCATGCAAAGCAACGTTTTTGACGTGCATATATATACTAAACGAGCGATAATACACAATTACACATGCTTATATATTTCTTAGTCCACACTTCACAGCTAGCTAGGATGGAATAAAATCGTTAATTATGTACAAGTTAACCAATACTAATAATCTCATTAGTGATTTGGATTTTTTGCTGTACTTATTTTTATTTGTTTTTGTTTTAGACTTTTAGTTATGTATTACATTCAAGAGTTATAAATTCATTATTCATGGATGCGATTTTACACAGGCCCAACATATTTTATGAATTTTTTTTCTCCTTTATTCACATATCTTTAAAAGCATGTTTGGTTCATGGAATTTATAAATGTTTTCCCAATAGAAGGAAAAACAAAACCCAAACTAGAAGGGGGGATTCATTTTCCCCATTTTAGATGCATCAGATTTAATGGGCCAGGAAACCATTTTTTATCTCTATATTTATCAAACGTGGGAATAGAATTGATGTCTCATTCTTAAATTTTCAAAACTTAAATTAAATGGATCCTAAATTTATAATATAAGGCTAAAAGTAAAAATCAAATAAAATTAAGTAGAAAAAAAAAAATCAATCAAAGAACCCAAATCTTTCGTCAAATCATAAATATACATGTTTGACCATCACAACTGCGGGTGCTAAGCAACACTCCCAATTGAATGTGATATGAGTGGGGGCTTAAGAGGAAATAACAGATATTGAGTCATTGAGAGAAAAGTCGACACTTCTTTCTTTCTTAATTAATTAATTATTATTGAGCATAAATTTCATTCATGAGATTAATAAAGTAATTAAGTTGAGGATTAATGAGGAGTAAACATATTCTGAGAAGTCATAAGCATTTTGCTTACTTTCTTGAATAAATAAATAAATAAATTAAGTTGTATATACTTTGATAAAATAATAATTAATGAGGTGATGCCTAGTCAGGATTCACTTGAATAAAGTATGCCAAGTAGTGTATTAGAAACGGGGCATCATGTGTTATCCCATCTTTCCAGGCATCAAGTCCTGCCTTCCCTCTCAATTAGTCTCATCATTATCATTTGTTTCTAATCTCTCTATCTCAAGTTTCAACCATATATACAATTAGATAATCTCCAAAAATGCAACTGATAATTTGACTTGTGGAACCGGAAAACGGGATCTTCTGAAGGAGGGATTTACTTATTCGGTTATTCCCTTCCAAACTCTCTCTTACTTCCATATTTTCTATTGGACTTTTAATTTGTTCATAACTCTGAAGATTTTAAAATTTTAAGAACAAATTTTGTATAATTTATCATAGAAGGTATTTTTATTGAGGTATATCTTATTTTAGGTATAATGAAATATAGCTTGTGAGATTCATTTTTTATAATCGAAGCCGTTTATTTTTCAAATCTCAATTCAAAGATAATTGTTTAACTATTTGATTAAAGGGTTTTCATTTCAAATGTTTACCAAATTACTATATTCGTTCATTTTTTCAATGACAATTAGATGTCTTAATGATTTATAATTTGTCTTTTTTTTTTCAAAAATAATTATTATATAAAGACTTAAAAAATAAACAACTTCGATCATCAAATTATAATACAAAATATATCCCACAAATAATATTTTATTATTTTAAAAATAAAGATCTCATTTATCCTAATATCTGTATATTTAAGACAAGTGATGTTTTACTTTAATTGTGAATTGTCGTAGTCCTATCTTCACAGTTCACCCAACAGGCAATCTTCACACCATTGGGCTGTGGGTATTGCTCTCCCCTAAAATAAAGACGTGGCACCAAGTAATTGTGGCTACTGATAAACTAGGCCCCACAAATAAATGTGGTAACTGGCAAATGGTCCTCCGTGAACGCTGCTTTTGACAAATTGTTCTATGCTTAATTGCTACTTTTTTCTTTCAAATATGACTCTTGTGTCAAATTACTTTTAAATTAAAAATTTGATAATTTAAATCATCAAACTTTTAAATATTAGTTAATATACACCAATTTCTTATAATTTTTTATTTAAATTTCCATTTAAAAGATATCACATATCTTTCCAGTTTCAAGCTCAAAGCATTACACAAGTTTTATGGGTTTAAAAGGACTCATCTGCAGCCTGGTTTTACCAGGTATTATTTCATTCCCCCTTTCTCTCTCTATCTCTCTCTATCTCTCTCCTCTCTTTATTTCTCTTTTTTTTTTTTTTTTTCTTTCTCTTTCTCTCTCCTGTGTGATACCCACCTATCCCATAATACGGGATAAATAAGTTATTTTCTTGTGAGTATGTTACAATTCACTCCAAATTCGACCAAATTTGCTCTTTTTCATGCTTTAGATTTTGAGAAAGGGGACAAGTCTTGAAACTGTCGAATCACGTTTGACCCATGTAAGACTTTGGACATGAATTATTTATTTTGCCCTCAAGTTTAGATGGAAATTTAGATAAAATTATAAGAAATTAGCCCACATTAATCTTTTTTAAAAATTTGATGCTTTAATTTATCAAATTTTAAATTTGAGAATAATTTGACACACGAATCATAATTGAAGGGGCAAAATAACTATTAAACCATTATTCTATGTGATGATAATACTTAGTGTCATTTTTCCGTGGTCTTATAAATGCATCCAAATCATAATACGTTTATACTATGTAGAATGTAGCAATACTGTGATACACAGTAATTTTTTCCATTTATTGAGTGGTTCAGAATACTAATTTCACATATTACATAATTGCAATTACAAAATTAATTAAAAGTATTCAAATTGATACCCATCAAAATACTGAGGTACAATCTGTACATATAAATATGTACTTGTAAAAACAGAAATTTACAAAAAACTAAAAATAAAAAATTGTTGCCTCCGTAAACTATGCAACATAATTAATAATTAATTATAGTAAAATATTAACACAAAATAAGGTTTTCAACTCCTGTAATTTGGCGCTACTTCTTGTTTATGATAGTCTCCGATCGAAACATCTCCAGCGACATCCAGACCATCATGATCAAATATTCAACGGCTCTGATTGCACTCTATATATCTATGATACTCTGCTATTGCTAATAATCTATCGAATGGTTAAGTTACCAGGTGAGTCAACTCAACTCGCTACCAGCACTGGTCAGTCTCCCAGTTCCGGCGAGTGCAGTACCCGGAATATCCCGACGCCGACGTCAGCGGCGGCCTGATCCGCCGCAGCAACTTCCGGTCGTAATCGGCGCGTTTTTCGGGGTCCGATAGAGTGGAGTACGCGGTGTGGATCCTCATGAACTCGTCGGCCGACGTGTCCTTCCGCTCGATCGCCGCCACGTCGGGGTGGCAAACCCTCGCCAATCGCCGGTACGCCGATTTGATCTCCTGACATGTGGCGGCCGTCGGGATGCCGAGGATTCCGTACAGCGAGGTCATCTCATGAGGGCTACTGAGATACGACGCCGTAGAAGCGGTACTCTCGGCCGAAGCGTAAGTGGAGCTGGCAGCGAATGCGCGGACCGGCCGGAACCTGACACGTGGCACCGTTTTAGGGGAAGGAGGTGTGAGGGAGAGTATTGGAGGGGCGAGAATTGTAGAGGTTGCAGCAGAGAGCATGGTACCGTGCGTTTGGGTTGCGGTTGTGAATTGTGAATTTCTGATTGTAAGAGGAGGGAGCGAGGGGGTTTTGGCATTATATGTTAGGGAGTTCGGGTTTGGGTTCTGAGTTCGGGTTTCGGGTTTGGGTTTGAGTTTGGGCCGAGTTTAACTACGGTTAAATTGGTGTTTGAGTCAAGAAAGAAAAATGCTTATCCAGTTAGCCTGAGTTTGATACTTTGATGTTGACTCATCAATTTATCCATCCAAAATTTTTTTTTGGTGGTCATGACTCATAAATCATAATAAATGGAGTGGAGATGAGTTGTATGGTGAATTGGTGTCCTCCTTAGATTTGCTGATTAGTGTCTTTTTCCATTCTTTGATATTACATCTTTGTTGCCTTGCATGAATAATGATCTTAAAGATAAGACTTAATTCACCTCAAACAATTTATAAATAAGACGATCAAAATTAAACTTTTATCGTGAATGTGGCTTAAAGTGTCTTACGAATAGAGTTATAAACGTACTCCTAGCTACAAACATTTTCGGATTGAAAACCTAATATTTAAGTAGTCCCATAACTAACAGCGTTATGGGGGAAAATATATATGGAAATACCAACTTTGCAGAGTACTCCCAATGTTTTTTATCTATAAATTTTAAAGGTTTATATTTCTTTTTTTCTCTATATTCTCATCTGATATGTTTGCAAGTAACTCTTACTAGCTTTAAAGTTTAATAACTATGTATATTATCTATCTATGTATCTATACTATTATATTATAATAAAGGGTTTCTTTAGTATCTTTTTTCTTCTTCTAAAAACCTCACTATCATAATCAATTCGAGGTGGATGAATGTATTTTTAAGCTGCGTTCATCAAAGAGTTGTAGAGAGAATCCCTTATTCTCCCTTCAATAATACCAACAATATGTAAATCCTAACCATTTGGTGACATTGCCAGAGTGGCAGAGTTAGGAGATCATTCATGTCTACTAGACAATGGATAAAATGGACCAACCAAAAGGAATAAAATAATAATAACAAAAATTAAAGAATGGATTGCATTAAAAATAAAAATAAAAATTAGACTACGGATAGAATGGTGTTATAATATCTTACGTGTGTCCTACAAAGCACAACAATTCTACAATAATATGGAAGAAAGACTCAACTCTTTCCTATTTCCTATAAGAAAATCATCTTAATTATAATGCTATAATGGGGTCCCATAAGATTCTTGTTTTTTGGCTGAAATTTTTTTGAAGATATTGGCATTTGCACTAATATGTACATGTAATCCCAATATGCATGTAGTTAAATCCAAGCAACATCACAACCTTGTTAATTAACCTTTAATTTTTCAATTAAAGGCTACCCCTTCAAGTATTAGCTAGGACAAAGGCTGCCCCTTCATGTATTCTTATCATGTTTTGATTGAACAAAGAAACCCAACAATGAGTCAATGCTATACACTAACAAAGAATCCCAAGTTATTTTTGGTTGGTTTGAGTATTTTAGATAGCCAACAAATAATTTCATCCAAGTCCTGAAAGAATCTAAAATACTTAATTTAAGATTGATTTATCTATGTTGAAAAGGACCCAACAAGTGAAGTGGCTGTTACTTAGGGCCACTAGTGTAGATCTTTTAGCTAGTTGCCTTAGAAGCTCCTTCCATTTCAGTTTCTTTTTTTTTTTTTGCCATTTCCTTCCATTTCAATTTCAAAGGTGATGAAAAGTCACATAAACGTGAGGCAGTCCTTTCACATCTTCACTTGGATATATATTCTTTTTTTTTTGGTGCTCCACTTGGAAATATATTCTGAAAATATAAACAAGTTATTAACTTATCAGTAGTGCTAGATATACCACATTTTTATACCATAATTTTATACCACCTTATGTGGCACTTACATGGCATTCATACATTGGATACTAAAAAATAAAAAGAAAAACCCAAAAAGAAAAAGAAAAACTTTGTCCAATAAAGTAATGACACGTGAGATGGTATAAGAATGTGGTATAAGAAATGTGGTAAGTATAGCATTATTCTTAACTTATTATTGAGGTCACAAATAAAATGATTAAAAATATATATGAGGTATCTTGCATTTTGTTAGCTTTTTGGGCACGCAAAGAGTCACTTGACAAAGTCCACTAAGCTTATGGTCCATACATAATAAATATATATACTAGTCTTTTCACACTTGTTCCTAGGAGTGTAAAGCTGCTCTTTCTATTGTGCAAATACCAATATTTTGGCAAACATAATAAGTTTAATAGATAACTGAAAATAAATTTGAAAAAATTAATTAAGGAGAGGTGGCAATTAATTAAGGGAAAATTAATTAAGAAGAAAGAGACAACAAACTAATTCCCATGGACGGAAAAGTAAATTTGAAAAATAGATAACCGACCATTGAATTTAAGCTGAAACGATCTCAACCATTCAGACCCGTAAATAATTAAAAAATTGTTCTGTTATATATATATATATATATATATATATATATACTGAAGCGCCCTATATATAAATATATAAAATTAGGTAATTAAATCGAAAACTATTAAGTCATCTAATTAACTTTGATCGATCAAATAGATGAACAAAATAAAAACTTAATATAATGACAATTTAATCTTTGTAAGTAAATGGTTTTCGATTTACTTAATTTTTTACAAGAATGATCTTTTAATGGAGACCTAAATAATAAACAGTTTAGATCGTTGAAATCATATATGGAGTGACCCCCATTAAAATATTGTGTCAAAACTTTTTTACAAAATGAGATGTCACATATCCTTCTTTAGACCCGTAAATAATTTAAAAAATGTTCTGTTATATATATATATATATATATATATATATATATACTGAAGCGCCCTATATATAAATATATAAAATTAGGTAATTAAATCGAAAACTATTAAGTCATCTAATTAACTCTCATCGATCAAATAGATGAACAAAATAAAAACTTATTATAATGACCATTTAACCCCAAAATTATCTCTCAACAATACAAGGGCTAAGTGGTGTTTACAATTCCAAACAAGACCCTCCTCCAAATTCTGCCTAAACCCTCCTCCAAATTCCAACCCCAACCACTTGAAATTGAATTCACACCCATACTGATTCAATAATTTGGAAAGTTTTGTTGATTCTAATATTATTTATTGGATGAAAGAAGAGGTTTCAAGAGACAACAACGATTGGATCATGTTAATCTGGTACAACAAAACAACAATGATAGGACACAATCATTTAAATCAAAATTGGGTGCCATTCACATTGGTGTCGTAATAAATAATATGGGTATCATGTGCCCTTTCATTTAAAAATAATAATGTAGTCGATACTATTTCTGTCAAACTGTGGGGTGCACCTGCCCCTGAACCCTAATTAAATATGCATGATTGACAACAGAGTACCGAAAATTTAAGGTCTAAGATGCTTGTATATCCCTATCCTATTATCCAAGCCAATTTGGGTAATGGCCTAATCCATAATGCCATCATTTTGAGAAGGACAGCTTGCTTCAAGTGGCTACAACTTTCTGATTCAACTTTTGCATGTCTTATTAGTGTTTGTGTAAGACAATCTTTCTTATCAGTTAACAGTCTGTCTGCGATACTGATAATGATGTAAAACATATCGTTAGTTATTTATTTAAAGGTTTATCTTTATCATGCTGATGTGTTTGACATTATCAATTATTCAATTATATTCTATAATATTCTTTCGCCAAAATCTGTCTTCGAGAACGATTACTGCACTTAACTATCAACCTTTGTCCATTGGCCAACATTTTGTATGGAGGAAGTTTACTAGCCTTTCTATTTTTTTATAGCACAATTTAATATTTGTGTGATCATTGGTCACATCAAAAGTTTGGATGTTCATGTTTACGTTACCAATGAAAAATAATCACACATAAACTATATTAAAAATTTATACATAAATATGAAAAAGGTAAACCCTTGGTTGAGGACCTAAGACTTGTAACTCCAATGGTTGATGACGTTTGTCTCCATATTTTCTCCACCTAGTACTTCTATTTCTTTTCCTTTCTCATTCACACAAGGAAATGAATAACATTATACAACTACATAATACAACACAGGAGCTTATTGCCTGAGACTTCAATTCCCAAAAGAATATATTACTTACAAAATTTCAGAAAGCACGATGGCCGGTCAGCACTGCACTACCTGGAAGATTAGGCTAGGCAGGGAAATAACAGCTTGACATCCATTACTCATTACTTCACATCACTGATCACCATCATCATTTGTGTCGAGGTTTTGAAGCAGCCCATTTGAAATAACCACAATTTGCTTCGGGATTAGATGCAGGTCCCTGTATGAAGAACAAAACGAATGCCAATAGTTAGTTCATATATCATCCACCTTGCCTTCTGCACTCTCACATAAAGAAGACCAGCATAATTGGTGACCAGACATAGGACATATGAATCAGAGATACAATCTGCAGACCATTTGTCTTTTTTAATCCTGTAAACTAATGCAAGTAAGCAACTTAGCTTGAATACATATAAAACCTCTCATTATTTGTATAAAGCCAAAAATGTTAGGATAGGACAGTCCTATAAGTCATCTTTCCCACAACTTCCCATCACGTGCTACTCACATGATGGAATGATTGTGGGAAGAAGGCGTATATGCCCTGCCCCACTGAAGACTTTCTCAACTTGCAATTTTCAACGTCCAAAGCTTTTGAAGTAAAATGGGATATCGCAGATTTCATAGCTTGTGGCCATTTCCATTCTAAGTTCTAGCCAAAGGGAAGATAATTACATGGCTGATGAAACTACAACAAATTTATCAGATGCATCAACTATTAGAGCATCAACTGACCTGAATATGTTCGGGAAAGTAAGAAACCAATGGGCTGAATTGACACACAAAAAATAATGGAAAACTGAAAGAAACATGGCAGGATGAGCAATGTGTTTATTGATACTTTGTCCTTCAATCTACACTTTACTGTCATACACTTAAAAACAGCATCACTACACATTACAGTGCTGAATCATTCTTAGCCCTCTTTCTCCGTATTTACAATTACATGCTACAGTATCATTTAATTTTCTTTCTATTTTTGTCTTACTCTAACTATATAGTTCACAGATCACAAACTTTTGCAATTTGCCACCAGTATTTGAGTTTAAGAAAATACCTCAGCACGTGCACAGACATAAAATCTGCGGCCAAAAGTAGGACCTCGTTTCTTCACAACCCGAGCAACACAAGGTTCCTTATGGCCCTTGCAAAGTGGTATGCTTTTCTGCATGACTTGTTGTACCCTTTGCCACTCCAGTAGAGCAAAATTATTCTTCTCTTTCCCCAAAGAACAGGCATTGAGTTCATCTTGATCCTGAATTGATGCACTTGAGTTCAATTCACACTGCTTGGGACTGCCACTTTGATTCTCAGGTATAGGAGTTTCATTTGACAGATGATTAGATTCTGGAACATCTATCTGATTAGTTGAAAGATTAGTAGCATTGTCAACACTGTTGCTAGGGATTGAACTTTTCCGGAAAAATGACCTCAATGAGAGTTGGGACCATTGGCTCCTTTTTGCTTTCTTCTTAGTTTCATTACCAGGCATTGTTCTGGTATGCTCACTACCTGAAGTTACCAAGGTGTTACAAGCAGCCTCATTAGCAAAACCCCTGGAATACTCAGTTGATTTTGAAATAAGAGCTTCAACGTCTTGTCTTGAAGAAGAACAGGGGTTGCAGTGGAGTTCACCAGGTGTGCTACATTGGTCAGACAAGCTTCTCTCTCTGTCACTACAACCCTCTTTAATGATATTTCCGTCCGGTTTAACTTGTTCAGCAACTTGTCTTTTCATTAAAACTGATACTGCAGAGGACTAAGGGCCCGTTAAATTGGAGTACGCATGAAGAACAAGCAGCTTCAGGGGATAAAGTTAGATTTAGACTATATATGGATAGTACCAATCAAGTAACTTAACTATATTAGTATTAACTAAATCACTAGATTTGAGATCATTTGCTTCCTTGAATTTTAAAGTGTCCATAAAGGGTTTATCATTTAATGTCCTTGCATAATTCACAAGACTGTATAAATTGGACATGTGTAAATTTAAAAAGAGGTGGTAAAGCACAAGGAGAAGAATACTTTCATACCCAGGGTTTGCTGGAGACCACGAACCATTGGAATATATCTAGCAGATAAAGATGGGGTGCTATGTTGGCAGATGTTAGGAATTTCCAGTAAACTTGTGTAAACGGGAGCATGATCAGAACCTTCAAGTTTGATGCTCTGCCCTCCTTTCCACCTGTGGGTAGGGAAAGAGGTCAAAGAAACATCCTACCCTCACATAGACAGTAGACACACTTAACCTACATATAGATGTACACATGCATGCATGCATTCACACATGACCTACTGTTTCATAAGTCATAACCAGAGTGAGAGCATACAATCACAAAAGCAAAACAGCAAGAAACAAAACTGATGAAGGAATGCACATGCATGCACGGGGGTGTACACACACAAAGCAAGCATCTAGTGTAAACAACTTAACCATTAAAAATGGCATGCAATTACTCCATACTAAGATAGATGTATCCTATACCTCAGTGAATTTCCTGGTTTCCACCGCTTATATTGCGTCAATATGTCACACTCCTTGACATGACAAGCTACAAAGTTATGGCCTTGCAGGTCCTGCTCTTGGTGTAAGCATGATCCAGCACAAAGAATGTGGTCAATCCTTGAGCCATAATTAAATTCTTCAGCACCTGTATTTTGTGGCCAGCATGTGTATGCTTCTCTTCTGCAGAAAAACACAAAATAGGCAGGCATTTTCAGTTAACAATGATGGTGAGGCTGAAAAAAAAAAAACAATAAAATGATGCTATTTAGGTATTTTAACAGTTAAAAGAGAAAAGAAAAAGGATAGAGAGGAGAGCACAGCAGGTTGACAATTTGACATATCATAAGAACTTTATATATGTATAGAGCATTTTCAATATACTGACTGAACAAAACTTGATGATCAAAAATCCAAATTCAAAACCATGGATGGAAATAATTAATCATTAATTTTTCAGTTGACGATGATAACGATAATTTGATTAAACCAAAAAAGTAAAAAATGAGTAGAAGGGTTACTTAGAACTTTAAAGTGGTAAAAATATTGAATGAAATATATTGTAAAACAATAACTTCAAATGACTAAACATGTTCCCCGACCACTGACCAAGACCTAACTCAATAATCAAATCCTGATTCAAGTTTAAACTAGCCATATAAAGTATGAGTTTTATACCTATCTGGATGTTTTGCTCTGAAAACATCAAAGAAATAGCCTCTATTTTCCACTAGCAAGGATCTAAACCATCTTCTAAATCTACAAGGTAGATTTATCAAAATATTAGGTACTGCTCTCCACTTAAAAAGCTGCACATAGAAATACAAATACAGATCACCACTACGTAGAGATCAGGCAAGCATCATACTGATTGTTCTCAAAATCTGGTTCCGCATCACAACGATCTAAAGAAGTGGGTGCAATGTTAAGATCACCAACAACAAATATTCTCCTACCCTGATGCAGGAGAGACTCCCATCTTTTCTACAACAGAAATTACAAATTTCAATAAAAAAACTAAAAAGAAAAAGACAAATTATAAGTTATAAATGCATGCTAATTACACATAAACTATGCCTATGCTCTTCTCTACCATGCACATACATACAGCAACTTTGAAAAGATCAAAGGGTCATTTGGGTTACCTGTAAAATCTTGAAAAAATTGAGCTTAAACTCAATCCTTTCCAAATCATCACATCCAGCTCGAGGTCCATACACGTTGAAGAGAACTGGCCAATCATTGCCAATAAAGGCTTCAACCTTTTTCCAAGTAGTGAAAGCACAAAGACTTATGCTTGAAATGCGAAGCTAAACAAAAACATACCAAAATGAGCATGATCAGTGATAACACACCGTCCCTCGCCATCAACCTTAAGAAGCTCATCTTTCGCAAACTCCTCAAGCCCTTCTGCTACCGCAGCCATGTCTCCTTTCCCAATTTCAAGCACCCCAGTGAAGCCTTCCACCGCCGCCACTGGCAACGCCACCTCGTCGCTCGAAAACGCCGATTTCACGCGACAAAACGTAGCCACACCTTCACATATGAAATAAAATAAAAAATGAATGAAAGGTGTGAAATTTGAAGAAAATGTCTTATGGGTTGCTTGAGGCATTTGAACAAAACACTTACCGGAGTACCCAGTACGGCCTCGTTCGGAGGTGCGAGTGCAGGAGAAGAAGGACTCGTAGCCTTCGGCCATGACCAAGTCGGCGGTCAATTCCTGCCTCCTCAGTTTGGTTTCCTGAAAGCAAATGATGTCAGCATCCAAGGAGTTTAGCAGTTTGAGGAGAGAGCCGAACTGCGCAATGCGTGGCCGAAGCCCATTCACGTTGTACGTCACTATCTTCATCTTCTTCGTCCTTTTTGTTTTTTGTTTTTCAATTACAGGCCGATGAAACCCTCAACCTCGAGTAATTTGATTTGCAGGTAGAAGAAAGCCATGGGCGCGTTAAACGACGTCGCTGTTTGTAATATGTGGCGGGACCAAATTACATTTTCAGTCTTTATAGTTTTTTATTTTTTTAGGGGTTTTTTCAAATTTGGTACCTGAACTATTACCCGTGTCTCAATTAAATACCTGAACTTTTATTTGTCCATATAAAGTACCTGAACTTTTATTTTGTACCAATGTAGTACCTAAGTTGATTTCCGTTAATAAAATTAACGGAAGCTGTGAAATCCAAGGCTTTTTTAGTCAATTCAAGTGGGTTTGTTTACCCATCATCTCTCTTCCCCAGCCTGTCCTTTTTCCCACCTTTGTCACATTCTCTCATGCGTTGACACCTTCTTTCCTACCATAACTAAGCCCTCATCCACCAAACTTCACCTATTTACGACATAAATTGCAGAAAAAAGAGAGGAAAAGAAGCCCATTTTATTCCAACTTGACTACCAACTGACTATCCATTGATGGAAGAAGAAATTTCAAAGATTTGAACCTAGGTAAATGTGTTATGACTATTTCTAGTTTCTCTTGGGTGATGATATTCTTGATGTGGTTAACTGGGAAAAAAGAATAAGCCAAATGTAGATTACAAATTTTGTGAGCGATGGGGTTTAGGATATGGGTAGTGTATGGTTGTGTCATGCTCTGTTTTTCTTTTTACTATTTCTGTAACAAATGTTTGGTGGCTTTGTGATAGATAGAAGGCTATATTTATTGAAATCTGTGATAGAAGGTAGGCTCGGTTGTTGTATGCAAAAGTATATTTGGATATGCATCATCTAGCTAGTTGCGCGAACCCTAAGTTCTCCTCTTTCTCATTGACCTCAGTTGACCACAAATGAATGTACAGTGACTAAGAAGATATTAAAGTAGTCATATGAAATGACTAAAATGACCTTGGATATGTGGTCACCTGCAAAGCACATGACTCATTTCTATCAATTTTATTAACGGAAATCAACTTAGGTACTGCATTAGTACAAAATAAAAGTTCAGGTACTTAACAGGGACAAGTAAAAGTTCAAGTACTTAATTGGGACACTGGTAATAGTTCAAGTACCAAATTTGAAAAAAACTCTTTTTATTTATTTTATATATACAATTTTCAGTTTTTATAGTTGGATCAAGTTCCCTTGGTCCTATACTTTTTTTTTTTTTGGACAAAACTCAAAAGGGTCCTATATGTACTTTCTTACCAGTAATTACTACATGTGCACTATTCAAAATATTTTAGATAGTGATAGTAAAACGCTAAACCATTTACAAATTTAAAATGTCCTTACTTGTGTGCTTGATGTATTAATTTCTTCGAACAAATTGTGAGAATAAGAGCATGTCCTCAAATTACAATTGTTTAAATATTAGGTTATCTAAGCAAAACTAGCTTGAAAAACTTATTGCATTTTGATACTCATGCTTAAATTTTAGTCTGCTAAGGAGCAACAATGAGGCTCAAATGAAGCAACAAGCAACAAAATGTGTCTAAGAACATGAAAATAACCCTAGAAAAAAACCAAGTGTCTCGAGTTTTTTTAAGATACTAAAAGCAACACTTATTTTTAGTAGGGAAGTGGTGCCATGTATCTAATACCATATACACTCATATGTGTGCATTTATTAAGTAAAATTTACAATTTTTAAAATAAACAATACATATGGTGCTATAGCACTGGATAATGGTACGTGGTTATGTAGCCCTATTGAAGAATTTCTCCTACTTAAACTATCTTTATGTTTTTTTCTTTTTTCTTTGAAATGAAACTCTCCTTCTGTATAATGAAGAGTAAAAATACAGAATCAATTAATCTTAAATTATCAGGTTGAGAGCATTGGAGTATTACCAGATTTGGTTTGCGTGACGATTTGGGCGAATTCGATATGTGCATTGCATGAAGGTTTTCTTAACGCATCGATCTTATGAACCGTCTCTTTTTAGGAAGCAGTTCTAATATGAACTAATGTAGGTTCGAAGGCAAGTAATTATTTTTCCACTCTCTTTCAAAATAGATAAGATTGAACAACAATAGAAATTAATTTGATAGTCGACATTAATATTATGGATCGACAAATGGTCAACAAGTTGGTCGATTTGGATGTGATGCAGCCAGTTTATCTTATTCATTATGTTCAAATGTGAGTTTTTTATTTTCTTTGTCAAAGCCCTAAGAGGTATTTTAGTATGAAAATTGGCCAAAAAGTCATTTTTATAATCTTTAAAAAGTAGGATTATAAAAGCAATAAGCCTTGCCAGGCAAGAGGTTAGCATATTAAATTTCCCATTGGAATTACAAGAGTTTAAGTGAAACCAAAACTATAGAATAATGCTATACTTACCACATTCTTATACCACATTTTTATACCATCTGACGTGTCATTACTTTATTGGACAAAGTTTTTCTTTTCCTTTTTGGGTTTTTCTTTTTATTTTTTAATATCCAATGTATGAATGCCATGTAAGTTGCCACATAAGGTGGTATTAAATTATGGTATAAAAATGTGGTATATGTAGCACTACTGAAAACTATAGGGACTTTGGCCAAAAAAAAACTATAGGGACAAGAAACGTAATTTGGCCTATGTGGCGGCTCTTTATTGAGTGGCGCCAGAGTCATAAATTACTAACGTGGTCAGCAGCTCAGCTGATTGTTTTGTTTTTGGGCAGCTGATTGTTTAACAAAATATTGTTAATATTAAAAAAAAAAAATTGAAAAATCCAAATCGCATTCGCATTGGCATCCATTTTCGCGGTGGTGGGTTTTGTTGTGGAAAGCTGAAACAGCTGTTGGTGGTTGCTTCTTTCTGGGCCAATTGGTAGTCGTTGATTGCTTCTCAAATTCCCAATTTGCAGTGAAAGAGCGAAACCCTAGGCTCAAAAATTGAAGCCTAAGGTTGATGCACCTGAGCCTGAGCCCTTAACCAGCGAGCAAACGAGCGAGCATGGATCAATGGAAAGCCGACGATTTCTCAGCCCCATCTTCTACTCAGCCTCTCACTTTGCCCCCCAATCGCTCCCACAACTCGCACTCTGATTCCAGGTTTTTTATGCTTCTCTTTCCCTCTAACATTTTCTGTTACTGGGTTTGCTCGGATTCAGCAATTGAATGTGTTTCTCATCATATTATTTTGCAAAAGCAAGAAGCTTTAATTGGGTGAAAGCAGATGAGCTTGGAAAGTTTTGATCTTTATAGTTTGGTTGTGTCGCAGACAAAGGCCTGATGTGGAGACCAATGACCCAATTGTTGCAAGGAAAGTTCAGAAAGCAGACCGTGAAAAGTTGAGGAGGGATCGACTCAATGAGCATTTTCTCGAGTTGGGAAACACATTAGGTAAAGTAGCGTATGAGTCACTACTCTACTACTCTTTTTTGTCACACCATTTTCCTGGCAATGGCATGTTTAAACATCACAGTTCGCGTGTCAAACACAAGTAATGTTTTCTTGTCACACAGTTTGGTATGCTATGATACTGTCGGACCACGTTTTCGTACATATTTTCACTTATCAACAATTTAGATGAAGTTTGACAATATAATATGTCAGAGTTTTTATGGTTACTCTATCAAACATATGTCTTGTTTCTCAACAAACATCATGGTGTTGGAAATGCAGATCCAGATAGGCCCAAGAACGACAAGGCGACCATCCTTACAGACACAGTTCAGATGTTGAAGGATTTGACTGCTGATGTGAACCGACTAAAGGCTGAGTGTGCAGCACTTACTGATGAATCCCTTGAGGTGAGGTGAATGTTCCTTTTATGTATCATTCTCGTGGTTGTGACTTGTAAGGCGGTTATTTGCTGATGTCATGAAGAATTGTTGTTTATTTCAAGCAGCTTACACAGGAGAAGAATGAGCTCAGAGAAGAGAAGGTATCTTTAAAATCTGATATTGAAAGTCTCAATGTTCAGTGTCAGCAAAGAGTGAGGGTTATGTTTCCATGGGCTGCCATGGATCCTTCTGTTGTTATGGCTCCACCTTACTCATATCCAATGCCTGTAGCTGTTCCTCCCGGTTCAATTCCCATGCACCCGTCACTTCAGCCGTTTCGTTACTTTCAACCACAAAATCCTGCTGCTATTCCCAATCCCTGTTCAACTTTTGTCCCATATCCACCTCCTGCCAACCCTCCAGTAGAACAGCCACCACCCCAGTATGCATCCGTTTCCCACCTTTCAAGCAAACAAGGTTCCAAAAGCAAGTCATCAGATCATCAAAGGGGTAGTGATGCCGAAGGATGTGATGATTCCAATGATGTTGCAACAGCCCTTGAACTTAAGATGCCAGGATCTTCAGCGCAACAGGTTGGTTTTAACTTTTAAACTTGTAGAAGCAACACATGCAGAAATGTAATATATGTACATATATGCTATATATATATATATATAACCGTTGCAGAAATGCTTTGTACATTAGAGATGGAGAATTGACTTGATGGGTTTTCACAGGATTCATGTTCTGGGGGTAGGAAGTCCAAGCAATCACAGAGGAAGGATAGGGGTGTTACGGATGGAAGCTCTTCAAGTAGGTACTCTTCATCTCCAGTTCTTCAGGATAGCTCCTCCAACAGTGTAGGTGACATCCCCAAGTCTAACAAATCAAGATAGGTTGCCGGTACTTCTGAATTCATCAGTTGCTAACATCTGCCTTGGGTCTAGACTTCTCCCAGTTTATTCTTGACATCTCCTCAAACCGATCCAAATTTCTGGACCCCCAGCATGCAAGCAAGGGTTTCTTTTGCTAGTAACAATTTTCCGCTGCACTAGGAAGGCCTTAAGATGATGGTTGGGTTCTGCCATTCAATGAATTCCAGGGTGGCCTGAAAATTGCTTTTAATTGTTTAGATCCCATGCAAGCTCAAAGCTGCTGATTGATAATATAGAGGTTTATCTATTTGTAAATTACCTCTATGGTCTGCCTAATTCCTTAGAATAGATATGCTAAATTGGTTTGTTGTAAATTGCACATTAAGTCAACAATAAATTTAGAGGACTGCTATTTGCACACCCTCTTTTTTCTTTTTACACACCCCTATTAAGAAAAAAAAAAAAAAAAAAAAGACTATACAGCCCCCTTCTTTCCCTCTCTTTTTTCTCTCGTTCACACCTCTATTCCTCTTTTTTTTTTTTTTTTTTTTTTTTTTTCATTCTTCTTCTTCTCCAACCTTCCCCTAGCCAGCCCCTCCACCCTACCCACCCCTCCCTCCCTCCCTCCCTCCCTCCCCCCCTCCCTCTCCGGCCTCCCCCCTCAGCCCCTGCACCACCAAATCAGCCCCTGCACCAATCCCCCAGCTCCTGCACCACCAAAACAGCCACCACCACCACCTTCTTCTTCCCCCTACCTAAGCCAAAACAGCCACCACCACTACCACATTCTTCTCTCTCTCTCTCTCTCTCTCTCTCTCTCTCTCTTCTCGCCCAAGCAAATAGCAAAAAAAAAAAAAAAAAGGTGGCAGGTGGTTCGGCAGACCAGTGCCGAACCCGTCGGTTTCGTTCGACAGGTAACCGCCGAACAAACCTGGTTCGTTCGGTGGATACCTGCCGAACGAAATTGATGGGTTCGGCACTGGTCTGCCGAACCACCTGCCACCTTTTTTTTTTTTTTTTTTAAGTTGGTGTTGTGGGGGAGGAGGAGGTGCTGCGAGGAGGAGAGAGAAATATGAGGGTCGATGTTGCGGGGAGGAGGGAAAGAGAGAGATGGAGGTGGTCGGGTGAGGGAAGGAGAGTGGGAGGGAGGTGGTCGGTGAGGGAAGGGAAGGGAGAGAGGTTGTCGGGGTGGGTGAGGGAGGGGGAGGGGCTGGGATGGCAGAGGCTGAGGGAGGGGCTGGGCTGGTTTCAACATTTTTTTTTTGTTCTTTGTTTTTTTTTTTTAATTTAAAAATTCATATTTGGGGTGGGGTGTGTAGTGTTTGGATTAGGTGGGTGTGTAGTGAGAAATTTTGGTGAGATTAATGAGGTTGGGGTATTTTGGTAATGGGAGGGGTGTGTAAAAGAGAAATTTTAAATTTTAGAAGATGGTAAGAGAAAAATGTGTGCAAAAATTAAAAAAAAAAAAGTGTGTAAATAGCAGCTCTCTAAATTTATTCCTTTTGAGAAGGGGCCAATGTGTTATTATTTTGTATCTCACCATGCTTACAAAATTAGATAAGAGCTTATTTTAGGAAATCTGAGCAGACAGTTTTTTACTTTTTATTTTTGGAATGAATGAATTGATTGAAGTAAATGAGCACTACCAAATTGGGCGCAATTATCATAGAAGAGTTAATTTAGAAGAAATAAAAAGAAAATAAAAGAAATGATCATAGATTAGAAGAGCTTGTTGCCAACGAGCCAATGGAGCCAAATCCATCAAATAGAAAAGAAGGGATGCACATCCAATTGTTGCTCCAAGTGGCCCAACTTGATCATCATTTTTCAAATCCAGATAAGAATCAGGTTGACCATCATTTTCAAATCCTAAACTGGCCAATCAATTGGGCAAATTCCAGTCTAAACTCCTCCGCGTGACAGCCAGTTTGGAAACTTCTAAGGGCGTGATTACAGTTGTTCAATCGTTTTTGTTTTTTTTGGGTGAATACAGTTGTTCATTCTTTTTTTTCTTCTTGGAACTGTTCACTTGTTTAGAGTCTTTAGACAGATCATGACACAGAAAAATTGACTGTACTTGCAACAAAGTTTGCCATTCAAGCACCTCAAGTTTATATCAAACCAAGGTTAACAACTATATTGTAATATTAGAAAAACTATGCACTTTCAAATTTGATATTAGACTGTGTAACAAACAAAGAAAAGATGTTTGACCTAATATCTGAAATTCAAACTAGAACTGGGATTCTGCTGAATACTTGCTATTTATGAACACACAACACAAATGATTCTATCTTCCATATTTTCATTAAGAATTTATTTATGTCACACATCATAAATTTGCAAGGCACAACCAAGAAATCCCCTACACTTGCAGAAAGATGTACACTTAGAGCAACCATTGTAGCTGGAGCCACCTTTTCATATCCATACCAACTGTAGCACCATGCACATATCTCAGCTCAATGCTTATCCATCTTGCGCAGAATACAATTGCTGAATAACTTGAATTCAAAAGTGGTCCATTGAACTGTAACACCTTCCTTTTACTCTTACTTTGGATCTCCAAAACGAAACTTTCAATCTACACCTTCCTAGCAGTCCGTTGAACAGTTGGGCTAGTCACGGTTCTTGAACTAATACTCGCAGTCCTTAAAAGCCTACGGAATTCTGATAGGCTGATTCTCCCATCTTTGTCAACATCGGCCTCTTCAAGAAGAGGATCAACAGAACCTTTTAAACCCGTGTGCTACAAAAGAAAGAAATCAATCATAGTATCAGAGGAGATAACAATAAGCACACTAATCAATCCAAGTGTCCAGTGCATGTGTGTGTCTTTTGGGAGGGGGAAGGAAGGTGGATAGTCAATGCAAATAATTTACACTAACCAATCTAAGTTCCTCTGGAGTTATAAACCCATCTCTATCTATGTCGAACTTCTCAAAAGCAGCCCGTGAGCGCTGCTGCCACTTCTCAGAGTCATGTTCCTCCAATTGATGCACATGTAGAGTGGCTGCGACAAACTCGGAGAAATCCACAAGCCCGTCTGTGTTGCTGTCAATCTGCATCAAGCAAATAAACAACCACAATCAAAATGATACAAAAGAAGCAACATTCAAACACTGAAAAGATTCATATAAAGATCCATATTGCCCTGGGAAGAGAAGGGTAAGAGGGCTCGCAAGGAGAAAGAATGATAAGGGAAAGAACATATCTTCTAGTATAAAGAACAACACAAAAAATATGTTATTTTTCCCTGTCATTGAGAAAAGGGAAAAAGAAAAAGGAAAAAGGTGACGGGGTGGGCTACCGCTTCCAGTATCTCAAGGACGCGTGAATCTTTCAATTTCCAGGGGACATCTTTAGCAAGTGCCTGCAATAAAGGCATCGATGTTAAGACCAAAATAAAATATGAAAAAGAAAACCCATATACCTTGAAACATAAACTCGTGAAGAAGTGGGTATCATATTCTGAAGTTCAAACTTAAATGGAGTTTACCTGTCTCATTTCTTCAAGACTGATAGCACCATTCTTATCCACATCAATTGCATCAAATTGATCTTTGAGATCAGACAGCTCCTCAGCATTCAGTGTACTAGCTAATGCCTACAAGGCCATCAATTTGAATAAAAAAAAATATACTTACACAAAAAGGACTTTCCTTTTGCACCGAAAACTCCAACAGAAGAAAATTTTTCTTACCCTTAGAGCAAACTGCTTCAAACGACTGTACCTCACGAACTGACGCATGTTATTTAGAACAGATATATCAATAGGAATCTCTGATGCACTTCCTCCTTCTCTAACCCATGGGTGTGCTGGAAATAATCAAAGAATGGTTAACCCCAAAAAATAATCTTTTATCAATTCAAAGAATCATCTCGGTATTAATAAATAAATAGATAAAATAATGCTCTTTGGCTATTGACAGCAATAACTAAATTGTGAAAGTAAAAAATCAAAGATTTTAAATAATCTACTAATCAAAACCTTTACATATACGTTAGCCTTTCCAGTACCATAGTAATCAGCATTATTCCTACTAGGATAAGATCTAGGAACATACATAAAGCCTGAGCAGCAGTTAACCTTGCCCGAGGATCCTTCACCAGTAGCTTCTTAACAAAATCTTTAGCACTGCTAGTTATGGTTGGCCATGGTTTACGACGAAAATCAGGCTTGTTCCTTAAGACCTGCAATAATAGACAGGTAAATAAGTCAACTAAAAAGATAATGGAGTTTGGAGAGAGGAGGGAGGAGAGGGGCGGGGCGGGGACATACACAAATAATGAATTGACATCCAACTCTAGCCAAAAAAAGAAGACATCTAACAGAAAAGGGATGATAAGTATATAAAATTAAGACATGAACTACACCTCCTTAAATATACCATCTTCGGTCTTATCCCAAAATGGGCGCCTCCCACAAAGCAAAATGTAGGTAATTACACCAATACTCCAAACATCCGATTCAGGCCCTGACTTGCGTTTCAATACTTCAGGAGCAACATAATAAGCACTGCCCACAATATCTTGAAACTTTTTCCCTGCATTTTTTATGGTTAAGAGCTCTATAAGTTTCAAATACAAATGGCCAGAAACCTGGCCAAAAGTAATAGATAACAATATTGAACATGGATCTCCAATGGCAGAAACTTGGGGAAAAGAAAAATCTCTGATGAAATATTTCCACGAATGAAATATACTCACCTGGTTTTATAAAGTCTGACAAACCAAAGTCTGTGGCCTTCAAAGGTGAGTCTAATGCTTTCGACTTGAAAAGAAAATTCTACAAAGGAAGAAATGCAAGGTACAGCAGTCAAGAAGAATTAACTTTAGATATCATGCTGAACCTACTCTTATGTCAATGAACTCGTCATACCTCAGGTTTCATGTCACGGTGCACCAGACCATGTAAATGGCACTCAGCTGAAACCTGGAGCATCTGCCTTACAACTACTGCTGCATCTTTTTCAGTATAACGGCTGTCCTTCCTGATCAACCAAGAAGAAGTATATAATTGTAATGTTATGAAAGTTATGACAGAATGAAAATTTCATGGGCAACCAGAAATCCAGATTACACAGTAGTGACTAGAGTGGAGAATAATGATATTTATGAAGGACTCAAGGATCTTACTTCTCCAAAATCCGATCCAGCAATTCACCACCTTCACATAACCTGGAAAGGTAGAAAATCGAAAGCAAAATATGCAAGATATTAATAGGTTGAAGAAACACACACACACATATATATATAGAAGCAGAAAAGGAGCGTGTATAGAACAAAAACAAAAGAACAATGGAAACAAAGCTCAAAAAGAAAACTTACTCCATAACTATGTACACATAAGAATCATCTTCAAAGGCATTATAAAACTGAACCACATTCTCATGGCCTGCAAGTGCCTGTAATATCCTGACCTCTCGCTTAACATCCTCAACTGCAATAGGTAGAACCATCTGCCACCAAACCAAAGAGCATTCAAGCATTACTGAAACATTTTCCAAAGAGGAAAAGGAAAATAAATTATGTTGCCAATGAACAAATTAATTTTTAACGTTCATACACATTATTTGTAGTTATAGAACAACATGTTTCACCTGACAGGAAAAGAGTGGTTAAAAGGAAACAAATCAACTGAATAACAGATTTTAAATACTTGCAGATAGGGATGAAATGCAATGGAGTACAAACAACAAAAACCATGCTCCCCATAGAAGATTCTTTATATCTTTACACAGTCCCATTTTCTTCCTTTATTGGGAGGGAGAATGGAAAATACTGCCTTCCACAACACCATGGATTGCCCATTGCAAAACTTGAGTTATTGTCAGCTGCTAGTGTTTATGCAATCAGCTAACCTAGTCCTCATTTAAAAGAAGTAAGCCTACGCTGCTAACGTAAACAAATGAACACATCCACAGAGCGCTCAAGAGGATTAAATTTTCAGAAACCTCAACAGGACCCCACAAGGGAAACTTAACTCTTCAGTCCTCAAAGACACCCACAAGACTGCTCAGTGCTCAACCACAACAACATGACTTTGTCGCTTGATATTCAAGCAAACAGAGGCTAATTCAGAAAGTAAAAACTCAACTGGGTAAAGTGGAAATCTACAAGAAAAAAAATAATCTTTTCATAAATGCTGGAAAAGAACAAAACCAGAAATGCCAATTTATAACTACAATCTGTCAATCTCCAACACCCAATCAGAAAAAGTTTTATAATAACCCCAAAAACTCGAACTCACAAATTCCTCCATATCACAGTAATAATCGAACACCACCTCAAATAAAATCCATAAGAACCCAGATTGACTTACAATCAAATGAAATCACAAAAGGCAAGCATTTCAACAAATTGATCCAAAACAACACAAAACCCAATTCACAAATTGAGAGACCGATCAATACCTTATTCTTATCAATCCTCTTAACCGCAACTCGATCCCCATTAGCCTTGTCGGTGGCAACATAGGTATACCCAAATTGACCATGACCCAACAATTTCCCGATCGTGTAGCGCCGGTCGAAATTCTTGTCGTACCCAAAATCGGTGCGCTTCCCACAGGGGATAACCCCGGTCTGCCTCCTCGAACTGAGCTTCCCTTTGGGCTTGTTCGCAGGCTGCTTCTTGTGGTGTGTCTCATTGGGTCTGTGGTGGGTCGGTCTCTGTTCTGGTTTGATCGCTGTCGTTGTAGTCGTTGCTGATTGTGGCTTTGCGACCTGATTGCGGTTGTGATTGACCATCGCTGTGACCACCGTGGCGGTGGTAGTGGTGGTGGTCGTGGTCGTGGTCGTGGTGTTGCTATTCGACCCACTGACCTTGGCGGTCGAGAAGCAAATACCCATGATCGACCCAACAAAATGAGCAAAAAAACCAACACAAAAATAAAGAAAGAGAGTGGGTTTTTAGAGGTTTTGATCCAAAACCATGTGAGATTGTAACAAAAACTGGAAATGGTAATCAATCATATATAGAAACACATAGACAAAAAGGTGGACGGAGATAGAGAAATGGGAAAAAAGAGAGAGAGGGAATGGGGGGGGACAATGGAGAGGAAAGGTTGGAGCAGATAGGAGGAAGAAGAGTAGAAAGAGATGAAGAAGAAGAAGGGGGTGGTCAAAAGTGACTTCCTTTGACGAAGAGGAAGAGAAAAAAAAAACAAAACAAAACAAAACAAAAATCGAAAACCAAAACCCAAAAAACAAAGAGAGGAACGGCCAACGGGGGCAGTGGTGGTGGCGCGGAAGCTCCCCGTTTTTCAATTTTTCGTTGGCGGTGATCGTTTTTTTATTACTTTTTAACTTTCAAGACAAAAATTGGAATTTTTTTTTTTTTTTTCTGTTTTCGAGATTTTTTTTTTTTTAAATGTTATGTAAATATAACTAATAAATTTGGTTTTTTATTTTTTTTTATTTTAGAAGTTTCATAGAATTCATACACATGTAATGCGTGTTTCAAACGCGATAAAAATGAAAATATAAAAGAGTTGAGATGTAAGATGAGAGTAGATTAATCGAGAAACATGGCTTATGAGTTAAAATAGTTAATCGGATCAAATCTAACGAGTTGAGTTGTATCCAACTATGATTATATTTTGTTTTTGGTATATGGAACAAAATCGAACTTATAACTTCATCGTAGTTTTAACTATATTATTGTTAGTTATAGCTAAAAAGGAGGGTTTTTTTTTTAAGTCCATTTTTTAAATTTACTGTTCATCCAGCCCACATACTACAGTAAATTATTGTAGCAGCAAACTTTTTTTAAAATTCGATGCTACAGTAACGGCACTACAATTTTTTTTTCATTTCAATGCCAATTGTTACATAAACAAAAATAAAAAAAATCATAATTTAGCTATTTTTCATTTTATAAATATGTTAAATAATAACCAACATAAAACACAAAAAAATCAAGATAAGACATCCATAATCTTTTGCATTTTAATAGTAAATATAATTGTTACTATCGAATAGTAACAATCACCTATTGCTACTGTCTGGCAGTAACAATCACCACTGAAAGTTTATGTTTAGACTTACATTGATAAGCAGTAACAACTATAGTCTCACTTACATATTATTATTGACTTGCAGTAACAACCATAGCCTCACTTACATATTGTTATTGTTTGTCAGTAAGAATCATAGCCCCACTTACATATTGCTACTACTTTTTAGTAACAATCATAACCTCATTTACATATTGTTACTGACAAGCAGTATAGTCTCACTTACATATTGTTACTGACAAATAGTAACAATCATAGACCTACTTACATATTGTTACTACTTGTCAGTAATAATCATAGCCCCACTTACATATTGTTACTACTTGTCAGTAATAATCATAGCCCCACTTATATATTGCTACTACTTGTTAGTAACAATCATAACCTCATTTATATATTATCATAGTCTCACTTATATATTGTTATAAAACAAAACAAAATAAATAAACAAATTGATTAATCAGATCAATTTGTCTTCTAAGTTTTATGTTTCCAAGGATCTGATAGCAAGAGAGTAAGGCACCCATTTGATAGTACATTGCTTTAATTTAGTTTATAGTGAAGTTCAAGTAATTTTACCGGACAAACCACCATAAGTCATAAGCCATCATTAAAAGTCAAAATAAAAGTCTTACCCAACATGGAAATTTAAATAAAAATAAAAATATACAAACACCAATACCCAATACAAACTCTAGAAGATGAATTTCCTACAACAGTGGCCATAGTGCTCTAAGACGACGTCGCAGCCACAATACTTCAACTACTGTACATCATTGATTTTGTTTTAGCTCTTGACTTTTTGTGACACATCCCATAAGCCATAATTTCGAATTCATTCACCTCCAAAATCTACAAACCAGCATCAATCATAACTCAGTCTAAAACCACAAAAAGAAGGCATTTTTATACCTGTACTTGGTCGACAGCACAGACCTCCTGAGTGGTACAAATGGACCTAGATCCCATTCCAACCCTCAACCCATCAACACCAGCCTCGCCGATCAGACTCAAAACAGCAGCTCGACGGTGGCAGCGAAGCCACTGAACCTGGCTGCTCCTAGATCAGCTTCACAACGTTGTCCGAGCACCATCGCTCAACCTTTGAACCCACGTGGAACGACACAGATCGAGGAGGAGGGGGTGGCTGGGCGTGAGTGAGGAGAGAGAAATGAGAGATGGAGTAGAATAAAGACTGAGAGAGAGATGGAGAGTGAATGAAAAATTAAAAGTGGGCCGGAAGAAAATAAGATGGACTGGTTGAGAAATTTAATTAAATAGGTGGGTCTAAGAGAGAATAAGAGTCTAGAACTGAACTTTATAATCATTTACTTTAAAAAGTGTTGAAGTGTATTGGATATTTTACATATACATGTGTATGACAATGGAGATTTTTTTTTTCTAATGATAGTATGGATTATGTTTTTATTATTTTATGTTTGTCTTAATATTTTTAGAGGGCGAATCCGTGACATCTTATTTTTGACATAATTTATTAAAACTTAAAAAATAAATAGTTTGGATCGTTGAAATCATAAAAAATTGTGATTAAATACTAAATATCAATAGTTTTTCAACAAAACTGTAAGACACTAATTTTTTTTTATAATTTAGGTACTAATCTAGAACAAGACATTTTTGGATTAGGTCATAAATCGATTTGCTATACAGTTGTGACTGTCGACGATCCAAATTGTATAGAAAATCGATTTGTGACTGTTGAACTGTCACAGTTATGACTGTTTCAAATTCATAAAAATTCAAAATTTATAAGGATTTAATGCTTTTGATTTAGGCTTGGAGGATGAAGTCCTATAACTCAGAGACTAAACATTAACGTTTAAGCTTTGCAAATTAATATTAAAAAAACAACAAATCAATAAAAAAAGTTATAATTGTTAGGCAGTCACAGGAGGCATAACTATGTTTTTTTTTTAAGTTGGTACATAAACTAAAATTTAGTATCTAAAGTGACATAAATGTTTTGATAGTTAAAATAAAAAAAAATATTGCAATTTGGTATCTAAAGTTAATAAACCTTTGGAATCATATATGCAGTAGACACTATTTAAATATTGTGTAAAAATTTATGTCAAAAATGGGATGTCAGGGATCCTTCCCCATTTTTTTAACTTTCTTGGGTACATTGTTGATCTTACCACATCAACTTTATGCAACCCATTTAGAAAGCGCATCAAGGTTAGGTGACCATCATGGATTACATGTATAAAGTATAGGCAAGTCACATTCGTGCATTTTTTGTTTGTGGATGACATGATTTTGTTCTTCTCAAACAAACCCAGTTTGAAATAAAATAATAACAACCCAAAAAAAAAAAAAAGAGTTATTAAGGAGATTAAATGAAGAGTGGAAAATAATGAGAGAACAAAGGCGCTTAACCTATCATAATGGGAAAATAATGTAAACTTTCTCACACAACTATTTCATAAGAAATAAACTTTTGGTTATATAGGAAGGGATAAAATCCTTAATTCATTTTTTATCCTCTCTTACCACTTGATTTTATGTAGAAGGTTAAACGATGAACAAAAAGTTTTTACTTTTTCAAGGTTTTGTGTAGATTTTAAAATTGAAATGCAGGGTCAGTCCTGTGAAGAGGTTGAGTAGGCAGTCGCCTCGGGCACCCCAATCTCAAGGGCCCCGAAATTTTATAACCCTTTATAGAATATATATATATATATATTATATATTAGGCTAAAAAAATTTAATATGTGCCTCCAAGTAATATATATATATATTTTTTAAATAAAAGTTTCAAGATTTAAATTTCAAAATTTCGTCGAAAATTTCGTTTTTCAGGGCCATCGAAAATTTTAACGCATGTTCATCCATTTTTCGTCAAATTTCGAAGCATCTTTTGGTGAATTTGAGCGAAATTTCGCCAAAATTTCGATTAAATTCACAAACCCAGGGGAGAAAAGAGATCGTCCATTTTCCCCTAAAGGTTCTAAAAAAAAAGGAGAAGGTGAGGTGTTTTTATTGACTGGGGAAAAAAGGGGGCGAGAAGAGATTAGAGAGAGAAGAAATCGGGGGAGAAAAGAGATTGGGGAGGAAGAGAGGAAGATTGGGGAAAGAGAAAGGAGGAACAGATCTGGGAGGGAGAGGGAGGAGAAAGAAGAAATCAGGGAGGGAGAGAGGGAGGGCGTACTGGGAGGGAGAAAGAGAAGATGAGAAGAACTGAGAGGAATAGGAGAGTGGGGACTGGGGAGTCACGGGGAATGAAAGGAAAGAAAAAAAAATGAAACAAAAATGAAAAGAAACAAAAAGAAAAGAAAAGAGGAAGGCATGAAGCTTACTGTCTTTGAACTTTTATTTTTTTCTTCTCAGCTGAAAGAAATTCATTTTTCTTTTCTCCTAAAATGTAGGAACTCAATTGAAAAGTTACTAAAAAGCCTACAAGGCTACAACTTCCATTGCTTATATTAGTCTTCTTGGTTGACTGGGCTCTTGGGCTCAGTCATGTGACTCATGTCATGTGTTAATCATACTAATTTCATGTCTCTTTGATCCCACCCCCACTAACCACATTATATATGTCAGTTTATGCCACAAGGCCCACAATGAATTTCAATTTATTTTTTATTATTTATTTCTTACATAATATTTTTTTGAAAAACATGATTTGAACATCATGAGCATAGAAAAGTATTTTTAGAGTGTATAATTTAGGATTTGGAGCCTTTGGGCAATTGAAAATTTGGAAAAAAAAAAGATTTGGGTTTTCGTTTGGCCATTTTGGAGTTTTGTTTAGTTATTTTTAAACCTTAATACATTTCTATATAAAAAATAATTAAAAATATATACCCTAAAGGACCTAAACTCTAATATCCTATATCATATCATAAACAATATAGAGTAAAAATTATAGACTATATATGGTTTGATGTATAAATTATAGAGTATAAAGAGTATTTAGGTATATAGAGTATATATGATTTAGTATTATGATTTAGTGTATAGATTATAGAGTATAAATAATATACTAATTTTATTTATTCATTATACAAATTTATTTAACAGTATTTGTCTCCAGCGAGTATTATATTCATCTTATATCACATGAAACCTACTATATAATTTCGTTTCTTCAATATTTTTTATCAATTTAGTAGATAATATGTTAAATAAACATATGGTAAAATTTCATTCAAAATTTTCGTATTTTAATAACAATTTCCGTCGTTTCCGTCTAATTTTTGTCGAAATTTAAAAACCTTCGAAATTTCCGTCAAAATTTTCATCGAAATTTCGATGAAAATTTCTTCGAAACCCGAAATTTTATTCTTTGGTTTCAACTCAAAAGTAAAAATAGCCCAATTGAAATAGGCCAATCAATTTGTTAAACCTAACTAAACTGAGACCTATTTAATTTAAGTAAGTAAATTAAAGGAAAAAAAAAGAGTTCTAGAACCCCCAACGTGAAAAAAAAAAAACCCCCATAATCCAATTTGGGATATATGTAGTTTGCTATATGTTTTGTTAATTATGTTATAATTTTTATTTTGAATTATTATAATAAATTTTTTGAGTACTTATAAAAAAATAAATTATGTAAGTGTATATAAAAGTCGAGACAATGAGGGCTTCGTTTATATTATATGCCTTGGGTCCCCGAAATCTCAGGGCCGGCCCTGTTGAAATGTCTGGGTTCAAATGTGGTCATTTTCAAGTGGCACGTATTATATTTCTAATTAGGATCCATTGGATGGTGTACCCTCAATTATTATCTAAACGTATGTATTCTTTGAAGAGTAAATTATTTTATATTTTATGTAGTTATAGTTGCCACAATCTTATAAGCTCCCAGCCTCCCACAATGTCTTTTTGGGACCTGCTTGGCTGCTAGATGCTATATGTCCATTGTCCACTACGATACATACACTTAGCATTTCTCTCAAAATCCCTTTACTGAATAAATGGTTAATTACATATCACTCTTAAACTATATTTTGTTTGACATTTTTATCTCTCATATTAAAAAATTTGACAATTTACCCCTCAACTTAATTGTGTTAATAAATAAATGGGTGACTCTATATTGAGACCACCAAATTAAATTGCTTGGTTAATCTCTTAACTTTGTCCCATTTGGTAATGTTTTTATTTTTAATTTTTAAACTCGGGCTTTCAAATAATAAATATGAAAGAGAGAAAGAAAGAATATATATAGAATGAGAAACTAAAGTACATATTACACTTAAGTTTTAATAATTTAAAAAGTTGCAATCGTATTTCTATGGTTCAGTTCAATTTGCAATGAAGGATAAGTGCTCAACTTTGTCTAATTTGTTTACAAAGTACTAACATGGTAGCATGAGAGAAACTTAAGTGAATCAAATCAAATTATAAGGACAAAAAATGCAACTGTGTATGCCTTTCACTGTTTCACATGCAAGTTATTATGTCATCACTCGCTACAAAAATTAGATGGTCGGAGATAAACTTTTGTTCTTGCTTGCAACTTTTAAAGTTAGAGAGACTTAAATGGAAATTGGACAAAATTACAAAGACTGTAATTTGGGCAAATATGGAATCATCCAACTGAAAAAATATACCCACCATGAAGTTATATAATTCTCTCTTTCCCACTCCGCCCTCATCATGACCAACGATAAGAAAAGAGGCCATAGACATAATTGCATGATTATTTTATGTCCATACTCTAAACATTCTTATGCATGTGTTGGAAGAAATTTTGGCTTAATCCAGCAATTTCAAAAAGTGCTTTGACCTTTTAGTTGTGAAATGTAGAAAGTTAAACACATGGCTTAAAGACCACTCAAACCCAAAACTAATGTTCATGACCAATTCCTCATGGCCATTAACAAAACCCTATAAAATAATATTACATTATAACATAGGACTTAAGATGCAAACGGTTCGCATTGCAAACATGCATCTTAACCAATTAGTTCATTCCTCACTAATTGATCATCTAAAGCATTATGTGTATTTTCTTATAATTTATTATAGAGGAAATTATAGATTTGGTCCACTTATTTTATATTTAGTTCAATTTTGGTCCACGATCTTTTTTAAATTATGTTTTGGTCCACTAATTGTTTCATTTGTTCAATAAAGGTCCAAATTTGTGACTTTAAATCCTTTGGGTTGTGTTTTCTTTATTTATAATTGAAGTATAAATTATATTTCATCATTTTTTAGTTATGAAAACAAATTTGAAGTATTATAATTTAAGAGAATTAAGGTTGGGTAAAGTTTGAAAAATAGGTAGTTTCGAGTACCCTACTTTGGGGTCAATTATCTTGAGTTTGAGAACTCTAATTTTAATGATCTTTATATGACTGTAAAGGAGAAATGCATAGTTTTAAAACAAGTATATGTTTGCTGAATTTGGATGAGATTTAATCGGTAAAAGATATGTCAAATTTGAAAAAATAAATTTGGATCTTTATTAAACAAGTAGAACAATTAGTGAATCAAAATAGAACTTAAAAAAAATTATGGACCAAAATTAGACTAAGTATAAAATAAGTAGACTAAATCTGTAATTTTTTCTTATTATTAATAAGTTTTATTTATCGTCAAATTAAAATTTTCTCTTCAAATTTTAGACGTCCTAAACTTTAAATCATAAACTCTAAAAAGCAATTATGTAACCTAATTAAGTATGCAACTGTATCATAAATAAGATAATAACTAGCAGATTAATAGCAATGCCTTGACAACTAAAACTTTTCCTACATTCTAATTAATTGAGCGTGCACGTTTGAAAAAATAAATAAAAGTTGATATGATTGAGACATTGCATTCAAACCGGGGCCCAAGTGTAACTAGCAATGTTGTCAAGGTCTGTGACTGTGAGCATGGAAACTTAATTTATAAAGTCGGCGTCGGACTTCTTGCCTTCTTGGTGTGGACTGTGGACCTGGTCTTTGTATTATCTTTAAAAAGTCAAATGTCAATGGGGTATAAGTATATGCAGGACCACCTATTGAACAATAATTAGCATGCTTAATTGGAAAAAATTATAGGAATAATCGATATATCGTTATGTGGTATAACTAATTTAATGTGTAAGAGTATTATTAGACGATGTGTTTATATTAGTAGGGTATAATATTAATAACATCCACTCATATTATAACACACAAACTGGTTATACTACGTGTCAATATATCGGTTATACAAAATAATTTCTCCTTAATTAGATACCCATATTATCTTCTTTTTTATTTCTTGAAAATTAAAATGATATTTATATGTTTAGTGTCATGCATTGACATTTTTAATTATGTTCACACTAATTGAATCATTGAAATTTCTATTTCTTTTGTCACTAAAACATGTTTTTTCTTATTTTAAGAATATGTCAACTAGTGGAACTTTAATTTTTCAATTTTTTTTTTGTTTAAATACATGTTGAATATTTAAATATGGTTTCAGGAGATTACAAAATTTGTGAGGTAGTGTTGATAAACTACGATGAGTTACTAGGAACATGCATAATTAATTCAATGATTCAAATCTTACAATCAAATGGCACACTGTGATTTTCTTCTCTTCTTAATGATGTAATTCTTTCTTAGTTCAATGAACTTTTTCCTTTTGTTTAAAAAAAAAAATAGCACTAGAAAACTTAAAGCATCTGCATATGCATTATCATAATCATGGTCTAATTAAAGAAAAAAATGAAAATGCATGCAATATAGGGTGTAAAAGAATTAGAGAGTGTTTTATTAGAATATATACCCACTGTTCAGAATATACTCCTAAAAACTGGTAAGTGTTCAGAATATACTCCTAAAAACTGGTAAGAAGAAATGAGACAGAACACAAATAAATATTTGACTAAAGTACTAAGCTTTGATTTCAATATGTAAAAACAACTAAACAAGATTCTTTTATTTATAATTTAGGAAAACTATAAAAAGCCATAAAAATTGTTGACAATTACCACTTTATCACCAGCATATATTTCTGGTCCTTACTTAATAAAGAAAATCAATTTAATATGTAGTTGTTAGAAGAAAAGGGGCACTAATAATCACTTTAAATAATTGATCAATCCGAAGCCACCAACGCATGCCAGCTTCACCCACTCTTCTACTATACAGTCTATACTAAATTGATTATTTTAGACTATATGACTTAATTAGGTGAATGACATGGACACTACTTGGGTCACCCGGGTACCCTAAGGTCATCCCTCCTCCCAAAATAACAATTTCGGTAATGTCGGTGTATAATTGGAACCATTCATTTTTTAAATCACTTATTATAGATCATCTCTACAAAAAATCAACTCAATCGGAAATCGTTTGATTATATAATTGTTGTTGATTAAATAAAAAAAAAATCAACGATTTGGTCAAAAAATCACTCTTTAATTGAAAACCATCAATTTTTTCTACTTAATTGACAATAGTTATATAACCAAACGATTTCCGATTGATTTGATTTTTTGCAGAGATGATCTATAATAGGTGATCTAAAAAGTGAACGGTTCCGATCATGCGTCGACATTACCGAAATTGTTATTTTGGGAGAAGGGGTGACCCAAATATTTTCCGAATGACATTGCTAAAATGGAGTTTGCATGTGCTTAAATTCAATAATTTCCGAATGCTTTATTGTTTTCATAAATTAATTGAGTGTTAGTTATTCACCTACACGTGAACGGCTACTATTAGTCTTGTTTGTAAAATCAATTAAAGGCATGCATAAACTATTTTTCATTTGACCAGCAGGCATCTGTAGCCATTGGCCCAGAGTGTGAAACCAAAAACTCTCATGGAAGACAAATCGGTGAAGCTTTTTTTTAACTTTACTTTGGATTTGGATTTCACACAAGACTTTTTAAATAGTGATTAAAAATAAAATGAAAGTTTATGATGGGGATGAAGCTTAATTATTTATGCAGAACATGGTTTATTGCAGCAGAATTAAGAGCTTTACTTAGCAGTATGAACGGAATTTAATCTGATAGCTTGCTTCTACACACGCACTGCAAAGTAGAAAATTTATAAAGCACGTTTTTATTGCAGGTAGATCCCTGGCCTCCAAAAATATTGCACATGTGGACATGTAGACTGCAGTGACACACTAGCTTTCAGTGTGCTGTCGGTATCCTCTGATTTATCCACGTTCCCCATAACGTACGGCTATCCACAATCCAATGAAAAAATATGTCTATCTCTTGATTCTCTTCAAAGAAAATAAAAACGACAGAAGAAGCTTTTGCGTGCTTTTCGGGTCCGACTTGCAATAAAGCACTTTCATCCATAATCTGTTAAAATCTGGCAGCTTCTGCTTTCTATTCCATAGGGCAATCCCAGAAGTTGCATTCGGGATGAGATCGGGACGGAATGACCATGAAACTATTTCAAAACCAAATATATGAAACGGGATGGATTCGGGATGGGTTTCGGGACCTGCTAGCTATTCATGCATTCATGACTATACTTCAACAGATAACAATTCAAGTTTCAACAATGAATATGATGCAACTTCAAGATTCAAAGTTCAAAGTTTCAAACTCAAGTTCTCAAATCTCAACAATTCAAGATTTCAAGTTACTGTTATTCAAATTTCAACAATTCAAGTTGGAAGTAATTTAATTTTATGGCATCAGTGCATCACAAACTCAGTCTACATCAGTAGCATCACAAAGTACAAACTCACAAACTTAAACTCAGTCTACATCACAAACTCAAAAGATTAGAATTAAGCCTTATGGCTTATTACAGTTTACAAATACAAAATACAAACTACAAAGTTACAAACTCAGAAATCACACAAGAATTTGATTTCAACCCTTCAAACCACTGGCAGCAGTGGTCACACTTCAAACTACTAGTAGGCAGGCAGCAGTGGTCAACTGGTCACACTTTTGCCTTTGGTTTTGAACCCTTCAAACTACTGGCAGCAGTGGTCACACTTGCATTTTTTACACAAAATTAATCAGAGCAGAAAGTTAGAAACTATTAAAATTCAATACACAAAGCAAAGTAAGTAAAGTAAAACAAATTTACAAAACATTACCCGATTCAATACTTTCATAAAACTCAAGTTCTTCAATACAAGGTTCATCTTCCAAGCTGGAAATGTCATCCCCCCTCAACCAGTTTTGCATACAAATCAAGGCCTCCACTGATATAGGAGTTAATGAACTCCTAAATGCATCTATGACCCTGCCCCCAGTGCTAAAACAACTTTCAGATGCAACTGTTGACACTTGAATGACAAGAATATCCTTGGCAGCAATCCTTGGCAATTGCTGCCAACACAGAGTACTTGGGACCATTGAGTTTCCAACATAATAAAATGTCAAAATCATCTACATTTTTTGCTGTCCATTCCAAAGGATCCATCAAATATTTATCAACTTCATGTGCCACCATAGCTTCATTACTCTCTTCCACCACCTTTCTCCAATCATCCAATATGTCATCCCTCCAACTACCTCTACCCTCATCTTCTACCAAAGAACTAGAAGTGGCAATATGTGAATCATAATTCACATTCATTCTCATGTGTATGCCACCATCTACGTTTGGTCCATACTCATCATAAAGAGCCATCAACACTTCTTTCAACTCTTTGGCAACCCCCTGCACCTCCCACTCTTCAAAACCCTCCTTTTTATACAGATGAATTACATGTCTCATCTTGAACCTTGGATCCAAAAGAAGTGCAATCGACCACCAATCTGTTCAGATTGTGGAATGAGCCAAAATACTTATTGTATTCAGCTCTCATGTTGGCTGCCATGTCAGCCAACACTCTCTCACTTTCTGAACCATTTGCCATCTCAGGTGCCACAAATAACCTTTCAATCTCATGTTCAATAGCTAATATATCATGAAAGGTTGTGTTGATAGTAGGATGCAAAAATGCACTAACCCTTAAAGTCACATCATAAAACACCTTTAAAAACTTCACAAACACCCTTGCATTTTTCCAATCAACTTCACTTGGTGGTCCAACCCTAAACCTCTTACTACTATTCTGAATCACATTGCCATTCTCATCAAATTCTTCATCTCCTTCCTTGAAGTAAGCAAAAAATGAGCTGTCCTCATCCTCCCCCATTCTTGCAAAAGCCTTTTTAAATTTCAAGGCAGATTCCAACATTATAAATGTTGAATTCCACCTTGTGAGGACATCCATACACACAAGACCTTTGCTGGACAGTTTCACTTTTTCCACTGAGGACTTAAAATACTCCAATCTCTGTGGAGAGGACCTCACATATTTCAAAGCATTCCTAATAGCTAAAACAAACTTATTCAGCTTCTTCAACCCACATCCTACTATTAAATTGGTTATGTGAGCACAACATCTCACATGCAAGTACTTTCCACCCAAAACAGCTTGTGAATTCTCCCACATATTCATCTTAGACCTAACCCAATTTAAAGCTACTTTATTTGCAGAAGCATTGTCAACAGTTATGGTCATAACCTTCTTTATCCCCCACTCTAACAAACAACACTTAATAAGCTTCCCTATGGTGGTCCCTTGGTGATTAGGAATCACACAAAAGTTTAAAACTCTTTTGTGCATTTTCCAATCACTATCAATAAAATGGGCAGTTAGCACCATATAATTAAAGTTTTGGACACTTGTCCAAGTGTCAGTAGTGAGGCTGAGCTTATGTGCACTCAACTCTTTCTTCAAGTTAATCTTACAGACATCATACATTTTTAGAAATTGCCTAACTATGGTTCTCCTACTAGGTGCATCAAACAATGGGCAAACAACACTACAAAACTTCCTAAAACCCTTCTTCTCTACAAAACTAAATGGAAGCTCATCTACTACAATCATCTCCACACAAGCTTCCATAGCATTATTCTGCATAAACCCCCTAGCACCATCTTGTTACCCTGACCCTTATCACCAACAATGATCTTTTGGTTTTTATTTTGGTTTGGTGGGTAATATCTGCAATATTTTCTACTATGCTTAAGCATTCCTAATGTCCCATTTTTTCCACTATCAACAGCATAATCTCCAAGATTACCTTCAAGACAGTATATACATTTGGCTCTCTTCATAATAACTTCTACATCTACTATCTTCCCTGATTGATCTGTTTTTTTTTTTTTTTTCTGTTTTCTTTTCATCATACACTTTAAAATGATCACAAACCCAACTACGTTTGGAACCAGTACCAGCTTTAGGTTTACTATCATTAGTGAGGCTTACCTCTGCTTCATCTTACATGTGCCCTCCTCCTTCTGCTGGAGGTTCATATTGCATGGGCACTGAGCTTGGAGGCACTGGGCTTGGTGAGGTTGCAGTAGAAGAAGCACCCACACTCTGCTGCTGTGATCGAGACTGCATTAACAAAGAAGCACCCACATTCTGCTGCTGTGATTGAGACTGCATCAACAAAGAAACAAACCACAGAACCATGTCCAAAATCAGTAACTCAACTGGGGATAAATAACTAATCAACTGGAAAATCACAGATAACAAGCTTGTCAAGCTAAACTAATCAACTAACTAATAAACTGGGAATTTGAAACTGACTAACAACTAAGCAACTAACTAATCAACTAATTAATCAAGAATCGAAGAACCCATAACCCATAACCAAGAACCCAGAACACAGAACCCATAACCCATAACTCAGAAAGCTTACCATTTGAAGGCTTGAAGTTGAGAAGATATGACCCACTTAAAGCCCTAACCCAGTCCCGTGATGATCTGATCAAGACTCAAGAGACAGATAGCGTGATTTCGAGAGAGATTCAAGAGGGGTTCGAAAGGGGATTATGGATTCTAGAGGAATTTGAGAGAGATAGGTTCTGGCTTTGACTCTTCGAGATAGATTCGAGGGGAAAGCTGGAGATGTTTGTTCATTATTGGTAATCGGAGAGGAATTCGAGAGGAGAGGTTGTTCTTGTTTAGTTGTTTTGGTAATCTGCTTTTGATTTTTCGTTTTGATTGGAGAGGACTCAGAGGAAAGACTAGAGAGGACTGAGGACTGAGGAGGCTGAGAGGCTGAGAGGCGGCGAAATTGCGAATGGGAACTTGGGAAGAGACGAAGATTGAAAGAAAGGCTGAACAAATTTGGGATTAGGGTATCAGGGTATGGGCATTGGGTATGGTTGGTTGTGGTCAAGTCTATACTAGAAATATAGACTTGCCCAAACAGCCATCCAAAATATGACACGTAATTAAAAAAAAAAAAAATTATAAACGGTACGGGATGAGATTGAAATGTTGGTACCGATCCCATCCCGTTGTATTCGGGATCGGTATGGGATGGTTCCGAAATTCACGAGACTTAAACGGTACGGGACTGATTTGGGATGGTACTGGTATGGGTTCGGTATTCCCGGTTTAATGCCTACCCCTACTATTCCAAAAGATGTAGTTGGTATTAAGAACACTTAGGGGTGGGATCAGTATTGCAACCGTACCGAAATACTAATATTAAGTGCCGACCGATAGAGGTGGAGAGGGAGGTTTTGGGCTATATATATTTGATTTTAATTACATATTTCGGTATTTAAGGCTTTTCAATGTATGTGTATTTATGGGTAAAAGTATAGCTAGTTTCTAGCTATATATACACTAACTCACTCTAGTTTATAGGTTAATGTATGTGACCTAGTTTCTAGCTAGTATGCATAATAATTGTTTTCTAAATTTTATAGTTATAACGACTCAACCCAAATTTCATTAGAAATTAAAATTTTTATTTTATTCGTAATGGTCATTTAAAGGCGTAGTGGGAGATTAAATTGTGAGACTTCGTATTTTGTTCCAAGGAATTATTTTAAATATTTTGGGAATTTATTTGAGAAATAAAATGTTTTGAATTTAAATTTTGAATTTTTGTTTTAAAATTGGGCTTGACCCAAAGTTGACTTTTAAATTAGTAGGCTTTTGACTTTGACTTTGGGCTTGATGGGAAGGTCTCGAGTCCACGAGTTCATAGACACGTAGCACGCGTCGATTCGAGTTACGGTTTGAAAGATACGGACATGTGAAGTGAGTGATAATTATTGAAGTTAATGTAGACTACCATTAATGAATTGTCTGTTTTGTGTGATTTGCTACTTTATGTTAGAGAAGGCTAAGTATAAGATTTAGATCATGAGAATAAATTGACAAGGATTTGAGGCTAAGGAATTAATTTGAGAATTATAGAGCTGTCATGGGATTAACTACTGATTTGATGAGGAATGTTTATTTCGAGGATTAATGATTGATGATTAGACAGTTGTTATACAAAACGATTAATTTAATTATTGAGGAAGTGTTAGTATGATGTGAGTGACAAACAAGTGAGAGGTCCTGAATAGGAATCAACTTCGGAAAGGATTTGGATTAGTTCGGAGTAACAGTGGGTGGACCTTGATTTTAATAATTTGTGTTTGCTATGTGCATTCTTGTGAAAATGGCGTGTTTTAAATTCAATTCGTTTATGAGAGAATTTATTTTATCTAGCATGATTATCGAAATGATTATTTATTTTGGGATGTAGAAATGTTGGGATTTGAAAATGCAAGTACTAATCGTACGAGCCTGCTCGTGCGGAAGGGTCATCCGTACGAGATTGTGGCCAGGATACGAGCCTGCTCGTGCGAAATGGTCATCCGTACGAGATTGTGGCCATGATACGAGCCTGCTCATGCGGAAGGGTCATCCGTACGAGATTGTGGCCAGGATACGAGCCTGCTCGTGCGGAGTGACCCCTCAGTACGAGATTGTGGCCATGATTTGAGCCTGCCCGTGCGTGGGATTGTGGCCAGGACATTGTCTACAGTACTGGTACAAGTATGGTGTGAGTTTTAAGTACAAGAGTTTTGAGATATCAGTTTATAAAGATAATTTCAGTTCAGATTTGTTATTTCTCGGCTTGGAAAGTTTTATAGCTTTTTCAGTATATTGAGGTTCATTTGAGATGATTTTCAAAAATGGATTGCAAAATGGTTTTTCTTTGAAATTGTTGGGTCTGAGACTTTTTTTGTTGTAGTAGAGATGGTTGATGTTTTCGAAGTGTTTTTACAGGTTTTGAAAATTTTGGGTTAGTCAATTTTTAAGGGAGGTTTTGCCGAATTTTCGGTGGGATTTTCCTTGATTTTGGATCCCACATGACCTCTTCAGGTTTCAGGGTGGAATTCGGGAGCGGTCCTATCAATAGTGACATGCATATTATTGTTTTCTAAATTTTATAGTATATGTCACTAATGGTTTAATGGATAATATATAGTCTCTCTTTTGTAGAATGAGGTCTTTTTTTATTTTATTTTTTTATTTTATTAACATGTAGGATGAGGTCTTTACAATGCCGGCCCTGAAGGGGGGCACCGAGTGCGACTGCCTAGGGCCTACCTTTAAGGAGGGCCCACAAATTTTTATATTATGTATATATTAATATCTAATATATATATATTAAAAAAAATAGTTGTTGGGTTTATTTATAATGTCTTCGCTGCAACTATATCCTTCTACTTATTGTATCAGAGCTGTAGTTATCTAGTTTCTTTCTTTGGGCGTAGACTCCCCTTCTAAGATATAAAATTTGGGTTATGTAACCTTTTTTTTCTTAATTATTAGTTGAAAGCCACCTTTTTATTTCTTTTTATTTCCTTAATTCGTATTTGGCCAACTTGCTTCATTTTTTTCTTTGGCTTCTCATGTGAATCACAAGAGAAGCAAGCCGACATCCTCATCTGCATGGCAGTGGGTCCTTTTTGCCCTTGGGTTTACACATTTTTTTGTTTTTTTTATCAAAAATACATGCCTTCTTTCTGGAAAGTTGGATTCAAAAAGAATGTTTGCTTTGAATGGGCAAAGACGGATCTCTGCCTCATAGTCTTGTGGAAAACTAGTTTTTTTTTTGTTCTCCACAGGCTCTTTCAATCTGAAAGAAATTAGAGAAGTCTCATTGAGGCAAGAAGATGATTATTGTTTGAGTGTGTGTTTTTCCCTTTTAATTTTCTCTTATATTCCTACAAATAATTTTTTTGACGTTCAAACAAAAATTTCCTAATTGATTTCTTGATGTGATCGAAAATTTCCTAATTGATTGTCAATTGTGAATTGTGAATTGTTTTGCAAAATTTTTTATTATGAACCCAATTTAAATTTCGTCCCTGGGTCTTCCAAAAATCAGGACCGGCCTGAGTCTTTAGTTTAAATACAGTAGTTGATTAATAATAAAAAGAAAAAATTATATACTTAGCCTGACACAAATGTGGCCTCTTCATTATTTTCCAGTATTGTTTTTGGAAGAACATTATTTTCTAGTATGTATGCATGATTAAGTTTTGAATTAGCCTCTTTATAGCACATTAGCAAGTTCATTGTTCTTTGAGACTTTGACTAATGGTAAAGGTCCTATACATATACTACCATATCCTCATTATTGGGAATTGAATTTAACTATTTAGACGTGTCATTATGAGTTTTGAATTTTGAGGCTTAAAAGTTAAAACACATTTGGGTCTTTCGGATAAAATATTTGAAAGAGATTCCCACAAATGACTATTAATTTAGGCAGAGAGGATTTCAAAACTATGACAAGGTCCAACGCCTACCTCAAGGAAATGTGTGATGTGTGCTTCACAAATTTAGCATGTATTTAAACAATAATTGGTGCTCAATGGCCAAAAAAAAAAAAACGAGATTTGACAACTGACAAGCAGCTGAGAGAGGAAGTGTCGAAGTGAGCAGCACTCTTTTTTTGTTTTTTGCTTTTTCGCTCATACCAAAATATGGATCATATGGGTTGTAATTGGGTCATATCCAACCCATAATTTCACTCTTAGCCCAACAATGTAGACTAGGTTAGCCCAACATTGCAGATTGGGCTGAGTTATCTGGGCTTGATTTTGCTGGACCCATAGGTAACATTTTAATCCGAGTCCTGCCTTACGCTACGTTTAATAGTTTAGAGCGCCAAATTTACCACCATACTATATGTCTTTCCTGCATCGGTAATCAGACTTTATGGATTTTGGCCAAAAAAAAAAAAAAAAATCAGACTTTATGGATTGGGAAATGATTATGGACCTCAATTTTGTGCCTTAATCTGTTGTGGCAATTTTATGTTATACACTTAATTATTTATTTGTCAAATCATATTCTTACTTAGCAAATCGTTTTTGATTTATTACTATTTTACCCCTTAAAATACAACCCTCAATCTAACACCGTTACACCTAGTTCATCTTATCTTTAATTTACTGCTCCTTTTCTTCTAATCTGGGTCATCTTCTTCCACTACAAACAAAAAGATGATGATTAACAAAGACCTCCAAAATCATGCACCCCTCTTCTAGATCTTGTATATTGTTTTCCCGGTTTTTTCCCTCTTTACCTCTTCTTCTCTTAATCATTCCAATCCTTGATCAAGCTTATGAAATTGCAAAAACTCTTCTGTCTTTGATTTCTTTGATCAATTTCTCGCAACATTTTTTTAAATCAAAATTCTCATTGCAATTTTTATAACTTTTGGATCAAAGTTCTTATCGGTATTTTTTGATCAAAGCCTTCTACACCATATTCTTTTATTCTCATTTGTTTCTTACAGAAAGGTCTCATAGCAAGAATTTAAGTTGAAATTCCTATATTGATCTCACTCTAAGATACATCATACATGAGATCGATCAAGCCAGAGACAATATTTCCAGAACCCAACATGTTTCTCACGCTTACCCATGTACCAAACACTAACCAATTAAGTAGCTATACCTTCCAATCAAGTCTGGCAACCAAGTTGAAATCATCAATTCTAATTACATACAAATTGTGAAATTAACTAATTCTAAAGAAAAGTTACTATGTGAGAATTTAGGGTTCTACATTTTAGGCTGAAAATATTTTAAGGTTGTGAATTTGGGGTTGAAATCTTTATTATATTATTTGATTTTTAATAAAGCTTATTAGAAAGGTTAAAATAGTCATTGTGAAAACTTATGTGACAAGTGAATTATGACATTTATTTAATGAAATTAAATATTTTAGCTGACATGTCATTGAAGCACAATTAAGGCACAAAATATTGAGAGCAGTTTTGCTCACCTCCTTTAACTCAGGTGTATGCTCACCTCCCATCTAAAATACTGCCACGTGTTTAAAAAACTAACCATGAGTTAACTATTGTATTTAATTATTTATGATATTATAATGATGAGAGAGAAAAATAATTTGACAACTCCTTTCTTATTTTATCCTTATCTTTTATTACTCAACTTTTTTTTATCACCCGTTAATTTCTCTTTTCTCTTTTATTTAATTATTTATAATAATTTTTACTTCTTTTGTTTTTTTGCTCTTCTCCAGTACGCCTCTAGTATTCAAAAAATCACATCCATTTTTTTGGGTCTTCTCATGTATACACATTTATCTATTTTTTTAATTAATTAAAAAATAAAAATATTCTAACAACACATTTGCAATTCGAACAAAAAACTCATTTGCAAAGTTTAATCTAAAATGTTGGCCAAACAAAAATCTAAAACAACTCATTTACATACATAGAAAATCCAATAAAAAAGTTACATGAGTTCAAAAAAAAAAAAAAAATTATGTCGTTGCAACTATTCTTCTCTCTTCAAATGCTGCAACACCTTGGATTGACCAAAGAATTTGTTTGATCTGAAAATGTCATGTATGAGACAAGAAAGAAGAATTCTTAGGCAAAAAAAAAAAAAGTGTTGTTGGATTATTTTTTTTAATTAATTAGAAAAGTAGATAAAAGGTGTATACATGAGAAGACCCAAAAAAATTGGATGTGGTTTTTTGGGTACTGGAGGCATACTAGAAAAGAGCAAAAAAAAAAAAAAGCAAAAATTATTAAATGCATGTGGTTTTTTAGATACTAGAGGCATACTGGAGAAGAGCAAAAAAACAAAAGAAGCAAAAATTATTAGAAATAATTAAATAAAAGAGAAAATAAAAATTAATAGGTAATAAAAAAGTGGAAAAAAGTTGAGTAATAAAATATAAGGATAAAAGTAGAAAAGAGTTGTCAACTTATTTTTCTCTCTCATCATTATAATATCATAAATCATTAAATACAATAGATTAACTCATGGTTAATTTTTTAAACACATGGCAGCATTTTAAATGGGAGGTAAGCATACACCTGAGTTAAAGGAGGTGAGCAAAACTGCTCTCCAAAAATATTGAGGCAGCCTAGCACTTTCCTTATGGATTTTATGGACACCCAAAGAGTGATCTACGAACACCCAACACTCAATTTTTGGACCAAAGTTTTCGGTTTTGCCCCAATAGTTTATTTTACTTTGAAACAAATTAAAATACTTTTTTAGAATTTAAAAGATAAAATGAAATTTGGAAAACCCAACCCTCCACCACGGCACCACCTCATCTCAGACTAACTCCGATGCCAACTACCAATTGACAACTTTTCCTTTTTTTCATCTTTCGCATTAAACTCTGAAATTAACCGACGTTAAGATATTCTCCTACTGAAATTATAAGCGTACCGCGTACGCATTTATTTGAGAAAGCAACATAAAGAATAGTGAATAAATGTTGAAGAAGCCATTTTCCAATATTCATGAGAGTATGAGACCATAGCTGTTTTGACATTTGCCTCATCATTGAAGGGTCCCAGTTCTTTGCAATTTGTATAGGACCAAAGACTCCTTGGCATTTTTTCATCCAACAAAAAAATGACTCGCTGGCACTTCATTTCGCCCTTCCCTGCCTATGTAATAAGGCCAAAAAATTTGGTTCTTCAGCCATGGGTCAATCAAATATTTATTTTTTGTTCTTTATGGGTTGTTGGTAGGTCTAAATCCAATTTGATCTTTCACAAATCTTAATTTATGTAGCACTAAGTGGCTCAGTGAAAATGGTGGACCAGAAAGTAGAAACAGACTGAATGATATGTGTGCACAAATTATTTTTATCTATTAATTTAACATCAAATATGTAGAGAAACATCAGAGCCCGGGGACATAGGCCTCATTGGTTCAGACTGACCATATACTTATCGAAAGTCCCCAAAACTAAGCAAATTACTCACCGCTGGTAAATAAATGCACATATAATTAAGCATGCATATAGAAGTAGTGGAAGGCAAAGATACAAGTAGGCACTACTAGGCAGTGGCTAGCTTCTTGACAAAGTGCTTTTTGGGTCTAAGCAAAAATGTCCTCCACAGGCTTGGCCTCCAGCTTGGCTTTCTCTAAGTCCTGCAGTTGCTGCTCCTTGGCCAGCTTTTTGAGCCTGGCAAGCTCAAGGTCCTTGCTCATCTTCTTCTTGTACATCTCTGTGTAGGTGATTGGCTCCTCCAGTATGGGCTTCTCTCCCTCTCTCACCTTCAGTGGGTACACTATGGCCTCTTGGGCTGGGTTCTGGAATGTGGCTATGGACAACCTGCTGCTGTTTGAGTTCACCACTGCTTGGTGATCAGCATTCTTGAACCTCCCATTGCTCAGAAACTGTCCAAACAATAACACAAAATTAAACTCAAATCAATTAAATTGAGTAGAAGGAATAGTAATTACACAAATTTTCCTTTACAGGTAAAATATAATGTGCATTGTTGAAGAGAATATGCACAATGGAGTTTGAAGTTTCACATAAACAGGCCCTAGGTCTCCCAATATTGCAACTACTAAATATATGTCCCTTTCTTTCTTTATTCACATAAAGAAGATGATCATTATGAAAATGTGAGGGGGCATAAATGTAATTGAACTTGTATACAAATACTCACATGACCATGGTCTCCAAGATTGACCACAAAGGCCCCTTCCACAGGTTGAACGGTGATCCACGTCTTCCCACCATCCCTAGTGGCCTGGAGGCCACCAACTTGGTCCTGGAGCAAAAGGGTAATCGTACCCGGGTCCGTGTGGCGCTTCAGCCCGAGAGTGAGGTCGGGTTGGGGGCATTTTGGGTAGAAATTAACCACCACTTTTTGGTCCATGTCCACACATGCCTTTGTCAATGCTTCGGTCTCTAATCCCATAGCCTCTGATAAAACCCCCAACAGCTTGCACGCCAACCCCATCAGCTCATCACTGTACTGCTCCGTCACCGCCCTCCACCCCTCTGGCTTGTCCGGCCACCTCGAATAGTCCCGGTGACGAATCGGGTACGAGAAGTACGTCACAATCTCGCGCCAGTCCTGCACTGCTTCTCCCTATATGTACAAAACCACAAAATAACTGTCGACTCACATACATTCTAATAGCTTCAACTTTCAAAAATAGTAATAAGCCGATCAATTTTATGAGGGTTCCAATCTTATTTTGTCGCATGAGAATCAATCGAACCCTTAACCTATTCGAATCCTAACTTATTACCTGACGTTATATCTTGAAAATCATAAAATAAAATAGGAGTGTGATTACTTGTAAATGGCTGGAGACGATGAAGCCACCCTTTTTGCCACCGGACATGTCGAAGCGGAGCTTGTCCTCCGGAGGCAAGGCAAAGAAGTCTCTGGCCAGTCGAGTCATTTCGGAAATAAGCTTGGCATCGACACCATGATCAACAATTTGGAAAACACCCCAATCCTCACAGGCCTCCACAATCTTCTTACAAATCTCAGCTCGCCGGCCTTCGACCTCATCAATCCCGGCGAGGGAGATGATGGGGATTTCATTGCTGAATAGATTGTAGGCGGTCTTCGGGCGCTCGTCTTCGTCGCGGACGAATTTGGCCTGAAGGGTCTTCTCGTCAGCTATGGCTGTGAGAGTAGTAGGAGCCATGCTTAATTTTCTTAGCTCTGTCTCGATCTCGATCTATTGGTTTTAAAGGGAATGTGTAAAAAAGTGTGTGATGCCCAATTGGGTGGGTAGGTTTAGGAGGGAGTGGATTGGGGAGATATATATGCTGCCTTAAAATGTTGTTAATAATGGTGACCGCTCCAACTACCTCATAGCTCGTGACTTTATACAGTCATTAGACTCACAGCTACCAAACCCTCTGTTAATCTGTTTGCCTAGCTACTAGGTTTCGTACAGTATATAATGTCTTAAAGTTGAAAATTAAAAATTCTTTATGTTTTACTGTCATTAGAACTCACAGCCAAGTTCTTTATCCCCTCTTTTAAATAAAATAAATCATAATTATCTATTAGAAAAATGTACAAAATTAATCTGTATAATTGACTTTATATATATAGGAATAAATAATCATTACAAATTTAGATATATGCCGATATGCGTGCGTAATGCGTATGTAACGATTTGGTTTTATGAACCATGTACCGTGTCACTTCTAGCAACCACAAGTTGAACCAAAATAGATGTTCGTCTCAATTCGGGTATTATATATATTAAATGCCCATGATGGCGGTGCACCCAACATTAGATTGAATTTTACCAAAAGATGTATATTTTTTTTTGATTTACCAAAAGAGAATATTAAGAATTGAATTATTTACCGAAAGCAGATATTTCATTGAAATCATCAAATATATATATCACAGCTTGTAAATTTTTGGTCTGCGAGTTTCTAAAAAAAAAAAAAAAAAAAAAAAAGGTCTGCAGAGCTAATTAGTCAATGACTGTAACTTATAATTAGCCTTTGTTTAATGATATTGGAAGGGTTCACGACTTTATGTGCATTAAAGAAGAAACCTAAGAAAAGAATAAGAAGAAGAAGAAAGTCGTCGGTTCAATATCGGTGGACCGACGGTTTGTGATTTCCAAGCCAACATTGCCACTGCCACCTTCGGTTCGGTAGGCGCATCACCACCGACGCTTCAGATCCTGGTCGGATGGTTTTGTTCGGATCAGTTGCGTCGATTTCAGTAGGTTCTTCACCTTTTGGAAGAACCGACCCAATCCTACCTACTATAGTAAAACAAAACCAATTATATGTGGGCCATCATGACCGAGCTTGATGAGCCCGTACAGACTTAATATATATATTTTAGTGATTCATATATGAGAAATATTAGCTACTTTCAACTTTTTTTATTTTATTTTATTTTTTTTCATTTAGTAGTATAGTTTCTTGATTGGAACCGTTCTTTTTTTAAGATCATTTATGCAAAAAATAACTAAGTCATAAATTTTTTACTTATATAATTGTGATTAAATAAACGTACAATTTTGGTGATAATTAGATTCACTGTTTGTTTATTTGATAACAAGTATATTACCAAACAATTTTCAATTTATTTGATTTTTCACAAAGATAATCATTAAAGGGTGAAGTAAAAAATGAACGATTTCGATCATAAAACCATACTGCAAAATGAGAATAATAAAAGATAAGAACAAAGAAGAAGGTAGGAAAAAAAAGACCGATAACATTTATCCAGTTTAGTCCATTTTTTTGCAGTATGTGGACCAAACCAGATTAATTGAACACTCGGTAGCTTAAGAACTATAAAGGGACTATTAAGGAATATAAAATGAGGTATATATAGAATGGTTTGAAATTTGGCTGCTACAAAAGATAAAATACATTAATATGAGAATTAATTAAGATATTAAAATTGAAGTTTAGTTGAAGTTGTTAAGTAGCTCGGTTAAAAGAACAGTAGATTTATTCACAATATACTTACCCCTCTTCTAAATAAAATTAAAAATTAAAAATTAAAGTTTGGTTAAACAGTATAATTAGTAAAATATGATTTGGGGTGGAGTCGCGTCAGTCACGTGATGGTACCTAACCGGTCTCGATCTGCTAGGAGCTAGCCATGCATGTGCTTACCTACTCCTTAACTTGGTCATGTGCCTACCAGCCCCCCCTTGTTAACAATATTGTGTACGAGGTCATGCACATATTGCCATATATGCTTTATAAGAACATGAAATGTTTGCTAGCTCATAGTGATGACTGATGACTTTCTTAGTTTCTTTGGTCCTATGGGAATGCCTGATCGAAATGAATTAATCAAGCAACCTAATTCCTAACACCCTTATAATAAATAAGGGGACTGCTAGGGTCCCTAATTTAGAATATTAAGTATTATTAAATACATTTAATAACACATTCTCCACATAAATTTTTAAAAAAACTCATTTAATCTTTATTAAAATCTTACAAAACTTAAATTAAATTACAAATATAAACTCATTTAATCTTTATTCACTGTGTAGATGGTAGGAAATCAGGAAATATGGATGGGTATATAAGTATATTGGCTTTCATGTTGTTCTAAGGCAGGCCGTGCTATACAACGAGGTCTCAACAGACCGTGCTATACAACTACGTCTAAGCTGGTGTTTTAAGAAAAACTGGTGCTATGCAGTCCCACTTAAACTAGCACCGGGTGATACCAAACACAGTATAAAGGTATTATTTAACACAATCCTAACTAGCACGGTGAAACAAACGTGACTTATAAGTACTAATAATATAAAACAAAAAAGAGTATGGTGCGATGGCCCATATTTACAGAACGGACACAGCTAGCAGCCTAGCAGCACAACTAGTTCTCTCCCTAACTAAGTTCTAAGTTGTCGTATGTTATTCCATTAAAGTTAAACCAGTACTCCTGTCCTGTGATATTGAGTCATTGACAATCATATAACATCTTTTTCTGGCGAAAATAACAGGGACAGGTGTTATCCCATTAGAGAGAGAGAGGAAGAGAGAAAGTGAGAGAGACCGACCCATGCCTGATGACCGACCCTTACTTTAGGGACATGAACTAGCCCGGCCTGTTCGTACAAAGGTAAGGCTTGAGTCTTGGTTTTTTGGTCTTGGACTGGCCTGTGGTCCAGCCCAAACATGCCAGCAATAATAATTATTATGTATTTTGGGAAAGGGACTATGATTAAGTGGTATGTTATCATTTTGGCCAAAAAAAAAAAGTGGTATGTTATCATACTCTGGGTTATATGTTCTGTTTTATATCTATAAAATTTAACTTCATTCCTTCTAACAAACCAAAGACTTTAATTCAAGTGGCAAAAGAATGATGTGTGAATGTAATAGATTCTAAGTTCAACTTTCATCTCAATCAAAAAATATTTTATTAAACAAAAGAGATCAAAATGACATAATTAAACTCAAAGTTTTCTAGGCCCTTGAATAGAGTATTGACTTGGGCCAATCCATCCAATCCTTAAAGCCAAAAAGACTTTAAAAAAAAAGTAAGGTCTCTGTCTCAAAACTCTTAAGTCTTAACCATCTTTTTTTTTTTTAAAGACCAACTCGACTTTACAGGCCTATTTTTACAAGTCACAATTAGTGGCATAATATGAACGTAGACCAAAAAAATATATTCTTTTGTTATTCAAAGGAGGGAAAGGCAACAGTCCAACCCCATTCAAGGTTGACACTAGAATGAAATCTGAGTGTAAGAAAAAGAAATAACATTAATTGTTGAAACATTATTGATTGATTAGTTGGGGGCAGTCTGGCAGTGTGACCTTCGTAGAGACCCCCTTAAAGAATTAAGGTGGATTATAATACATGCAATTGGGCAGGCAATGCTAGCTAATCCCCTGCCCTTGCATGGCCCATCGTCTGCTTTTCTGTCTACAAATACACCAATCTCTCTCACTCTTCTCTTCATAAACAAAATTCTCTTCATAAACAAAAGTTAGAGAGTTCTTCTCACCTTACAATATATCATCATCTTCTTCTTCTACTCTAGCTGGTTATACAAGTTAATATGGCCTTCTCAAGAATGCTCATGGCTTCCCTTCTTGTCTCTTTTCTGCTTCTCAATCTCACCCAAGCAGCTCACCACACGGTAATATATAATATATGTTTCCCTTTGATCAACCCATTAATATATATAAAAAATAATTAAATAAAACATTTTGTACATATATTTTTCAGATGGACATCGATAATATTGGAGCTGCAGCCCCCAGTCCACTGCCCCAGACACCCATAAGTACGCAACACTTGAATTTCTTTCGTTTTAATTGATTAAATTTCATCTTACTGAGTGAGTACGTAGTCACTATTATTTATGAAAAAATCTAGGCATCCATTCCAAAACTAATTGGCAATAGAAGAAATAGTTTAAACCCTTATAAGCCACTAGGAAGGCCCTCACATCTTCAATGTGGAATTTCTCTCAACAACTCACACACACTATATCAATAATATAGGTATGTTCAATTTATCAAATTTGTTTACCAAATGATGTTTGCAGATTGCGGAGTGGCATGTGAAGGAAGGTGCAAACTATCGTCACGGCCTAATCTGTGCAAAAGGGCGTGTGGGAGTTGCTGTAACAAGTGCAAGTGTGTCCCTCCAGGTACCTCTGGCAACCACAATGCTTGCCCTTGCTATGCCAATCTCACCACCCGCAATAATGTCCACAAATGTCCTTGAATTAATTAAATTGTATTATTCTTTAAATAAAGTTCACAAACCTCTGTTTATTGACAGATAGTTTGTGTTTTGGCATGTAAAACTTCTTTCTCTATCAGTTTCTATCATTGATGTAATAAAAACCATTCTTTTATTAATTTGTTGGATTAATTATAAGTTTTTTTTCTCTCTTTTTTTTTTTGGTTCGTTCACTTTTCTCGTAAATACTACTCATTTAATATCATATATTAATTATTAAAAGCATTACAACACTTACCGTGAATGATGTGCATGTGTTTCATTTATTCAAATAAGAACATATTCTAAACCTTTCTTTTTAAGGGAAAATGTTCCATTAAATCCAAGGAGAAACTACATTATTTGGAAGTAAAGGAGTGAGCCATAGCAGTTTCAGGAGCTAACTCTATAGTTCTTACATATTATGACACAACACTTTGACTACTGAGTAACTTCTCCTAAAACTTCAATGTATGCTTCCAATTGTATATATAATTCGATCGAGACATTGTGCATGGTTTCACTTGGCTGTATCATTTTTCTGAGACATGTTTAATTATTGTCTGTATTCTTTCCTCACCGTCACTTGATCAACTTGTTGGTGTTTTTCTATTAGAATGCATATATTTAGATACATAAAATCTTTCTTACAAATATAATATCACTGGTTAATAATGTGGTCATGGTCAATTAAGAAATTAATTAAATCCCGACAGGGTTCAACAATCCAGCAAATGCAACGTACGTACTAGGAAAATCCTATTTTTTATTTTCCTTTTTATTGGAAATTAAATATTTGGTGAATCGGGAAAATATGATTAAATTAGATGAGATGCATATGATCAAATGAATATGAGCTGTGCTTACTCCCCCAATCAAAAGAAGAAAATTAAGAATAGAAAAGCTGAGCTGTACTCTACTGAGGCCAATCACTCCCATAGTCCCATGCCTGACATAGCTGGGCCAGCATTGTAACATATATCATATATATAATTTACAGCAGCACTGTTTTTTAAATGCATTTAATTTCTCTTGGAACAATTTTAAACTCTTGAACTGTAAAGGTCGAGAGGGAGGATGGGCTACGGGTTGGGGGTGACCTGCATTTTTTTGTTCTTTTGTTTTGTTTTTTGTTTTTTCAATTATTTTATTTTTTAAGATTTATTGAATTTTTTATTATTTTTGTCTATGTGGCCTTAATTTTTTAAAAACCATATCAATATGCCACGTAGGTATTTAACAGTCTTCTAAACGAAAAACTTAACGGAGATATGTTGTTGTCAAAAAATGATAGTTGAGGTATATTTATGTAATTTTTTTTATTGGGGTCCTAACTTGAAAAAAAGTAAAAACTTGAAGTACTTGCGTGGCTACGTGTAATTTGCTAAAAAAAAAATTGTATTATTAAAAAGAAAAAAGTTTTACTTGTTTCAAAAAATGAGAGGGTTAATTTCGTAATATGCTTAATATGTTCATGGGAGAAGAGAAATTATTATATATTCAGTTCTAAAGGATAAAATTACGTAACAAGTCAACTCCGTGAATAAGGCAATATAATTATTATCCAAAAAAACAAAGTTATTTTGAGACATTTAGTGGTAGTAGACTAGTAGGTATGTAATATGTTCTAAGAAAGGTTTTCTATATATTAAATAAAAGTTGCGGAATCAGTACGAATGTAAGACACCATTTGAATACTCATTTATAGGGAAATTTTAGATAATAGCCCTTTTTAATTAAACACTATTTTTTTTAACTCTTCCCTTTCAATTTTATCTTTTATAGCTCTTTGTCATATTTTCGGACAAAAATGCCCTTCTCTCTCCCACCCATATCAACATCCTTTTTTTTTTCTTTGATGTTTCGGATCTGAAATATAAACTCTCTCTCTCTCTCTCTCTCAACTCTCCTTCTCGGGTGTTTCTTGGTTTGCTGGGTTTTCTTTGATGTTCCAAATCTGGATATTAAACTCTCTCTCTCTCTCTCTCTCTCTCTCTCTCTCTCTCTCTCTCTCTCTCTCTCTCTCTCTCTCACCCACTTATTCTCGGGTTTTTCTTGGTTTGTTGGGTTTTCTTTGATGTTCAAAATCTGGATATTAAACTCTCTCTCTCTCTCTCTCTCTCTCTCTCTCTCTCTCTCTCTCTCTCTCTCACCCAACTCTCATTCTCGGGTTTCTCTTGGTTTGTTGGGGTTGTTAGCCAATTACCCAGCTTTGCAAATCCTCTTGTTCCAGAGACAGAGACAAGCACATGATGATGGGTTTGGAGGGTTGTCGTCGTTCGTGAAGGTGTACTTGGGAGGGCATGGCAATGACTTCGCTCGCAAAAGTCAATACCAGCTTCGCTTGCACATCCAAATTTTTTTTAATTATTAGACTTTATATGGTCTATGTAAAAAAAAAGGAAGATTGTTGTTCTGATCTAGGCATTGGCATGGTTTGTTGTTCTCATATGGTGGCATTGGGTTTGTTGTTTTAGATCTAATAAATGGTCGACACATGGTTGACGAATAGTCGACAAATTGAGGAAAAAGATTATCAAGAACATTGTATTTATTATTGAGCAACAAAAAGAAAAAAGCTTGGATTAAGACTTTTGAACTTTAATAATTTCATATTTTTATGTCTATTTTTTTCATTTTTAGATCTGAGCTCAACAAATTTCGATCTAGATATGTTGTTCTATAAAATTTCGACATGGTTTGGTTGTTTTAGATCTGAAATTTAATCGTCAACGACAAATGATTGACAAATTCTCGACAAATGATAGTCGACACATGGTCGAAACATGGTCGACACATGGTGCTATAGCCACTTTAAATGGTGCTGCAGTCAGTTTATCATATTCATCGTTTTCTACATTTTTTTACACTTTTTTAAAAATTAATTTTTTGGTCGACATAGTGTAGACATGTCGACCATATGTTGACTGAAGGAGTATTTTTGTCCGAAAAGTGACCAAAGAGTCATAAAAGATAAAAATAGAAGGGAAGAGTTAGAAAAGATATTGGTTATTAAAAATGGCTATTTAATGAAATTTCCCCTTATTTATAAGCTCGAATATTGTCACACATCTCACACTTGATTTTTTTTTTTGTTTGAACACATTAGATATATATTATTCTTAGGAATATAAATCAAATCAAATCTCATAGGGTCAATTTTTAGGAAAAAAAAAAAAGATTTATTTCCTTACCAAGAAAAAAATAATCTTTCTGGATTTTAGCCCTAACGGGCTTAACCTAATCCTCTCGAGGCCCATTAAATTGCTCGGAAATGTACAAAAGAGAATCGATGGCGGCTACTATTCAAATTAACCCCTAACGGCTAGTTTTGCACGCGCACGCGCCAACGGTCAATTTCCCGTTTAGGCTTCACAAAATCTCTTTATAAACCCTTTGTAGCATTCGTCTAAAGGCATCGTCTTTTCATCTTTCTCTCAAGAATTCGATTTTCAGAGTCCAATACTTCCTTTCTCTTATCTCCGTCTCTGCTTCTCCGGTCACTTTTCCGACGACCCACTTCGTTTTTCATCGACCTTTTTGATTCAAATCCAATGGAGACCCCATCTTCAACTAGAAGAGTCACAAGGTCTCAGGCTTTGGCTGCTCAAAACAGCAACACCAACAACAACAACATCCCCATTTCAAGTGAGTGTTTTTATGTTTTCAATTTCTTTTCTTTTCTTCCAAACAGTCAAACAGTGATGGAAAAAATGGGTCTAGTACAGTTTCTTGATTGAATGGGTTTTCGTTTTATTTTGTTATTATTTGTCTTTCTGTTAATTTGAGGAATCTTGGATTGTTAATGAGAAATTGGTTTTATCATTAATACATGGTTTGGTTTCTTTCTTGTTTTTGTTGATGTTTCTTTCAGGGAAGACTGAAGATTCTGAGAAGGTAGTATCGAAATCAAGACCGAGAAATGGGAAAAACCAGCAACAAGATCGGTCTGCGCTGATTGACATAACCAACGATTCTCCTATTGTGGGGCTTGCAATGAGTGGCTTGGAGACCCCATCATCTGCCATAGTCAAGCAGAGAAGCAGCCGAGCCAGGAACACACCTGGGTCCGGAGAGGCCTTGCTGAGGGGTCAGGTCAAGACCCTCTTGCAGCAAGTGGAAGAAGAGGCCGAGCTCTCAAAGCTCTCGCTTGAAAGCCGCCCCTTTCGCCATCTCCAAGGCATTTCCGTCAACTCCCCAATGGGACTCCTCGCCCCAACTCCGGCAAACACACCACAAGTCTCTGATCTCTCTGTTGATGGTGGTGTGGATTTGGAGAAACCCTCTCCACTTGTCCAAGAACAGTTGATTTCTCAGGTTGGATAGACTTCTTGTTAATAACTGATTTACATTTATGGAGTCCAAATTTTCTTTTGGGGAATTGGGTTCTTCTATTAATCAATTTACTGATTTTGTGTTTAAAATGAATATGTGGCAGGTGGTATGTGACATCTTTGAAGGAAAGAATCAAGAGAGCCCACTTGAATCACAAAAGAGTATCCTCAGCCGGTCTCTGCTGCTGGATTTCTCTGAGAAATCTGAGTTCTCTGCTTCATCAGAATGTTCCTCTGTGATTACCGAAAGCAAAGAAAAGTCATCATCCCCAGATGATGATTCTGCTTCCTTCTGGTCTATTCAGGTCAATGCTAGCATCCATGATGAAGATGAGGAAGAAGAAGTAGCCCAAGAAGAAGAAGATTATTATCTGAATGAAGATGCTGAGATTGAAGAAGAGGAAGAGGATGGAGTAGATGTTGATGAGCTTTGTGCAGGAATAAGCAACATTTGTGTGAATGAGAAGAGAATGATGCCTGAGTTTGCTGGAAAGCACACAAGATTTGTGTACAACAGTGATGATGAACTTGTTGAAGGAGAAGAAGACTCTTCATCTGAACAGAGTCCGGATTCAGCTGGTGGTGTTTCACCAAGTGCCCTGCGCTTGAAGGGCCTGCCTACACCAAAAGGCAAGCACCTGCGGTTTCTTGAGGACAATTGAAGTTCTGGTCTTTGAGTCTTAGAGTGCTGATGATGTTTGGTTGTCTTTCTTGATAACCATGTTTAGGAATGCTTTTGGTTCTTTTGTCATTTTTCTGTGGTTCCGTTTTTGTTTGTTTCTTTTAGATTCGAAGATCAACAATAGAAGTGATGATGATGACCACAAATGATGTGATTCAGTGTTCTAAAGAACACCTTGATTTTCTTAATGAAATGAAATATTCTTTGACAACTTTGGTACTTCCTTTATTATATATGTATGTCTGATTCTGCAGCCCTATATGTGTGTGTGTGTATGACAGTTATGATGTGTATATCTAAATCCAAATTTTCTTTGCTAGTTAATGGATCATATTTGAACTGGTCCATTTACGGATTTGAGGATCAACAATGAGTCAATGACCACAAATGAACATCATCAACAACAATAGATATATGAACACTCTGATGACATATTGATTATGGTTATTAAGAGAAAGGATAGGTATATAGTTTCAAATTATACCAAGTACTATTTAGTTTTCGATAAAAAAAGAAGAAGATTATTAATAGTTTTTAAAAGATCTCCACCTCCATATCTTATTTCCCCACTAGTCTTATAGCTCCACACCCCTAAAATTATCATCACATTCCCTCTCGTCCTCCTTATTTCTTTTCCTTAAAACCCTAATTCTATTCTTTATCAAAATTAAATCCATCTTCAAGCTCGTACTCCAAGCCTCTGTAATCACTACAAGATATAATTATTTTATATTTTGATGCAATGTTTTGAGATTTTGACACTTTCATTAATAGAACGACATAAATTTAAGGGAAAATTGAGGGGAAAGTTAGGGACAATGTATTTAAGGGTTAGATTCATTTCAATGTTTATTAATTTTAACCATTGTGTTAAATTTTAAGGGCTGAGAATATCCCTTGTCCCTTATTTTAAATTGTTTGTGGGGTGAGCACTTATGAATAGTAGGATTGCTGATACATGGGATTTTCAATCAACAATATAATAAAAGGTATTCATCTTGCACCCTTGACTTTCATATTCAGACACCTCTTGAATCAACATGGAATTTGCCCTATCAATTGTATAAAGTGCGGTTCAACTTATATGGGATTTTGAATCAACAATATGATAGAAGGAATTCAATCCTATAATAAAGTGTCCGAAATTCAGAAAAAGGGAATTGAGGTAGGTAGGAAGATGGAATCGGATCCTTTTTTTTTTTTTTTTTTTTCCTTTTTCTTTGGATGATTTCGATATTAATTTATTAAATTACTTTTTTTAAGAGTTTACTTTTCTTTTAATAATTGAAGTCCATATTCAAAATCTTGTTCCAAGTAGGATAACAATATTCTATTAGATCTCAACTATTAACAAATTGTGCCATTATGTAATAAATATTTGTTTTCAAATTGTGTTACTATATAATTGCCGTTAATTCCCTTAAATTCATTAAAGCACTTAATTTAAGGTACTTTTTATGGTGTAGTATATATATATCGAAGTCGTCTATTTTTAAGTTTATATACAAAGATCATCCTTGCAAAAAAATTAGAAAAATTGTTTAACCATTTAATTAAAGGGTCATCATTTCAAGTGTTAATGGAATCCATATATTCATCTATTTATTCTATCACAATTAGATGTCTTAATAATTTCCGATTTACCTAATTTTTGCAATAATGATCTTTGTATAAAGACTTAGAAAATAGACGGCTTCGATCATTATTTTACTATCGAAGTGGGTCCCACAAACCATACCACATCATGCTTAAAATGAGATATACCTCAATGGAAGGGACCTCTCTATATATACCATGATCGAGTCAAATACTGAGAATTGTCTGTAAGTTCATTATAATGTAGGTGTCTTAATACATATAGGTTCTTTAATTTGTGTAGGTTATTTATCACAGAAAAAGAATTGTATGTAAATCACAAAAAAAAAAAAGAATTGTATGTAAGTTCATTAGTTGTTGTAGGTAATTTATTTATTAATAATATAATTCCTTAAAATATTGTATATGTTCATTATATTTATATAAAATGTTTTTGGGTTTTTTTTTAAAGTCCATTTTTTAAAATCTACAGTTCATCCGGCCCACCCGCTACGTGGAATACTATAGTAGCCAACTTTTAAAAAATCAGTGCCACAGTAACGGTGCTACAGTGGCTCCGTTACTGTAGCGCGCTACATTCTATTTTTTTATTTTTTTTGTCATTTCAATGCCAATTAGTACATAAACAAAAACAAAAAAAATCATAATTTAAGTATTTTTCAGTCCATAAACATATTAAGTAATAACCAACATAAAACACAAAAAATCAAGATGTGGTATCTATAATTTTTTGCGTTTTAATAGTAAATATATGTTACTATCGAAGTAACAATTACCTATTGCTAATGCCTATCTGTAAGAATCACATATTGTTACTGTCTGGCAGTAACAATCACCTATTGCTATTGTCTGACAATAACAATCACAACCAAAAGTTTATGTTTAGACACATGTAGTAACAACTATAGTCTCACTTACATATTGTTACTGACATACAATAACAATCATAGCATCACTTACATATTGTTACTGTTTGTCAGTAACAATCATAACCTCACTTACATATTGTTACTGACATACAGTAACAATCATAGCCCTACTTATATATTGTTACTGTTTGTTAGTAACAATTATAACCTCACTTACATATTGTTAATGTTTGTTAGTAACAATCATAATCTCACTTATATATTGTTACTGACAAACAGTAACACCCGTAGCCTCACTTACATATTGTTACTGACATACAGTAACAATCATAGCCCTACTTACATAGCTCCACTTACATCTTGTTATTGTTTGTCAGTAACAATCATAGCCCCACTTACATATTGCTATTACTTGTTAGTAACAATCATAACTGCACTTACATATTATCATAGTCTCACTTATATATTATTACAAAACAAAACAAAACAAAACAAATAAACAAATTGATTAATCAAATCAATCTGTCTTCTAAGTTCTATGTTTCCAAGGAACTGATAGCAAGAGAGTAAGGCGCCCATTTGATAGGTACATTGCTTTAATTTAGTATATAGTGAAATTCCAGTAATTTAACCAAACAAACCACCATAAGCCATAAGCCATCATTAAAAGTAAAAAAAAAAAATATATATATATATATATATATATCTTACCCAACGTGGAAATTTTAAATAAAAATAAAAATATACAAAACCCAATACTCAAAATCTTTAATTCAATTTTGGTTCTTTATTCTGAATCATAAATTTCCTTCTCGCTTGCCCCCCGGACCCATACTTCGATCTCCCGGTGAGTTGGACGGGAACGAGACACAGAGGGTTATCTGAGGCTTCTTTTTCTTGGGTTGCCCATGCCAAGGGGAGGGCTGTATGAGTCTATTCCCTCACTCTCACTATAAAGACAATTCAATAGTAATCCATTGGTTACATTTTAGAGTAAGAAAGACTATTTCTTCCTGCGTTCGTGCTCCACACCCGTGGATCACTTTCTCCCCTTACGAAGAGCAAACTTCTGGGCTATTCTATTACAAAATGAGCCCCCTACCCGCCGGAATTCATTTATAAGAGTTGCTTGACCTGGAGTTCCCAGCTAAAGCCCCTCCTTCAGATAGAGTGGTATCAGCTACCACCGATCGATATCGGAGAACGAGTAGCCTGCCCCAGCGAGGAGAACTAACCGCTAGAGGAATGAATGAAGGAAGGAAGTAAGGCTCAGGAGCTGGGGAGAGGTTGAGATCGGGAAGTGGCCGTTGCGAAGGGCCCCTCCGACGAAAAGAGGAAATTTTTCAATGTAAGAAAGCACCCAATCAATCCAATCTACAAATGGAGCAAAGAGGGCAGTGCAGTCCCCCTAAAAAAAGTAAAGACAAAATAAAGTATTCAAACTTAGAAACAAAAGTAGTTTGCTGGTTTCATAGTGACTTGTTAGCTTTGGGGTATATCCAAAAAGCCAACTTGTCCTGTGTTCCATCTGGCAGCGAAGAAATAAAAGTATTTTCTACCCATTCATGGTTTAATGGAAAAGAATACAACAAAATGAAACAAAACAAAAATTGGGTCGGTGTAGTTGAGAAAAATAACACAAAAATCGGGTTGGTGTTGTTTAGAAAAATAATAAATAAAGTGGCTAGAGTGGGAATTCATAGTTTATCCTGGAAGATGAACTTTCTACAGCAGCGGCCAAAGTGCTCTGAGATGACGTCGCAGCCACAGTACTTCAACTACGTCATTGATTTTGTTTTAGTTCTTGACTTTTAGTGACACGTCCCATAAGCCATAACTTCGAATCCATTCACCTCCAAAATCTACAAATCACCACCAATCATAACCTAACATAAAATCACAAAAAGAAGGCATTTTTATACCTGTCTCCAGCCGACGGCGCAGACCTCCTGAGTGGTACAAATGGACCCAGATCCCATTCCAACCCTCAACCCATCAACACAAGCCTCGCCAATCGGACTCAAAACAACAGCTCGACGGTGGCAGCAAAGCCACTGAACCTGGTTGCTCCGAGATCGGAGTCGCAACATCGTCCGAGCATCATTGCTCAACCTCCGAGCCCACGTGGAACGACATAGATCGAGGAGTATGGGTGACTGGGCGTGAGTGAAGAGAGAAAAATGAAAGAGAGAGAGAGTAGGAGAAAGACGGAGAGAGAGACGGAGAATGAATGAAAAAATTAAAAGTGGGCCGGAAGAAAATAAGGTGGACTGGCTAGAAAATTCAATTAAATAGGTGGGTCTAAGAGGGAATAGAAGTCCAACACTGAACTTTATAATCATTTACTTAATTTTTTTTAGGATTATTATTTATAATGAAAATTATTCGTAAGTTATTTATTTGTTTATAATTATAAATATAATTCAAAAAAAATTATTCATGATTGACATTCGAACAAAATGTCCAACAATAAATTACTAGCATTTAAAGCAAAAAATTATAAAAAGTAAATACAAACGTTACCAAAAATAAAAAGTCAATTAAGAAAAAACGTCTTAAATAGGATGGAGGGCATATGAGAAATTTAAAAAGTTTAAACTTATGAAATATTGATTAAAAATTTTAAAAATAGAAAGAACGATGAGTTGACAAATAATCAAAGAAGTTAACACACGAAACAATAATGAGAGTGTAGAAAATATGAATTTGGAAAGGATTTTCCTAATTTACTATTATTTTTTTTCCACCTAGGTCCTTAGAGGTCACCGGAAAGGAACTTCGGCCTGATTCCCATTTTTCTTAAGTAATGTTGCTGATCTATGAGATTACCTAAAACTAATCTTACCAAAACTTGCTCCCAAATGTGCCACTGCAACTTTTTTCTTTCTACCACAAACAGAAGAAATGACATTTTTAAGCAGAGAAGGCTCATTTCCATAAATATAATTTACATTCGAATTTGTGATTTACATTCAACACCCAACTCATTTCCACGTTGGGTGTCCAAAATATAACAATTGAGAATCACTAGTACGAGCAGCAATGTACATAATAAATATTTACATCTAAACATAATCTACCACCTCTCAACTCTAAAAGCTCTGCTGCTAACTTCAAAACCAGGGGTGCCATGTGGGATCCATCATGCACAAGTTCCTTGGACTCAAGGCAGCTTCCACCAACTCCGTCACTCCGCGCTGCACTGACTGGGGTGGGTCCATGGCATTGTCCTCCTGAATGCAGCAGAAAACACATATCAGGGGTGTATGAATTAGCAATTAATTCCAGATTCTTCAGAACGATGATATAAAACGAGAAACTTGATGAAAAAAAAGGAAAGAAACAAATATCCAGCATGCACATCAACATGCTCAATATGTATTTAAATCAGAATAAATTATTTTAAATTAAAAATAGAACAGCCCGGCTATCATCAAGTTTATTTATAAAGAACTTATATCACACCCTTAAAAGAGGGAAAGGGAAGGAATGCTTTTCTCATTCTATGAGGCATGCACTTGGCATCATTGCAAATGACATAAAAGCTCAATGTTATTATTACAAGAGAAGTACCGGCTTACCTCTTCAGAGAAGTACTGTGGGGCAATTCCATTGATCCGGCCAATCACATGCTCAACATTGGTGATGACCTTCTGCTTGAAGTCAATGGGGTTCATACTTCCCCCTCCAGCAAAGGGGGCCATCGGCATCCCAAGGGGTCTTCTCCAAGACCAAGACAGCAGCTCATCACGGAAAAACATAGCTAACTGATGCCAAAGATGTTGACTTTGCTGCGATATAGAAAAATCAACATTTAGGTTAAAATTAATTTTTTCTGCTTTCTTCTTTCTTAACTTAAATCTAATTAATCATCGTATTAAAAGTAAAGCCAAGTAAAGCTCACTTTAGGTGAAACAACAGCCTGTGCAGCAGCACACATTGCAGACACAATGAGGCCTTCCACTCCAAAATGGGAGAAGAATGCTTGCATGTTCCTCGTAAGACGGAAAGGCACTGGTTCATTAGATTCGATCATTCCATTTGAATCATATGCAGGATGAAAATCAGTTTGAAATATTTTGCCTGTGTTCTTAGCAAATAAAATTTTATTTGGGGACCTCCCCCCAATTTGTAGCATGAGAGACATGAAACTCGAGAGGGCCAACTGGATGGCAAACTGCTTTTTGAAAGCCCACATGTGGTTTCCACTTGGCAGAGTCTTGTACATGTACTGGGAAAAAATGCCATCAGTTACAAGATTTCTTGTTATGTCAGTATAAGCTTGGAGCCGAAGGTCTACAACAGCTTCTGGTGAGATTTGGCCAGATATAGCTTGGTTTAATTGCTCCTTGAAATAGGTGATGGGAAGATCTGCCTCCTTGTCATTCCTTGCACAATGGTTCTCGTACACCTCAAGAAAGGTGCTGTACATCAAATCATCTTCTACCATGCGGACCTGTGTATATACAGCACTTGTTAGTAATAACATATAATTATGTGCTGTGGTGCTCTGTGTAGATAACTCTAGAATGACCACAAGTGATCTACCATAGAATCAAAAGAACTTATTAAAGAATCACAATACTTGGTCGCACCACACACACAAAAAAGATAAAAGATAAAAAGAGAGAAGATACAAATTTAATAGGATCAGATGTATATAGGGCAGAGATAAACCTGGGACCAAACAGGAATAATGATTGGGGTGTGAATGCATATGTGACGTCGCCTTGATTCCTTGTGCTTATCAAACATTTGGTTCATCACACGGAAGAGCTGCAATATTCGTTCATCACTTCTAGCATTAGGGGTCAAAGATGTCTGGACAATAAAATGACGTTGAGATCCATCAGAGCCAATTAGAGTCAAACGCCGGAAACTACTTCCATGTCTTCGCACAATTGGTATATCAGCTCCAACCCTGTCCAACTTCACTGTATGGTCGGGTGCGATTTCCTGTAATAATTAACAATCACGAGTTTGAAAAGAAATGCATTGAGAAACAAACAAGACTTTTGAACCAACTTGATCAGAAGACTGGCTTGTTTTATCAAACGTTTAAGAAGTTCGATAGTCATTTAACATTGATTAGTTTTTAAGTGATACTTTCCATCTCCATTATTTAAGGCCACAAGAACACTAGTCAGTTAAATCATAATGAATAAACAATAAAGCCAGGATCCCCATGACAGGAGCAGAAATATGCAAACAGTGACTTGGTTACCTGATCACTAAAGTACTGTCCTGGAACCTCCACATCAACGACATGGAAGTCACGCAGCACCCTGCTTTCCTCTTCCAGCTTCAAGACAGCTGGAAACCTGTCCTCAACATTGCTCTGGAGCACATTTTTCCAATGTTTTAACCGCTCAGTCAATTCAGAGAGGGTGGCCGGGAAAGTAGCAGTGCTCCCAGGATCAAGATCACGCTCGAAATCCTGTTTGTACTCTCTCACAAAATCGACGTGCTTATTTACAGCATCTGCTGAAAAGCAAGCTCTGCAAACACCAGATAGCTCCTTCTTAAGAGATTGGGGAACCTCAGCAGTTGTGGCAGTTGGGTACTTGTAACAGCGGTGGAGCAATGCATTAACCACAGCTAGAAGTCTCTCCTCTGGCAGAGTGACAAACCGTGAACCAATTTCTGTGAGCAGAGCCTGCGACAAATAAAAATGAATATTTGATATATATCATCTAGTTGAGAAAAAGAGTAATATAGTTGATGTTCTAGTCTCCACTGAACCTAACTTCTGGATTTGCTCTTTTTGGTTTTTTTGTTGAAAAATCGACTTGCTTATCAAAAAGATAAAATAAAAAAATATAACAAAGATACAACAAATATCACCTCAAGTTCACTAGCCAAATTAGTATGCTTGCTTCTAAGAGCCTCCATTATATCCTTTGCAGCATCAAAAGCACTTGCAGCAGAAGGTACCAAACCCAAAGCACCATTACGCCTTAATGCATTCTGACCACCTTCAGTTTGTTGTTCATTCCCCGGATGCATGCTGCTATCGACACCTGTGGACCTTTCAGATTCTTGCCCATGTGAGTTTCCACCATCATGAGAACCAATTCCACCGCCGGATTGAGCAGCTTGGTGAACTTGATTGTCTGAGGATAAACCACTGCCACCATGACCTTGTACTCTAGCATTTCCATCAGATAAGCCAATTGAACCAGCACTGGCACCGGAGGCACTTTGCTGTATCCTTTGAGCCATTGCCATTCTACTGCCAAGTTCAGTTTTATTTGCAACATCACGTCGTTCAAGCAAATATGTGCGTAGCCAGTAATATAGGGCCTGTGATTTCGATGGTAGAGAACATCAAGATTTCTGTTGAAGTGAAATACTGTATTCAATTATTTTCATTTCATGGATGAAATATGACATTTACCTGGGGATACACAGTTGCAATTTTTAGAAGGACAAGTTTGCAATGGGGAGCTTCTGTCCTCTGCAAAGAAAGTAAGAGTTGTGGAATCCAAGAAAGCCAGACCCAGTGGGGAATTTGGTCCAGATATTTATCAAAAGCCCTCCCGACAGGTTCATTCGGAGTATCGAAGCTGAGAAGATATAGAACACGGGCCAGATGGCTTCTTGAGTTAGATATGCCAAATTTGATGCCTTGAAGAAAGCAGCTGACAGCATACTCCAACCAAATCTCTTCATGGGTTTCTCTGTAAGCCTGTGCAAAATAGATAACAGATTAGTCATCACACCAAATTATCAATATGATCAACTGCATTTGAAGCACATAACAGGGAATACCATGTCACAATAATTTCCCCAGCTTATCCACCCTTTAGGCAAATTTTTGAACAGGCTGATGGCATTGGAGTATGCAAGATTAGCACCTTCAGAATCATTTAGCTTTAACAAAAAATCCCCCTTCAGACGAAATATTTCTGCTTTATGTTTCACAGGAAAGTACTCCAGGTTAGTGCTGTTGATTAGATTGAGACCACTGGTAAGCTCTCCCTTCATTTCCAAATACGCTTTTGCTTGTTCTCTTATCTTAACAAAGGCTTCCTGAAAGCATACATGGAAAAAGAGATCAGAAACCTGTATCTACGAAAAGGGAGTGGTGCATCAAATAATTAGAGTCAGAAGGAAGGGGTTCATGCAGCATGCCCACCAGAAGGTTCAAGCTGATAATTTAACATAAAGAATATGGGTACAAGGTTGAAGAAAGCCAATACAAGAAATCGAAATCATATTTTTGGGGATCACAAAATTTCAGCCAGTAATCCCCAGAATAGAGCCATTCAGACAGGTCCTTTTAGGCTAGTAGCAAATGCCCATAAAGGCCCAACAGATGTGTCTTTGCTCTTTTTTCTTTTTGGGTGTGAAGAAGCAAGAGTGCTGTCTTCCCGAGCCAAGACAATATATTTGTTAATAGTTTATAATACCTGCACTTCCATGGTTGAATGGCCATACATCTTTTCGAGTATTGTCACACAAACATCATAAAGGCCCTGCTTACGAGCAATGCGAGCAAGCTTATTGACATTCCATGCTTTGTCACGATAACCAAGGTGATGAAGCTGTGGATTCGTTGTTGTGAAATCTTTGAATGCATCTATGACTGAATTATACATTTCATTCCTCCATTGTAGCAAATCATACCAAATGGACATATTATCCCATTCATTTGGAGTTCTCAGTCTCCAAGTCTCAAGAATGTCCTTGAGATCAGCATAAAGATTTCCATGTACACCAACGACAGAATTCCCAGAAAGTTTGTTTCCGTTGGCAATGTCCACAAGAATTCTAGATGATTCTTGAACTTCAACTAGCTGTTGGAATTGCTGCAAGAGAGGAATCCTGGCTTGAACAGACAACTGTGGCAATTGCCACCACTGATCTAAGGCAAGATCAACACCTTTCCCCACAATGTTCTCAGCGTCCCCCACACCATTTGCACTTCTATCATGAAGTGCAAAAAATGCTTGAATAAGCCTAAGTTTTGGAGTTTCTTCCACTTGAGCCTTCGGAATTACATGATCCTTCATATATGGCCAATCGGGCAATTTCCAAAGACTGTCAAGTAGTATTTCATAATTTTCAATATTCTTGCCAAAGTCTACCAATGCATCCCACTGACTAAGTTGACTAGCACAGTAAAGCCATTGTTCTTCCCAGAGACACATCTCAGCCTTCGGTACTGTGTTGTTATATGTGCCTTGAGTTGCCTTAACCATTGCTTGGTAAAAGAGGCTTTGAGCGCGCTGCCAGTAGCCATGCTGAACTAGTGAAAGCCCAGCCCTAGTTTCTGCAGTGATTGACCTTTTCTTCCACAACCCACACCTCATGTCTTCTTCATTGAGCAAACGATAAAGTTCAGCAAGAGACTCGGAGCACTTCGTATCATTTGTGAACAGCATGACATGACTTTCCAGCAGTGCCAATGCCATGTACCATGCATTGTAAGTTTTTCCAATATATTTAATGAGCTCACTTGGCATCCGAGGTTGAGGGTGGCTCAACTGAAGCCCTTCCAGAAGTGCTTGCACAACATTTGGTCTGTTGCCTTGCTGCTTCTTATGATAATCTTTCGAAAGGAGAGTAATCATCGGTTTAGCTAGTGCGACCTGCTCTTCCTTGTGTAAGGTAACCCAGACAATGGGAAACACCAACACCCACAAATGGTATGCAACATTTGCATCCGTATGAGCAAGTTCTCTTAGAGGAATAATGAGATCAGCCACCTAGAGCAGAGAAAAAATTCAACAACAAAAAAAAAAAGCTATCAGGACTTTCATTTTGAGTACAATATCAATTACACAAGCTTGTCTCAAGAGGGTTTACACCAAAGATGGACAAGGGAGTGAAATTACTTAAGCAATTAAGCATAATCATTTAATTAGAAACAATCTCTGCAAGTGCAAGAGAGAGGGGGTTAAATTCCAGACATTATTTGCAACTGCACAAGTAATATACCATCAATGAACCATCCTTACCTTAAGTTTGCTCATCTCATTCAAAAACTGTGCATGTTTACGAACAAGGGTATCAAATGTTAGAGGAGCATCCTCCGAACCCTCTGGAACATCAGTGACCTGGTGCTGCATCCCAGAAGGATCTGGAGAACCTGAGACCAGAAGCGGTGGCACCTTTGCAGAATTTGGAGCAAGTGTAATAGCTTTATTCTCAACTAAGATTGCCAAAAGAAGATCAAGGCCCTGCTTGAGCCAGAAGACATCACTCAATGCTTCCCAGTCCTGAAGGTGAATAATGTACTGAAGCCGGGCAAACAATGTTTTCCCAAGAGATTCATGATAAATTGAGAAGAATTTCATCCTAAATTCAGGATCTCTCGCTCGTAAACCAAGCATGAATTGCCTTTCCACCTTCTGAAACACCTCTTGACGCAGGGCTAGGGGATATCTGGATGCCAATCAAATCATTTTATCAAATACTTGATCCAAGTATAACAGAAATGAGCTCAATTAGATTACTTACTTATTTGAATCAGAACATAACCCATAAAGAAGCTGAAGATATTTACTGTCCCACTCTTCCAGAGCATTTGAGGAGAAGTTTTGCTTGTCAACTTGTGAAAGCTTCTGAAGAAAAGAAACTATTTCCTTCGGGGTGAGAAAAGCACTGGATGTTACTGATGTGCCTGGCCTACCGAAGTCATCTTCAATCCACCCTTTTATTACATCAAGTATGCAAAGAAGCACACTAGCATCAGTACCTTTCTCTGAGAGCAAGGCATTTAATATTTGAGTTACGGATCTTTTGCACTCTGGAACAAGCATGACCCTTTCACTAATAAGTTTCAACACAGATTTCAGATTAGAAATGACTGCTCCAACATCGGCACCTTGACGAGATGAAGAGACTGCAGAATCCAGATCTTTTGTCTGACCCTGAAAAGGAGGATAATTGGCAAGATGTAATTCAAAGAATGAGAGAAAACAGAACAGTTTTAACACATGTGTCATCTAATAAACTTTGCCCCACATATAAAAGCACAATTTTAACACATGTTAAAATTTGTTGACATCTAAGTGTTGAAAAAAGATCAATCAGTGCCCACACAACTTCATACCTTTCTAAGAGTAGTTATGATAATAAAATCCTATGTGATGACTTTAATCCCAATGCTTGATTGGCTCATTTAATAAACCACTGGGATCCTATCATCTTGACCACTACCCCCTCCCAAAACAACAGGAAAAAAAAAAAAGAAAAAAAAAGAGGAAAGATATTATGTGTATTATAAACTGTCCCACTCTTTTGCAGGCAACAGACATTATAAATTCAAAGACCAAAGAAGAGAGGAACACGATGATGAGTCTCAACAAAACAGTAACCTAACAACAAGGAACAACGAGAAGCAGACCACTGACAGCTTATATGAACAGAGTAGAGAGAACAGTCATTGTACCATAGAAGAAAATAGCAGAAAGTCAACTTAAAAGCCAAGACAACTTTGAAGAAAATTGAATAGATTGGCATTGTACCAGATTAGGAATCAAGTAAAATTTGAGATTTTGATCCCAAGGGAACATTGCTTTATGAAACATGAAAGGGTTAAACATATGAGAAAACGGATACATACTTGTCTCAAGTGAGAACCTGATGATGATCCCATATCTCGTGCAAGGCGTTGAAGAATACGAACCAAGATGTAAGGATCAATGAAGTTCTTCTGCACCTCTGTCAAGGTTCTAATCACAAGCAGCACAAAGCTAATTGAATTAGCAGTGCTGTCTTCACTCGATGTTTGAGGAGCTGTAACAGCATTAATGTGCTTCTGTATAAGTTCATCAACCTTCTGATATAATAGCTTCACATCCGGTGGGGTAGTAGGTGCTTCTAGAGGAAAAGCAACAATGACCATTTTCAACAGGGAGCACAAAGACTTTCCAGCATCTAAAAGTTTATACTTGAAACATGGTTCAAGAATCTGGCCAAAATAAAAAAAAAACCCCACAAAACCAAAGTTGAGTGCATAACTGTAGGTAATAGAACAGTTGTCCAAAAAAGAGAGACAGATTATGGTGTAGGAACATACCTGGGAAATCTGGTTGATGTTATTTCTGATGAATAGATGTGGCTGCTTCTCTAGAACCTTATTCATGACATCCAATCCCTGTGCAAGGGCTGTGGAAGGGTCCTTGGACTGAGGTTGAATGCTGCTCAGCAACTTCTCTAGATAATTAAATTTTACATTGGCAGTTGGCCACACCTCCAATGCTTGTGTAAGTAGCTCTAAAGCTTGTTTGTACATAGTACTTGCTTCTTTGTCCTTAGGCTCTATGACCAGGGCAACCTGTTTCCAAAAGTCCATGAAAGTGGTAAAACAATAAACCATGAAACGAACAAATCATGACAACCCTTAATGCAAACCATTAGGATATAAAACAAATGTTGGCCCACATCCTAACAGCTTAAGCTTTTGGGAATAGTGGTAAACCAGCAAATTTTATCATGGTATCACTTATCAGGGCAAGAGATCCTGAGTTCAATTATCATGGCATCATCCCTATAAAAGTTGAATTTCACATGTTGGGGTCCACCATGTGAGGGGGAGTGTTAGAATATAAAAGAGTTGTTGGCCCATATTCTAACAGTTTAAGCTTTTGGAATAGTGGTAAACCAACAAACTTTGTCATAAATCATGGAACTACAAACAAGTGTAAAAAATAATGCATGCACCAAAGAAAGATTGCTTGTTCCATTATATAAAAAATTGTAGTTCCCTGTAAACCTAGCATATGATCACTGACAAGAAAACCAAAATCAAATACAATTAATTATATATCAGATAAACAATGTCCATGTCTAAGAAGTTTGCCATTATATATATATATATATATATATTATTTTACTTCTATAACTTCCATGGAAGGATTGCCAAGAAGCAAAGAATCGGGGCCATAAAGCTTCAGGATCCATATTGATGAGGTTTTGAATACCAAAAGTCAGTATTTTCAATCCATCAAACATGAGTTGAAAGAAGGGCTTACCCTTATTAGGAAATTGATAATCATTTCTTCCATAGCAGCATTTGGCTTGAATTCTTCATCAGGTTGGCTAGCAGATCCAGGGGTCTCAATGTTAGGGATTGATGATGCGCCACCAGGTGACATTACACAGAGGGATTGAAGACCAGGTTCAACTTTGACACGCTTTGTTGAATCTTCAGGAAATGTAGACCCGTCCACAGAGCGCTTAGGATCAGAACTAGCAGGGCCTGGATTAAATACCTCACTGTTCTGATTGGTGACATCACCATCAGCTACTATTTTCATTTCATTTTGCCTTTGTCTTTCCCAGCCAACCACCAAACCAGCAAGTTCAATTGCAAGACGCCTGTTTTCTGCAGTGGTATTATAAGGCAATCCAAGGCGACTGAGAGAATTGACCATCTGAGGTACAAATTGAGCTCTACAGCTGTAAAATAGATCTGAATGGCGCACAATGAGCTGAAAAATGTGAATCAGATTAGGGATTGAGTGGCCTTCCTCAACCAGAATTTTTTTGGTGTAGCGTATCCAAATTGGCATACGAGAATCTCCAAGAGGCAACCTTCGTGGCAGTGCTGGCATTAGTATATCAAGGGCCTGCTTGACTAGCATTTTATTCTCTGGCTGGCAAGTTCTCAAAAGCGCTACAAAAACCTGCATTCTCAAACCATCCGACTACTAAATTAAGTAAAAATAATAATTTAATAAATAACTAAATAAAAAAGCCAAAGCTATTCACATATTAGAGGAGCATGTGAGCACATGCTGGTGCACTCCAGATTAACATACAGAAAGTATATAATAGACCACTCTAACCATCTAGATTTGGTAAATGGCTTAGAATTATAATATTTAAGTGATTTTAATCTTCATTCCCTACACAAAAAGGGAAAACTGAACTGTTGGTTGAGCATAAATAATAGACACTAAAACTGGGAGTCTCCCATATGACAAATACAGCATCAAAACATAAGCAGTCAAACTTAATGACTATAAGAGGTCAACAACTTGTGAGAACAAGACATCAAAATGGAAAGTCCATACTACCTGGAGTATGATTTTTTCTGGGGCTTGATAGGCCTCCAAGAAGTGGCAAACATTTACAAATGCCCATTGTTTACTGGCACTATCTTCACGTTTGAGATGATTCCAACCAAATTTGATCAGTTCTTTTCTATGATGGACAAGGTCATTCTGCAGATACTTAAGAAGCAAAGTAGCAAGCTGCAAAAGTTCTATTCTCAAGGGCTCATCATATTCAGCAGAAACCTATGGAGGAATGGAATAGATGAGAAATAGAAATGAAATTTATTTACAGTCTAGAGAAATTTATTTTTGACAATTTAAAAGCAGAACTATGAAGATAACACATAATGTCACCGGAAACTTTTTAATGTCAGAAAAGATACCTCTTCTGGAGGATCGAGAAGTTTGTCAACTATTGTTTTAATAATAGTTTGGTCAACAACTTCCCAACTTTGATCATTTTGGAAGGCATGAGCGAGCATTGGAAGAATGAGCATTTGCATAATAACCACCAAGTGATCATGACCAAGTTGCTTCGATTGAAAAAGATTTAAAAAATGCAAGAGAAGTGCTTTTTTATAGTTGGGTGAATACCCTTCTGCAACCTGAAGAGTAAATGGTGATTGTTTCACAACCAGTCAACATAAGTAAAATAAAAATGATATCAAAACAGAGAACCCATATTCAAAATACCTCGATTATATAAAACTCCTTCAGAAATGTATAATCAATTCGAGAATGAACCAAGAAGATGGAGAGTATATCAAAGAGAACATTCACTTCTGTTTTGTCATGCCGTAAATAATTCAGGAAGCATTTCACAAGCCATTTGCTTTCTTTAACCTGCATTTTAGTAATCAATAGAAAAAGGCATCTGAGGACAGCATATTAACTGATCCACACATAAAGTTCAGAAAAATCACATTTAACAAATTAAAAAATTAACAGCAGATCAACAGCATGTGTCAACAATCCAAAAAACATATGAATTTCCCGCAACCGGGTCAACAAGTGTTGCAACAAACCCAAAGTCACATAATTAGCATAAACGAGAAAGTATACCAAATTGTGTACAACAAGCCACTAAACTAACCTGCACTAAGTTTAGCTCCTGTTCATTTTGCAAACGTGAGAGTCTTGCAGGTGACTTCCAAACAAGTACCAAGGTATCAAACACAATGCGATTACTCTGTAGCCAGCTGGGTATCAATTTGACTAAAGTTTTAATAAGTGCAAGTCCCCGAAAATAAGCATCTGACGTTGCACCAGGATGTGCAGATGGTGGATTAGAACTATCAGAAGGCGGCTTAACAAGACTTTCGTCACCTAACAAAGCAGGTGGAGTTGATGATCCCGAAGCCATCACTACATCATGGTTTGGCAAAAATTCAGGAAAAGCACTTGCAAGTATTTTCTGTGGTGATTTAGCAAGTTCATCTCTCAAAGGCTGGCCGGCATCCGATCGGATTATATACATAAACCTAGGTCAAATGAGACAAGAAAAATAATAAATATATAAATGAGCACTGGATGATTTAGAAATTAGAAACAAAATTTCATCCTGGTGATGTGATATCATATAAATATTACCTCCTGAAGTACTTCGGTTCACTTAATCGAGCAAGAAAATAATCAACAGCAAGTGTTGCGTAGCGATTCAAAAATTTTGTGAGTGGAAGGCGATATGGACTGTTAATCTCACTGTATACTTGTCCCGGAAGAAGAGCTCCTTCCAATTCAATAGTCAAGGTTACAAGTTCATCAAGGAACTTCGAAGCAGCAATAGGAAGAAGGTGAAAAAGCTCAATAATAGCTGAAAGTAAAAGAAAATTGGCATTAATCATCTGTAATTGTGCACATGCTTAGGTACATGAAACAAAGAACATAAGTAGACTAATCGAATATACATTACCAGCTGCAATTTTTGGTTCTTCACCAGCTTTCCATGATTTCTGACTTTGTGCCAGTTTTTCAGGCTCTAACCATTTCTTTAGGTGTTCTAGCAACTTGCCACCCAAGGTAACATTAAACCAATTGGACAGAAGTTCAAGAAGACGGGCCAGACCTTGCAGGAGAGGCATGCTTAGGTTCTTCGTATGTGCCAAGTTGACCAAAATAGGCCTGAGGCTGCTCTGTAGAAGTTCTTTTGGCATTCTCTGCTGATTAATAACCTGAACAGCAATGGAGTAGAATACATTAAAAAACTCCCAAATTTTTCCAGTTAAAACACGAGAAAAACATATACTACAGAAAAGAAAACTAAGAAACTAGATGAACCACAATATGGTCATTTTCTATTCCACGAATCATCCACCATATGCCTCAGCTGATAAAAAAAAATATTAAAACATGAAAGACCAGATGAGCAACATCACCTGGTCAAATAACAAGCAAAGCTAGGTGAAGCCTATTATTAGAGGCGAATACTCCCATAGGATATATATTCTAGTCACCATTATCACATCCAGGCATGCATTATAGTAAGACAACAGAAGGGAAAAAGGAAATGGATTAACTAATTTAAAGGAAGCTGAATAAGACCTGTCTCAGCCCTTCCTTAGCCACAGCAACAATTTCGGGTGTTCGACATGTCAAAGATTTGAAAAACATGGAAATGATCTTTGCACGCAATTCAGAATGATTTGGAGTTTTAAAATCTGCCCATGCCATGGTAGTACAGAGTAGCTCAATGCAGGCTGTTCGAAGCTTATTTAGTGATGTGGCTACTTTTGGGTTCATAAACTTCACAACCCATACAGTTTCATCAGCCTCAGCTATCTGCAATGCTTCTTGCAGAAAATTTACCAGATCTTGAGTCAACTTGAGAAGAGGTGGTCTCAAGGCCAAACAGAAATTTAAAGCTGTAACTGTCCCTACCTGTATATGTCATCAGATCATGTCAGTAAGAAATTCAACAAATTCAACTAATGACCATTTAAAACATAGATTACCTGTTGATCCACAGTTTTTGACCGGAGTGGTCGCACCAAAAGAGGCTGAAGCAAAGGTTGATACAGTGGCTCAAGCAGCTCAGATACCTCACTACCAGTTCTACTAGCCAAAAGTGCCAAACATGACTGCACATTCTTTCTCACAATAATAGATGCATTGGGATTGAACAATTCTGAAGCAAGGAATTCAACTACTCCTTGAAAACTTTGCCGGCGTGGTTCACTGTTAGCTTCGTCGACATTATTAACTACACGAAGAACCTGTGTAAGCACCTGACTTGTCTCTTCTTGCTCTTTGCTGGCATAAATAGGAAGCCTTTTAAGAACATATACCAAACCGCGAACAATTCTTACTTGGAAAAGGCACAGAGTCTCAACAGTGACCTTCCCAACCAAAGCACCAAGTCCCATAACACCTCCCATCTGCGCTTGCCAGGTCGTTCCATAGCAACAATGCAAAAGGCGGGGCAGAAGTTGCTCGAAAACAGGGATGCGTACACTTGGGGGTGGAGAGTATACAGGATTCAAAGATGGACTAGAGACCATCATTGGAGTACCGGGGCCTCTTGACATTAGCACATCAGCATGCTTTGAACGAGCAAGAAAGAGAAGTGTTTCAGAAAATACATTTAAAGCACTAAGTGCAGCCTTGGCGTGGAGCCTGTTTTCATCTGCTAGCACATCAACTAGAGCATCCAAAAATATCAGAGGGTCTAACTCCTTGAGGTTTGAAGAACTACTATTCTTTGACCTGGAACTGGAACCAACATTGACATTGGATGAAAGCATAGGAGCCCCAAGTGCAGTAGTGGAAACTGAGGTATTAGTTGATGATGCATCCATATGGAACATCATTGCAAAATGGCGGCAGACATTGACGACAAAGTCATCCTTGGGGTCATGGAAATCTGGTTCCACACTAGCAGCAATAACAGTCATTAAGAGAATCTTGAAAACAGACTTTTCAGCCATAAGTTGGGTCTTCGTCTTTACACCTAAGTCAGCCTGCATTATGCCTAATTCATTATAATGTAATACTAAAAACAAAAATTCCCTCTTTGGGCTATCTCAAAACGAAAATTAAGTGGGAAGAAACTTAAAAGGACAAGTTAAGAACATATAGCATAGAAATTGAAACAGAACAATTTTTTTTGGCCTGAGAAACAGAACAATTGTAATAATAAAACAATGAGAAAATAAAACCAATTAAACCATTGACAAAGAATTCTTTTTCTTTTTTGGTTCTGGAAAGAGTTGGGGGGGGGGGGGGGGATACAAATATCTTGGCAACAAAATTTCATAGAGAGGAGACAGAGTAATAAAAGTGAAAGAATGAACATGGTGTACAGAAGTCAAGGTATTATAACAATTAATACCCTCATAGGTATATTGAATACATGGAGTTCAACTGTGCATTAAGAAAATCGACCAAAGGTCCTTTTCCTTTTTTTCTGGGGACAGTAACACAAAGAATTTGGTCTTATTAGCAGGCAATTTAAAACTACGAGTTTTTGGTCTCTCCCTTGTACTTCTTTAAAAAGATACATCAGAATTACTAAGTTATGGAAAATATAACTGAATAACTGCAGAGTGTTTTTTTGGTAAAACACTAAAAAATGAAGATGGGCCTCAGTGAAGACCAATAACAGGGTCACATAACAGTTTATCAACTTTCAATCTAGCACCAATATTCCAACTACAAAGCCAACAGTTACTACAATTAATATAAAAGGCAAAAAAAAAATTTGGTAGAAGGTTTCAAATCTTTAACAGACTCAGCAATCAGTACTTCACCAAGTGATAACATTAAATCAAACCAACCAACCTTTATGTCTGATGTTTCAGGCCGCTGCCAAGAAGAATCAACTGCAGAAACTAACAAAGTTGACAACTGACTAGGTGTGCATCCATCATCAGTAACCTTTTCTGGCAAATTAAGCTGAGACGATAAGCAAATGCGAAGAAACTTCAAAGCCTGCTTTCGATAAAATGTATCAACTCCACCAGTTTTATGCATAACAGCTACCACAGCAAGATTAATGCATCGATCCAATGGAACCAAAAATGGGGTTGCAGGCTCAAATGTAAGAATCACACGGAGTCCATGCTCTGGATTCTCCTTGCACTCAATTGCAAGGGGCTCTTTGAGAAAACGCCTATTACGACCTCCTAACTTGCCAAGGAGTTGCAATGCTTTTGCGCCCCAAGGATAGGGGGCAGGCCTCAAGTGAGACCATAGGGCTAAAATCACCTCCGACATAACATTAGCCATGCTGGGTTCCAAAAAATCAGGATTTAAACTGTCTACCCAAAACTCAAGTGTTCTTAAACCTAGGCTCACAAGGTCATCACTCCCTTTAAGACACAAAACAAGAGGCTTCATAAGACGGGGAAGATGTGGTAGCAATGAGCTTAACCGTGCAGGCAAGGTTAAGCATAACTCCAGCAAAAGGTCTCTCATATCTTCCCCAGTTGGACCCTCAAGCATCATCAACAGCATATTAAGACAAGGTTGTAACATGGGAATCAAATCCCTCAGAAGAAGTTCAAATTTGCATACTGCAAGTGCTCGAAACGTTGTGCGAAGAAGTTGCATATAACCAAGAGGCTTTTCCACTTCCGTAGCATTTTTCATGCAAACTTCCATTATAACAGGCACATGAGGTTGCAAAATACGTTCAAAATCTGAAGGCGCTTTTGAAACTGCACCAAATATAAACCGAAAGAGGTGCAATACTAGTTTTGCTGCAGGTGTATCAGGATGCTTCAAAAGATCAAGTTTACTGTTTACAAGATAATTAACCAAAACGTCTGCAAAAGGCCGGTATACTTTAGGGGCTTGCAAAAGTGTAGAGAAGATGTGAACCAATTGAGTGTTGCAAATCATGCACTCAAAAAGCTCGGGCATACACAATGAGAACATGTCCATCAAATCTCGAGGTTCCATGATAGCCAGAATCTGGGAAAATAGTTGTAGCATTTCCCTCTCCTCATCCTTCTCCTTGAAGAGGGCTAAGCAATGCACCCCACTCTTTAAGACGCCAGAAGCTTTCCGGACCTACCCGATATCAAAGTCAGACCAAGTGAATCAAACCACAAAACAAATGTTAAATCTCATAACATGAGATATAATACCTCATCTTCTCGCATCCCTTTAAATGCTTGAGGGGCTGGTAAGTTAGATGATGATGAAACAAGGACCTGCGGGTGTGTTCCATGTGTGGAAGGAGAAACCTTAAACCATCAGAAATGTCGCATAAGATAACAAATGTCAACCGAACTCATGAGAAAATATTAACACAAATAATAAAACCTGCGAACGCGGCAAGTGTGCATTAGTGATACTCCATATGATAGTCTTCATTCCTGACAATAAATTCAGACAATGGTTGATTGGTTTACAAAACAAACAAAGCAAAGTCAAGAACATATCTATTAGAAGTATAAGAAAATTTAAGATCACATATCTGTTACAAAAGTATCATTATAATTTATGATATAGAGAGAAATAGCAAAAATTAAAAAAGAAGCGAGGATCAATTACCCATAACCAATGTCTTAATCAGATGCTTACAATCATTGACTTCCTTAGAATGTTCCACGGTGACCTGCAAATTCAAAACTGCCTGCAACCAGATTATATGCCACAATTAAACAAAATGTCTGAGAGTAAAAAGATGCTGTAGTTTATGAAAAGAGTTTACTATTTAATAAAGCAATTAAAAAATCGATAAATAGTACAGCAAAAAATTTGGAAGAATGGATATCAATTTTCAAGCATTTTACTAAAACAACAAATATGTCTCTATTTTCTTTCAAACTAACAAGAATACCCATGTAAGTTTCACTGCTAGCAGTATTTTGCTAAATGCATCAATGCTAGCAGTATTTCAAACCCTTAAAAACCTCTTGCAACGTTTGTTCTCGAATAATCTTACAACTGCAGAAGGTTTTAAAAAGAAGATTGAAAGCTTTTAGGTTCCATGGACAACTTCATAAATCCACTGGTTGATTAAAATCCTTAATGATAAACATACCAAATACCATTTTTTCAACTTCTAAGAGCGTAACATGTAACATATGCAACAATCAACAGTGAACATTACAAAGGGAAAAGACAAAAAAACTAATGCAGAATTTTGAAGACCAAATGCATTAAACAGGGCTGTGATTTTCCAAGAAAATATTCCCTCAACTTTCATCATATCAAAAGTAAGCCATGAAAAAGAGAGAGATCCCCAAACTTCAAGCTAGACAAACACCATAGAAATCCTACAGCAGCAAAAGTAAATAAATCCTCAAATTAGAAATCTAGTGACATGCAAATTAACCTCCTCAATTCCTGCGTAAAAACAGCATGTAAACAACCATAACCAATTAAGTCATCATTTCATTGAAGTCTATCATAATAGTATAAAACAAAACTGGAACATTTTTGAAAATCTAACAATATGCAGTGAATGTATAGAATAATGCATGGGAAGAAAAACTGTTAAACAAAAGTACTTTAACATCAAAGAAAAGGACCGATCAGTGGTGCAAGAAATTAAATGGACAACTTGAAACCAAAAAATATTATGCACACACAAACAGTCATCTAAAAGAAAAAGTTGTCAAAACAACCTGCACAGGAAGCTCAAGCTTTGACCTTAGAGTAGCACGATCCTTTCCCTCCTCAGCCTCCTCCAAAAGCTATCAGGAAATATGGAGACATGTCAGTATTGACAGATAAGCAAGTAACAACTAAAAATATGACATGTTTCTAGAAAATGCAAAGAACCTCACAAGCCAATAGCCTCTCAATGATATTCAATTGACTGCCAAGCACTTCCCGAAACATAATTAACCAAATTATTTCAATATATTGTCAGAAAACACATCATCATTTGAGCTCCAAACAATATGACATGTAACATAAACTCCTTTACTGTAGTGCATAAACCATTCATGGACAATATATACAGGTTCACATAACTGTAGCCCATAAGGCTAGACAAAAGCTTCCACATATTACAAACATATCAACTCAACAGGTGAACTTATGGTCGAGAAAATATAAGACAATCAAAGATTACCTGAGGAATAGTATGCTCGAAAGTACTGAATTTCCCAACAAAAGCATCCAATATACGCCCCTACAAAGAAACAAAATATTTTTATTAACTAAAGGAATGAGAAAATTCAAAAAGTTTAGCAGTTCACACCATTCTAGAAAAACAATTAGATTGTAACTCAGACCAATAAAATCCGTGCTTCATCCATAGAAGGCTGGTCGACACCTTTCTCAAATATTGGCTCCACCTATGTCACAAAAGAAAAAATAATTCATAAAACTGAATACCCAAATGAAAATAAAAAATAATTCATAAGAATAGAGTTAGCATATGCACCAGATTCAGCATCAAGCGAGCACAAGTAGTATGAATGCTCAGTGACAATGAAGCATCATGCATGTTGCTTGAAAACAAGTATATGATCCGGGATAACTGCAGCATAATAATGCAATTTTGTTAGTAGATATTATATAAACATGAGATTTTAAAGTATGATGAAACTCTAACGATAAACAATGCTGGAGAAAAATCAATTTTTTCAAACAATCAAATTCAGAATAAAAAAGAGCACAGAACCCTGTTGAACAAGAAAATGATAACGCTTGAAATAAATTAGGATCCAAAATACGTAACCAACTAGAATAAGTACCATGTGTTAGCAACAGAACACAACACAGGAACTCCAATATCTACTTTCTTCCTCTTCCTTTATTTATTTCGCTTTCAGTTAGTTATTTAGTTATTTTTCACTCATGAATAATTAAATATTCTTCTAAAAGGTCAAAATTTAATATTGCAGTTCATCACCTAAAAGGAAAAAAAATAATCAACAAAATCCCGAACTTGAAGTGTCATAAAAAGGTCTGAGAAGTGGACATGTGCACCTTCTTCTCATTAAAATGCTTTAACCACAGCATACGAATTCTTATCTCATCTTTTTTTTTTTCGAAAGAAATAAACTACAACATATGAATTATGGTGATTGACATTGTCACTCTTCTTTTATTTTCCAAGTTCAATGTACCTATACCAGCAGGATCATGTATTTTTTAACTCGTCAAAAAATCATGACAACAATATATTAAAAAAACCACATACACACACATGATAAGAGAGAAAATTAAAATTCAGTAGTAGCCTAGCTCTTCAGCCATGCAACAACTGTAGGAATCCTGCGGCTCAGATCTCCAACAGCTTCATAGACAGTATACCCTCAAGTGTATGACATGGAAATTGATTAATTTCGTACCTTTTCAATCCAACCAAAAATAAGGTTATTTTGGGTTATAATAGGCTTATTGGCAGTCATAATCATAATCATTAGGTGCTGTGAATCTTAAAATTTGCCAAAGTTCCTTTTAGGATTCAAGTCGAATAAACTTTTTTTAGATAGGAAACAGAAATTTCATAGAAAAAAGTCACCAAATAAAAAAGGAAACCAGTAAGCTGTCCACCTAAGACTACAAGCAGAACAACTAGGGCAAACCAACTATCAGTATAAAAATCCAGCCTAATGAGCTATTAAACCATCATTCTCCTCTCATTCAGCAGAAGTACAACAATCAAGCTGACATAGGCAATTCTTGAAATGCATCTATGGAGGATGATGATAAATAGGTACGACAAACAATGAATGATAGTTATTATAATGACAAAATAGAACTGAGCCTCGTCTAAGACAAGTCAATGACGTTAAAAACAGTCAGATCTTTCATTAGAGATCACACAAAGAAAATACCTGTGACAAGGAAAGGTCCACACGAACATGATGAACAATCTCTGCAAGTAGACTGTATGCCAATGGCCTCAATGTCTCAAAGCAAGCTCGGCCAGTTCCAACTAGAACCCTGAAAATGTTAAACAAGAAAAGGGTTAAGAAAATAATCAGAGAAGCTACAACAATATTCCTACTCTCTTCAGCAGGAATAGCTGTTCTTATTTGTTTCTAAATGTATACGTCATGGGGAATTACAAGAAGGAATGAGTGGATGAACACTATTTTTTTATCCAATGGGAGTTTTAGGTACATCTCTTCATCACATAATGCTTGTTGCTAACCATGAAGATATTACAGAGGAAATAAACCCCTCTTGAAAACTGTTCCAAGACATGTTTTAAGGCTACTAACAAGAACATCAATTTGTCATTATATGAAGCTATTGCATTTATCCAAGATTTGCACCAGTAAACTTCACAATACAATTTTCTCTATCATGCTTTTGGCAATTATGGGTCACCATATGATTGAGTCAACAGTGTTACCTTTCTTCCAATAGTGTGTCAATCAGAGGAAATAAACCCCTCTTGAAATCTGTTCCAAGAACATGTTTTAAGGCTACTAACAATTCCTGCATGCAACAAAATATTTATGTTACAGACTTATAGTCATAGACGTAGAGAGAAGGATCCAAGGGGAGAAAAATAAATCAAGAGACAAGAATTGTTACCTTTCTAATTGATACAGAATCCGAACATGTAACTAGCAAATTGACTATGCTCTTACAAATGCTTTCTTCATGCGGCCTAATATAATCAGCAAAGCTCTTCAACAAGTATGTTAAAAACGAAACTGTCTGCAATAGTAGAGAAATAAATTAGTAATGAACTAATAAAAAAACATGGATGGGGTGGACAAAAAAAGTACAAAGATCATGTGTATGAAGCAACAATGCACCACTCATATAGTATTAAATAAACATAAACTCATAAGAATCACCTCCTTACCTTCACCTGCGCACCCTTCAACTCAATGAAATGAGTCTTCAAATGCAGAGGTACCTTTTCCGGGCCAGGAACAGATATAGCAGCAACCATCAAAGGCAACAGGTGAGGAATATTGGTCTGGACAAGTCGACTATACAACTGAAACAAAAACATGACCACCAGGGGACTCTCCGTAATTATCTTGAAAGAACGGGTACTGGGGTTAACCTGCCCACCCCCAGCATACCCACCAACACCACCACTCAACGATTGATCCGAAGAAGTATCCATAGGCTTAATATCTTCCCCGCCCACCGCCCCGTTTTCAAAGAAATGGCTAACAGTCGACTTAAAGTTCTGGTAAATCTTGCAGACAAAGTCCAAGAATGGCTGAACTTCATTTTCCAGAGTGGGCCTGAAGTTCCTGAGAAGATCGAAGATTATACGAATACAAATTAAGCCATTCTCTTCATTGTCGGTAGTTAGTACTTGCATTGCGACCTTCAAGAGGTCCTGGACAAAAGGGCGGAGTACTTCACTGTGGGGGAGACGATTGAGAATCTCCACCACGATGTTTCGGAGCTTGTGTTCAGGATTGTCAGTGAACTGTGGCTTTGTAATTTGCATAAGAATCACTGAAAATGCGCGAAAATAGCATTTTAGAAAATTCAAGTACTCGGCCGTGTGCGCAATCTCTAGGCTGTCCCGAACCTCCATTGCCATCTGAAGCCTTACCTGAATTGCTGTTCCAAATAAGAAGGAACAAAAGAAAAAATAATATCTTAAAGACCCATCATGCAAACGTAGTTAAATTAATGATTGAAAAAAAAAAAAAAAAAAAAAAAAAAACTGAGCTTTGTTTGGTTTAATAGGAAATGCATCAATGAAAAAAAAAAAAAATTAACCCTTTGGAGTTCATCGCACAGGAAGGTACGCTTGCGCGCCTAAAACAATTGTTTGAAGAGTTTAGTTCAAAATCTAAGGGCGTGTTTGATAAAATTCAATTAAAATTATGTAACTTTCATTCAGAAGCTAAAGGAAGGTTTAAGAGTTTCAGAAGATATTTGAATTATGCTTCACAGAGAGAGAGAGAGAGAGAGAGAGAGAGAGTACGAAGGTCGGGCTCGATGAGACGCCGAGAGTGTTGATCGAAATTCTGAACGGGACTCATGGCTGGCTTAGTACTGAAAGTAGCCAATAACCCTAACTTTGCCGGAAACACACGAAACGCACAGCTTCGAAATGCTTCTGGTGCGACTCTGCAACCTCTTCTTCCTCTACTTCATGTAGCACTCGGAGCAACAACCGGAGCTCTGCTACTGCTTGGTCATGCGGTTATGGTCGAAATGGAAGGGATCGAATGGTTGGAAGAAGAAGAAGAAGAAGAAGAAGAAGAAGAAGAAGATGAGGAGAAATTGAATTTAAATGTGAAATTTTTAGGGTTTTGGAAACGGGTGGATTGTTCGTGATCGTCAGGGAGAAGGTCTTCGTCTTTTTTTCTGTAATGTTAAGTTAATATTTACTCTGAGAGTTGTATTTGCTCTCTCAGTCTCAGGTGAGGTCCTTCAGGACTTGGGACTTGGGAGATTTGGGGGGAATTGAGGTCTTGGTTTCGGGGGTGAAGGCCGTTTTATAGAATATAGACTATAGAGTGGTATAAACGAATTGTGAACCCTCTAACCGAAAAGGGAAAGAAAAACCCGCGCAGGCCCAAACTTAGTGGGCCGAACTTGTTGGACCAAGATCGCGATATGGGTTGGGGACCCTAAAAGCTGCTAAGTTGTACAGAACCGTGCAGCCCAAACATCATAATACCAAGGCCCACATCAGTTCGTATTTATAGGGGTGGGTATCGGTCGGGTGAATCGAGTTGGTACCCAACCCATCGGCCACCCCAAGGGGCACAATTTGAAACCCTGCCTAATTGACCAAAAACCTTTTGATCAACTCAGAGGTTTGGCAGTAGTTGATTTGGCGAGTTGGAATAGTCGGGTTGGAACTAGAGGGACCAAAAATAATATCTAAATAGTACATCAAGACTTATAAGCGAGTAATACTAGAGGGACAACATTTCTAACCACATTAACAAATACCCTATAACCACGCACATGAAGAGTGAGTGAAACATAGAGATAACAAAATACCCTATAATCACTCATATGAAGAGTGAGTGAAACATAGTGATAACAAAATCGCCTATTTAAAGACTAAGTGAGACACTGAGTCATTATGGGACAAGCGGAGGGTTGGACTCCTAACAAGGTGTTTAGTTCACTCTCCATGTAAGGCTGTAAGCATACTAATGTTGTTAAATGGGGCAAAGTTCAAAAAGCCAATTTCTACAAAAGATACAGGCTCTCTAGTATCTGCAATAAGTGACAAGTTGTACCTTCAAAACTCTTAACGGTTAGGAACAAAACCCTGAAGTAGAAATTAGGCTCTTTAGTAAGTATCTAAAATAAGTAACAAATTATACTCTTAAATCTCTTTCTACGATTAAGATTAAAACTAGTAAAGGGTACGTTAACCATGATCGTTAGAATGCTTTAACCATGAATATTCTCAATTTGGGTGAAATATATCTATTTCTATTATTAATATGCAGCGTATAAGAGGTTTATATACAGCCCTTAGAGAACTATTCTAGGAAACAAATAAATACAGAGCAATCATGATCCTATAATCTAGGGAATCAGAATCACATAGTTGACTTTGTTCTTTTACACTAACTAGGAATGTACAGCTCATTTGACACTCCCCCTCAAGTTGGAACATATATGTTGTCCATGCCCAACTTGCTAAGTGAGCTGTAAAAAATTCTACTTTTGACTGCTTTGGTGAGAACATCTGCGAGTTGATCTTCGGATTTAACAAATGATACCTCGATGATCTTAGCCTCGAGCTTCTCTTTGATGAAATGTCTGTCAACTTCAACATGCTTGGTTCTATCATGTTGCACTGGATTATGTGCAATGTCGATAGCGGCCTTGTTGTCACAATGTAATTGCATGGCGTGTTTGGGTTTGAATCCCAAATCTCTCAACAAGTTTCTAATCCAGAGTAGCTCACATACTCCATATGCCATACCCCTATATTCTGCTTCAGCACTCGATCTTGACACCACTTTCTGTTTCTTACTCCGCCAAGTGACCAGATTGCCTCCCAAAAAGGTGAAGTATCCAGATGTGGATCGTCTGTCAGTAACAGCACCTGCCTAGTCTGCATCAGTATGACCCTCAACATCTAGATGACCATGGCGTGAGAACATCAATCCTTTTCCAGGAGCTGACTTCAAGTATCTCAGAATTCTATCGACAGCATTCATGTGTGCTTCACTCGGTGCATGCATGAATTAGCTCACCACACTCACTGCATATGCTATATCAGGTCTAGTATGTGATAGATAGATTAGCTTCCCAACAAGCCGTTGATACCTTTCTTTGTTGGTAGGTACCTGGTCAGGATACTCACCAAGTTTATGATTCTCCTCCATTGGAGTATCTGCTGGTTGACAAGCTAACTTTCCAGTTTCAGTCAAAATGTCAAGGGTATATTTCCGTTGTGATAGAAATATTCCTTGTTTTGAACGAGCCACTTCAATACCCAAAAAATACTTCAAAGCACCGAGATCTTTCATCTCAAACTCACTGGCTAAATAACGTTGCAATGCTGCCTTTTCTTCCGGGTCATTCCCTGTAACCACTATGTCATCAACATACACAATAAGGGCAGTGACCTTACCTTTCCTATGTTTCAAGAAAAGAGTATGATCTGAGTTACTTTGCTTGTAACCGAAATTCTTCATTGATTTGCTGAACCTTCCAAACCATGCTCTAGGTGATTGCTTCAATCCATAAAGAGACTTTCTCAGTTTACACACCATATTGCTCTGACTGGACCCCATCTTGCATCCTGGAGGGGGATCCATATAGACTTCTTCTTCTAGGTCTCCATGCAGGAATGCATTTTTAACATCAAACTGGTGTAATGGCCAATCCAGGTTTGCTGCTAGAGAAAGGAGCACCCGAATTGTGTTGATCTTGGCTACAGGAGCAAAGGTCTCCCCATAGTCAATTCCATAAGTCTGAGTGTAACCTTTCGCCACTAGTCTTGCTTTGTATCTTTCAATGGTGCCGTCTGCTTTGAACTTTACCGTATATATCCATCTGCAACCCACTGTTCTCTTCCCTTTAGGAAGGGTAGTCATCTCCCAAGTGAAATTCTTTTGGAGGGCTCTCATTTCTTCATTCATTGCTTGAGTCCACTTGGGGTCTTTCAGAGTTTCCTGCACATTACTTGGAATAGATACAGTGGATAATTGACATACAAATGATGCACATGACGGGGACAGCCTATGTAGAGACACATGATTAGCAATAGGGTATTTAACCTTTGATGTAGGATCAGGGTCATACTGTTGTTTAGGGATCCCTCTAGTTGTACGAGGAGGTAACTGATAACCTATGTTTCATGTGTGACTCGACTCAGGTAAAATGTAAGTGTTTGAGTTTGAGTGTTCAGTTACCTGTGGAAGATCTTCAAGGCCAGGTCCTGATTGGATGAGTAGTAATAGTACTGTAGGAGGAGTCTCCGAAGCATTATCTGGAGTCTCCAGATCTTGTGGCTCTTGCTCTTGTTGCACCACTGCAGCTGGTGAGTCAGTAGTCACTACATCCTCAGGTATTTTCTGAGGCTGCTCTGACACATTCTGTGGAATTAAGATGATCTTATTCTGAGTATCTTCTAAAAAGATAGAGCTTTCCTCCTGCAGGAGATGCTCAGACTCTCCCCCTGAGTAATAGAACTCACTCTCATGAAAAGTAACATCAGCAGTAATATGCAAGGTCTGAGTAGGGGGATGGAAACACTTGTAACCTTTCTTAGTGTCAGCATACCCTACAAAGACACATCGTAGTGCACACGGATCAAGCTTGCCACGCTGGTGTGGATATACCTGAACATAGGCCATGCAACCAAAGACACGTGGTTCTAGATTTGGTGTGGACGGCATGGTGATGAGAGTGGTCAATGTCTGGAATGGAGTTTGATATTGAAGAGTACTGGATGGTGTGCGATTAATGAGGTAAGCAGCAGAACAAAGAGCCTCCCCCCAAAAATGATGTGGCATATGGGCCTCAAATAAAGAGGCACGAACAACTTCCAGGAGATGACGATTCTTGCGTTCTGCTACCCCATTTTGTTGTGATATATAGGCACATGTGGTTTGATGAACAATACCATTCTCACTCAAAAAAGTCTGTAGGTCATTGTTGATGTACTCTCCTCCATTGTCAGACCTAAGTGTTGTGATTTTTCTATCAAATTGAGTAGTAACATATCGATGAAAATTCTTGAATTTAGCTGTGACTTCACTTTTCTGTTTCATGGGAAAAACTCAGGTCATCCTGGTGCAATCATCTATAAATGTTACAAACCACTTAAAACCACTAATGGTAGAAACTCTTGATGGTCCCCACACATCAGAATGGACAAGCATGAAAGGCATAGAACTTTTATTTAATCTTAATGGGTAAGAAATTCGATGACTTTTCGCCAAAATGCAAGTTTCACAATGAAAGTCTGATTCAGCAAACTGGGAAAACAACTCCGGAAATAACTGTTTCAGATAACCAAAAGAAGCATGCCCTAATCGTCTATGCCACAACCAGATCTTCTTCATCCTGACAGACTCGTCCCCACTCACATGATGTGCTTGACTCAATTTCTTATTGCAGTCTTCGGTCAGGTCCAGATAATACACCTTTCCCCTCCTAGTACCACATCCAATCACGGCCCTGGTGAGAAGATCCTGAAAAAGACAATACAATGGCCAAAAACACACAGTACAATTAAGATAATCAATGATTTGAGGAACAGACAACAAATCATAGTCAAGTGAATGGACAACTAAGACGTGGTCTAGACTTAATGATGATGTAAGAGATATGGACCCTTCTCCTAGAACTGCGGAGGTAGTTCCATTGGCATTAGTAACATGTGTTTGGCTTGACGGTTTGGTAGAGTGCAACCCAGTAAAACTAGATGTCATGTGATCAGTGGCACCAGTGTCAATAACTCATGATCTATTACAAGTAAGTGAAGGTGTGCAAGAGAAAGTACCTGAGGTGGCCAAGGCCTTAGAGCCGGATGTACCTGATGTGATATCCTGGGAGGACTCAGATGATGCAAATGAGACTCTGCTCGAATCCTTCTTTCGCCCTTTGTGAACCCATCCTTCTGGATAGCCAATGATTTCATAACAACCCTTAATTGTATGGTTTTCTAAACCACATTTGGTACACTTCATTGGGGGTCGGTTACGTGTAGAGTCGGTGTTCTGGGTAAATGACCGAGACTGCTTGGATTTTGCAGCAACCAAGGCTGTGGCTTCGGATGTGACACTGGCTTCAGACATGGTTCCCTGTCTGTTACTCTCTCTTTTGATATATGCATAAGTTGCCTCAAGTTCAGGTTTAGGCTCCATCCTCAAAATCTCTCCTCGAATTTGATCAAAGTTATTATCCAAACCTGCAAGAAAGATATAAACTCGGAGACGGTCAATCTCCTTGCGCCTAGCTTCAATGTCTACTGGATTCTGCATGTTGCTTGGACATAATTGATCAAGTTCTTGAAAGATCTCAGTGAGCCCACTGTAGAAATTGGCAACAAATGCTCCATTCTGTTTCATCGAGAATGACCTTCTATGTAGATCATAAATCTTTGCCTCATCGGAACTGTCAGAATATGTTTTCTTGATTGCATCCTAGACTTGCTTGGCTGTGTCATAACGAATAAATCGTTTCATTTGGTTGGGTTGCATGGCATCGAATAACCAACTCTTGACTTGGCAATCCGACGCACACCATTTGTTGTATGTCGAGTCTGTGGTTGCAGGTTGGGTCATATCACCTGTCAAGTGACCATGTTTTTCTCGTCCAGCAATCTTCATCTCTATGACTTGATGCCATAGAGAATAATTATGTTCATCCAATTTGATTCCAGTTGAGAAGTTGGAATTGTCTCCTTGAATGGCAACGATCTGGGTAGTTGCATTTGATTCACCATCACCTGAGGATTGGGCTGACTTGAGAGCGTTGAGGTCGTCTTCACTCACCATGATGATGGCTCAATGAAGGATCTCTGGTTTGTGGGCTGTGAGCGACGCAAGCGATGTTGCGACGCAACTGATGGTGATGCGAGGTTCTGGACTGGGTTTGTATGGTGGTATGGCGGCTGCGGAAGCGTGCTAGGGTAGGTCAAGAGACAGTCATGATCGACTGCTCTGATACCATCTCAATTTGGGTGAAATATATCTTTTTCTATTATTAATATGCAGCGTATAAGAGGTTTATATACAACCCTTAGAGAACTATTCTAGGAAACAAATAAATACAGAGCAATCACGATCCTATAATCTAGGGAATCAGAATCACATAGTTGACTTTGTTCCTTTACACTAACTAGGAATGTATAGCTCATTTGACAAATATGATGGTTCATAATTGATATTACTTATTTATAACTCTTCTTTCAATTTCTTATCAGATTCTTCTTATCAACTTCACAAAATAGATCACTGGCATGGAGCTCATTTTGGAATCGGATCTAGATTCTCTTAACTTTATTTTTTAATTTTTATCCAAGTGTTCCATTCAAAATCAAGGATCGGATTTTACTACTAAACTCTAAGGAAGCTAGAAGGACCTTTGGATTTCTCTTGAACAGTTTAGATTAAAAGTCAAGAATAGTAAATGAGAGAATCCAAATTCCTTAGCAAAACCCTTACTTGATAACTTTGTTATCAGCTTTTGTTTTGTTGGGCTTGCTTGTGTGGACTATTGTTAAGTTTTTTGTTTTTGTTTCTGTTGCGAGCCTTTGGGCTCTAGCTTTGTATTTTATATACATTTTGGCCTGTTTTAAACTTTGAATGCATTGCTATTTCGACCAAAAGGAAAAAAAAACAAAACAAAACAAAGTTGCATAGTAGAAACTTTGGTGTCTGTGTATGTAGACACTAAGATGATGGAGGTCTTAATCAAGGGTGAAAGTGCTTTTCATATTAGCAGCAACAGAATTAAGATGGGCCAACCACCCTTGTCAACTTCACTTAACAAAATTCCAGTGTAGTAAACGCGAAGAAAACAAACCCCATGATAATTTCTTAACTTCCTTTAAGTAATAAGCTAAAAGCACACCAGTCCACCCATCCCCATTTGTAACAGCAACGACCTCCATGTAGCTTCCCTTGTCTTCAAATTTGTATTAAAAGGACCTTCAACTTCACTCATTCGACTACATATTCATTGCCATCTTTCTTTGTCGACCTATTAGTTCCAGAGGTGGCAGCATTGGCAGTACTGTTTTGTGTTATAAGCAACGATGAACGGTGAAGAGGGTAGATTGGTGGTGATGGGGCACGCGGAGATTGACACCAGGGCGCCTTTCAGGTCGGTCAAGGAAGCAGTTTTGTTGTTTGGGGAAAGAGTTTTAGTGGGAGAAATCTATGCCAACAAGCTCAAAGAGGTTACTAATTCTCTCTATAGTTGTCTCATTTTATGTGTCTAAAATTATCCCACTTTTCCTTATAACCATTTGTATGATGATCATGTTTATCACATAGGCATGCAAATACATTGATTTGGTAAAGGCATTCTTAAGTCCAATGCTACATATATAGAGAAGTCTTTTGCCCTCTAACTCTGTTTCACAACATGCCTAATGAAATGAGTGCAACAACTTCTCAATATCTGCATATATATAAATAGTCATTCATACATCTTGGACTTAATGTGAATAATAATTCATTAAGAATTTATGCCAAAGAGAACCCCATTAGGAATTTACTTATTTTGTCCATACTCATGTCCTAATTAATGCATATGAATGATAGACACATAATACCATCTGGAATACAATTTCTCTGTTAGATTGGGGCTGGAGCAAGTGAGAATATTGGAAATGCTCAATCCAAAATTGGAGTCCTAACAGCTGAACTTGAAGAAACAAAGAAAAGTTTGCAGAAAGCAGGAGAAGAAAACAAGTTAATGGCCCACTGCATAAAGTCTCTCAGAGAAGATCTTGACCATGCAAAGAAAGAGCTGCACAAGTACTTGAAGGCAAGAGAGTTTCAGAAGCACCCAGTTGATCCTGAGATTGAAGACCTCAAATTCATTGAGAATGACACCAAGTATGAAACTAAGACAGTGCTAAACCAAGATGTAGAGGAATTGATGCAGAAGAAGAGATATGTGAAATTTGCAAGTCCTCCTTCTTTGGCTCAAGTTATTGTTAACAAAGAAAAAATATTGCAAGAGAGACTCAGAGACCCTTCTGTGAAAAAGACCAAAAAGAAGCCATTAATGCCTCTATTTGGGTGGCTTTTGTCCAAAAACAAGGCCATTCAAGAAGGTGGTTCTCCAAAGGCATGAGGATCTCTTTCAGCAGACTACGCAAAATATTAAGCAAATGTAAGCATTAGCAATACTACTTTTTATTTGGATACCAATATTTCCTTCGTTCTTTTTTCTCATTTTCTAGGAAATAAAGGAAATTGCCTCAATTTTGTAGATTTGTACGAAGGGTTTGGGCCTAAACGGGCCACAAAACTATTGGGTTATAATACGGGCCTTAAAAGCATTGTGTGTACTGTTTTTTTTTTTTTGGGCCTGCATTGTGTGTACTGTAAATTAGTTGTAATCAAGTCCCTATTCGAAAGGATTGTGTATTTGTGTGCACCCTTTTTTCTTTTCTTTTTTGGTTTTCATACATAGTACATACTATGTTTATTCTAATGATAAAAACCAAAATACATACCATGTTTATTAATCATTCTGTTCAGCACATCTCTCTCTCCCATTAAGTCCCACTAGATCCCATCCCTTGTGAGAGATGTAATTAGCAATTTGGTTAGTAACCTTAATACTAGGGTCAACAAAACATGTCTCAAAATTTACTTACCAAATGAGATGTGGCAAATAACATATATGATTGTATCTTACTTGCTAACATTAAATTAAAATTAAAATAGTTCAAAATATGAACAAATGAAACACTAATTCATTGTATAAGATCTAAAAAATTATATATATATATATATAGATGTTTATAGCAATATACATATATAAATAGTAATTTTTGTCAAGAAATCTCTAATACGGGATGAGAATACATAAGTAATGTAAGATACATATACAAATATTGTACTAAATATTGTACTATAAGCATTTAAAGATTCTTACATTACATTAATGCAAATGCAAATATTGAACCATAAAGTGTTTGAACGATATCTCACATCCTACATTGATTCCACATTTAAATCTTGTATTTGCTTTCTGTATTAGTGAAGACTTGTACTCTTTGCTATTTTTTCCTTTTCATCTTTTAGTGGCAAGTGGATATATATATGGTTATGATCATTCATCACACAAGTCGATCACTAACTCACAAGTGACATTAATTCCTATTGGACCCTATAGTCAACGCAGCAACTCCCTCAATACAAGGGTACAAAGCTAGCTTTCAAACAAACAGACCGACAGCAAATCCAATTGCAAGCATGGTGGAATGGCAGAGAGATTTGACCCCCACGTAGCATAAAGTTAATTTGCTCCATCCCTCACATACCTCATTGTTTATTTGTTTATCCTCTGTACCCAGAAATTTGTGGAAGAAATACAATTGGGGTCGTTTTGATTAGACATGATTTTAAAATAGGATGTTCCTTCTTTTTTTCCTGGGCCGGTAAGTCGGCGGAATTGAACAGTCTTAATAGAATACAGGTGTGTGTGGTTGACAGTTTGACACCATAAATTGTTAGTTTAATCGGTTAAAATTATGCAACCATGCACATGCAGCCATGTGAAGCATACCAATGATAAAGACAAAATTTTGATCATAAAAGTAACATGCATGCATAGCTATGAAGTCTACTCTACTTCATCAGTTAGCTACATGATCATCAGCCGGCGACTTGTAATTACAATTTGACCCAAGTACTGTTCTTGATTTTTTTTTTCAAAAAGAAGAAGATGTTTGATGAAATGACCGAAAGACTTTTTCATCAGTTAAAAAAAAGGATAAGGGACTGATTGCAGTCAATGAATATGTTCTGATCAATGTTCATGTGTGTTTTGGTGCATATAGTTATTCAGACTGTATAATTCGATACAAATTATGAGTTCGTGTGGATGAAATTAATACTAAAATTTGATGTTTCTATTTGTACTATTTGCACCAAGGCATTTTGTAATGAAAACTCTACGTACACACATCATAGTTTTATTATTGGGGCCGATCGATTAAATTGTGTTTTGGACTTGGGTAGTTAAATTGTAGACAGTATTTAATTAATTGCACACTAGCTAGGCACATGGTGTAGCCAGCCATATGCTCTCACTCTACCATAACTAAAATCAAACCAACCAAAAAGCAAACAGAAACATTGGTATAAATGAATGGAGTACTACTTGTCCCAATGTCCCATGCAAATAGATTCCCATATAAATACTCAACCCACACCCTCCTCCTCTCTCTCTCTCTCATAGACGTCTCATGTTTCAACGACCACAACTGAATAATTATAAGATGCAGAACCCCAGAGGAAGCCCAAGCAAGAAAATGATGAAAACCCAGTACTTATGCATCCCCAGGCTGAGAATTAGCAACAACTCCTGCACCAACAAAACCAAAGCCGCTCTATCGCCCATGACACTGCTCGAGCGTTTTCGCGAGGCTGTTCTGCGCTTCATCATGTTGTCTGCTGTTTCCAATAAGACCACAAATAACCATGGCGCCGGATCTAAAGATCATGTGCAGCGATATTACTGCCCAAATAACTCTCACCACAGCGAGGCCGTCGCTGACTGCATCGAGTTCATCAAGAAAAAGGCGTCGCCGGACGACCACGACCTCAACCGGGGCTCCTCCGCTAGTGCTAGTAGCTCTGTTGATGCCACGGCGGACCATGAGGTGGTCATACCGGTGCTAGTTATGTGACATATTAATTAATGGAATTGTTGTTAATGATCTTGGGTTTGTGAATTGTGAGAGTATAATTATTCAGTTTATGCCATTTTTTTTTCCTGTTTAGATTTTAAAGAGAGGGTGAATTTGTTGGCGTTCTTATTAGGAGTGAAATATATTGTAAATTGATATGCATTTAAAGGGAATTTCAGATTCATAATTTGTCTTATTTACAGTATTTTGGGTAATTGTATTAAACAACCTCTTTTAATATATAATAAATTTTTTTGACCCTCACCCTCCAAAACTTACGTCTCGAAACTTTTACATTTTTTCAGACCAAAATTCCCTTTATATATATCATATGTAGACCACACATTCGACCAAAAAATCCACAAGTTGTTTCTCCTTCACCTTCTTTCTGCAGCAGTAACCATGGACGGCGAAAGTCGCCGACAACCCAAACCCTCCCCTCCCCACCCCACTTGCTGGCCCCACCTCCCTCACCGGCCAGCGACTCATCATCTCCTCTCTCTATTTCTCTCCCTTTCTCTCCCAACCCAAATCTTAAAAAAAAAAAACATATTTCTTCCCAAATCTTGGTGTTTTCTCTAGTTGGTTGGGAAGGAAGGGTAGAGAGAGATAAAGAGAAACAAAGGTGAGAAGTCAGTGGGGGAGGTGGAGGATGGTGGTGGGTTGAATTTGTTGAGATGGTGGTGGTGGGTTGTTTTACCATGGAAAAAGATTGTCGTCTAGATTTGAAAACCTATAACGTCCTTGAACTTGAACAACCTCTTCTTGCTCCTCCTTGTCTTCTTCAACCTTTATCTTCTTCTTCATTTTCTGATTTAGTTATGGAATGCGCGGTCGCCGGAAGAGGAGAAGAAAATGGTTGAATTTCTGCTCTAGTACGTTGTGGAATGTGTGGTCTACATAAGGTCGAGCTTTTTATTGCGAGAGTAAATTCGACATTTCACAGGTAAAAGGGTTAGAAAAGTAAGTTTTAAGAATGAATGGTCAAAAAAGTTTATTCTATATTAAAAAGGGGTTATTTAATAAATTTACCCTAGTATTTTCCCCCATTTTAACCTTCTCGATCAATAATTTTTATTTTTTTTTTATCGAAATTATAAACCAAAGATTCTCTATTTCTCTCATTCCTCGTCTCTCTCTCTTGAGTCATTTCCCAAAGAAAGGTCAATAAGGCCGCCAGCCTCTCCATTTTCATCTAGTTAGAAAGACCCGAAAATAGAGAAAGTGTGAAAAGAGAGAGAGAGAGATGTCAATTTAGTGTCTTGGATGGGTCATAATAGACTCACCCATTATAAATAGTCTTTAATTTACAAGTATGGAGCTCATAACAAGTTGAGCATTAACCTCTAATAATTTGAAATTGTTTCGCTGGGTTGAATTTTAAGAATCCTAAACTTGTGTTTGGTTCAAATCCTACGTTAGTTTTCTGTTTAGAAAATACAAGAGTAGTTGTTGGGGTAATTAATTCAATTGGAAAGGGTCGTAGAATTTGTCCCCCTCCTTCTAAATAAAAAAAGAAAATAAAAGTGTTTTTATTAGGACACAAACACAATTTATTTTTAGAAATCCATCATTATGAGTTTAGAATTTCGATTCCAAGTAGTAAAATTTTGTTGATGTCCTAATAAAATGTTGGATTTTTTTTAAGTCCAAAACTTAAAGGCCCATGATAAAATGACCCACTCGCAAAAATACGGTACAGACCGATTCACTTTAACAAGCTGAGCGCTCGACATTGTTCATCGAGTGCTCGACAATTGCAACTGTTCAATAGTGGCTATTTCAAACTACATAAAAATGCTACTTATAAATATACCTTATGTATTTTCTTACATAAGCATGTTAAAAACTAATAAAATCAACATAAAACACAAGATTCAAGCTTATAGAGTCACATCCATCTACGTTATAACATAAAAATGATTGTTACTAATTGCTACTGTTCGACAGTGGCAATATGTCCAGTTTCAAACAAAAAAAAGCATGTCGAGCACTCGGTAGGGTGGCAAGCGCTCGACATTAAAACACACAGGTTTATTTGTCAAAAAGTGGACGTATTTGTCATTACAATATTTTAGGTTAGTTTATTTATTATTAAGAGTTGTAAAATGAACTTTAAAATTATTGAATTTAGGCTTTATTACAAGTCACCCACATGGATTATGATCTTATTTGCACTTCACCACCCAAATTAAAAATTGAATCAATCTGCCACATATATTTAAAAAAAATTTCAGTGTCACGCCTTCATCCAATTCCATCATTTTCAAAGGTTTTTTCGTTATTCCAAGCCTAATCCCCATCTCCACTGCCACCACAAATCTCTAGCCACCCCAACCTCTCCTCCGTCTTTCTCCCAACTTTCTCTCTCTCTTTCTCTCTCCTCATTTCTATCTCCACATCAAACCCTTTTTTTTTTTTTTTTGGAAACGTCATGGATCCAAGAAGCTTTCCTCCAACAGTCTCATCTTATGGGACTAGATTTTGAGTTCGGATCTAAACCCTTATCTGGGTTCTATATTACTGTTGTCATCAATTTTGATAGGAGAGGGAAAGAGAGAGAGAGAGAGAGAGAGAGAGAGAGAGAGAGATTAGGATGGCTGGAGATTAGTGGTGGCGGTGGAAATGAGGATTAGGTTTAGAATAATGAAAAAATCTCTGAAAAATAACAGAAAAGTTGACGAAATTGGATGAATGGGTGATATTGTAAATTTTTTTAAATTCAAGTGGCAGATTGATTCAATTTTTAAATTGGATGATGAAGTACAAACGAGGTCATAATCTAGGTGGATAACATATAAAAAAGCCTTTACTTTAAAATGTTCATTCTTGCATTTCTAAACATTGGAATGAGTCGAAGAAATTGGGCTTAGATTACCCGAAGGCCAACCCAATACCTATTGAGCTCGACTTCGGCCCTCCTCCTTTCCTTTAGCTTCAACTGAATCCAACCCAAGATATCAAAAGCCAAACAGGCTCAATTTCTCGGCCCATTAACATCTTTCGTCATGAGTCATGAGCCAACCTCTTGTCGGTTAGAGTCGTTAGACCAATGATTTAGGAGAATCCGGCCCGGCCCAAAGCCCACCCAATACCAAAGTTGGGGTTTAAGAAAACTAAAAACGACCCTGTGTCTGTTTCCCTTACAAATCCAGAGGTTGAAGACGCTGGCTAGCAGCGGAGGAGGGGTTCACTGAAAATTTTCTACTTCCCGATATGAGATTAGAGCGATAAGCAAATTAAACGATTCTCAAATGGCTGGTATGCAAAAATTTCATATTTTAGCCATAGATTTGCTGTCAATTAGTAGAAAATTAATGATTTTTATTTTATTATTTTGGCTGCAAAAGGGGGATCCGAAAGAGAAGATAAGGTCTCTTTGGAGCTGACCGAGGAAATTCTTCAAAGCATGGAAGTGGGTTTGGCGTTCAGAGACTACGTAATTACTTTCTCTCTCTCTGTTTCTGATTGTTTAGTTCTGTGTGTATGAATTCTGAATAGTTATTTATGCTCAGAATGGTAGAATTTTAGTTCGTTTACAAAACACCACCATCTTCAAGGTTTGTGTGTTTGAATTCTGAATAATTATCTATGCATGCCCAGAATGGTAGAATAAGCTCTTTGGACTTTCACAAGGCTTCGAGTTATGTAGTGACTGCTAGTGACGACGAGTCCATTCGCCTATACGATGTCTCCACTGCAACGTAAGGCGAAAACCAATGTCTTGCAAAATGCAATACCCTCTTTCTTTTCTGTGATTTCTAAGAGATGCGTTTGTTGTAATGCCAGGTGCTTGAAGACTATCAACAGCAAAAAGTATGGGGTTGATTTGGTTTGCTTTACTTCCCATCCTACCACTGTTATATACTCTTCAAAAAATGGCTGGGATGGTATGCTTACACTTTTCCTCAACTACCATGTGTGATATTTCTGTTGGTCTCTTGTTGGGTTTACTTAGAATCAGTTATTTATATGAATGATTCATTCAGAATCCCTGAGGCTTCTCTCATTGCATGACAACAAGTACTTGCGCTATTTCAAAGGCCACCATGACAGGTTTGGTTTCTGAAATGATTGCCATATGTTTCTGCAACAAGTACTTCTTTGTACTGAGCTTATATGTATAATTGGATAAATGTGTGTTGTATTTCTTTATAGGGTTGTCTCACTTAGCTTGTGTTCTCGCAAAGACTGCTTCATCTCCGGTTCTCTTGATAGAACTGTTCTGCTTTGGGATCAGCGAGCCGAGAAGTGCCAGGTAGAGGCCTTGGCATATGGTATTGGGTGTGCTTTCTTATATTACATTTATTTCTTCAAATGATTTCTAAATTTAATTCATATTCTAGGGTCTTTTACGTGTACAAGGAAGGCCTGCCACAGCTTATGATGATCAAGGGCTAGTTTTTGCAATTGCCTTTGGTGGATACATAAGAATGTTTGATGCCCGCAAGTATGAAAAGGTCAGTGACTTAGTTGTTTATGTTTGACCACATATGACTATATGAGGATAGAGAAGGTTGGCATCTGTGTAGATAGTTTCATCTGCATTTAACAATTTAATCATGATTCATGGCTGACCTGGTCATCTAAATCTTCTTAGGGTCCTTTTGATATATTTTCTGTTGGGGGAGATACGTCCGATGCAAATGTTGTAAAGTTCAGTAATGATGGTAGACTTATGCTTTTAACAACTACAGATGGACATATTCATGTACTTGATTCATTCCGTGGCACGCTTGTAAGTTATTTTTCCTCCAACAACTCATTTTTCATTTGAAAATTTTGCTTTGCATCAACTCTGGTGATCTTAAATTGATAGCCTTTACATGATTTAGCCTGTCTAATATGGTTTTATTGTCATTTTTGTTTAGTTATCCACGTATAATGTAAAGCCAGTCTCAAGCAATTCAACATTAGAGGCTTCTTTTAGTCCAGAGGGGATGTTTGTTATGTCAGGTATGCATGTCTCCTGTTTCATTTTTTGTCTTAAACTATATATGCCTATGCTCAGTGGATATAAAGTTCCCAAATTATGGTCATTTATGATTTCTTATGTCACGTGAGGAAGCTCTGGGACACCATCTTGTTGATTGCTGTTAATGACTATATGACATGCTTCTTCGAATGAATAATTTCTCAAATTCTGTGGTTTCACTTTCATGCATATATCTTCTTAGTAGACTTCCCTGCAAACACCTGTTTCCCCCAGCAATGCCCTTAACTCCCATCCGCCTGATTACTGGAATGGCAAGCAAGTGATTTCTTGGTTTCTAAACTTTTGGCAGGTTCAGGTGATGGTAGTGTATATGCCTGGAGTGTTCGGGGCGGGAAGGAAGTATGATAACTAATAATTTTCTTCCTTCTTTCATTCATTCGTAATTCTTTGTTCCTATTTTTATAAACAGTGTGTGTGTGCACTTTATGCTTTAACTTTGGGAATTAATGTTTGTAACCTATCCAGGTCACAAGTTGGATTAGCAGTGAAAGTGAACCTCCCGTCATCAAATGGGCTCCAGGAAGCCTCATGTTTGCAACTGGGTCTTCCGAACTATCATTTTGGATTCCAGATTTGTCTAAGTTGGGAGCTTACGTTGGAAGAAAGTAGAAATTTTCGGTCAGCTCCCCCTAATTTATAGTATAAATGTACAATGCAGTTCAAAGATCCCATCTAATTGCCCATTAGTTTGTGAAACTTGAAGGTACTGCGAGTTTTCTCTCAAAGCTGTTGTCCTGCTTCTACTTGCCTCAGGGGCCCCATTGAAGAGAAAAAGACAATTGTACTCCGTATTATGATTTATGAGTCATTCTTTTTAGAATCGAAAAAATAGCTTCTTATTTAAAAGGTTTGTAGATGCTCTGCCAGTAAGGTCGAGATCCTGTAACCTGCCCTTTGTGTAAAGTCAGTGTCAGGCATCAAAATGTAAATTTCACAGAATTATCACTTCCAAATTTTTGATTGTGTGCATATTTATTCCCTTATTGTAGATTGTATTATGGAGATGAAAAGTCAGATCTTATGTATCCAAATAAAAAGAAATGTCAGATCATATATCAAAAGGTGGAGGCCACTGTCACACACTAGTGACGAAATCGATAATTCCTTTTGTCGAATTGCCATATGGAACCATGTCCACTAACAATCGTTGATGGGCGTGGGACCTGCATTCAATAACGGTACATAATTTTCTATTTGTGCGTGGGTGATTAACCGTTGATAGAAGTTCGCATGCATCAACGGTTCTAAAATGAGATAAATGCGGAGTTTGCATACATCAACCACCCCTAAAAAGACTATCAAAGTTCTAGTTTACATAAGAAAAAAGTGAAAGATAAAACTCATATGCTTGTAGTGAGAAAAACTTTTGTGTAACAACCTAACAGGTAATCTCCATATTCTCACAGTAAAGTGTTAAATGACTATTATGTGAGGAGATTTTGTGAGATTAAAGTGTATACTCCTGTTACACATAAATTTTTCTTACGTATATATACTTTTTCACTTATGGAAATTTAGCAAGTGGTGAGTTATAGCCGAATATAGTTTCATAAATACTTTAAATGATAACAAAATAAATTAAATAGTTAAAACAATTTTTTATTTATTTAATGTTTTGCATGGATAATCTTGGAATAGAGACTTAGCAAAATAAACGGCTCTAATATTAATCATCGAATTACAATGCGGAGTAAACTCCATAAATGACATGCCTCATTATGACTAACATGAGGGTCCAACATGAGGTGTATCTCATTTGAAGATCGAGCTCTATATATATATATAAATACATACATACATACAATGCCGAGTAAGTCATAATGTGTTAAAATTATCCACACGTACGGGTATATATACACACACGTACGAATTAAGAGATCTGTGACATCTGTCTATAGAACTTCTCTGATACTTTTATACAGACACGTACGGGTGAGCAAAATGTTAGTAACCTATTTGATATGCATGCGGAACAAAAGGTTAAAAATCTTGAACCACAACATAGCTCATAGCTGTGATGAAAATGGCAAGCAAGCCCAAGTTGGAACATGGCTTTGAAGCACTTTTACATGAAATAGGCTGAAAAGCATGATGTATGTCATGCCTCATTTTACCGGTAACGGACATTACGTACTTAAAGGCTCAGAAAGCTTTAAAGATCTGCTTCGATCCACAACTAAATCTCTATTATATCTATCCATCAACCCATTGGAACAACAAGGCAAGAAGCATTGTCTGTTCTGTGGTTACCTCATGGGTCATTGGAGACCATACTCTCTCTGTTTATTCATTTTTAACTTTTTGTTCCCTCATAAAGGCTTGCATGCTCAAAACGACATTAGGTCACTCCTAAGCTATAAAATTTGAACTTTTGTCAAACCAAATAAAGGAAATGCATCCACACAAAATCTTATTGATGGGGACCTCATTTATAGAGGTGCTTTACCAAACGCAAAGAAAAACAAACACAATATATGCCTTCGTGGGTGTCATATATTTGTATGACTCATATCACGTTTAATAATTATCAAGCACCCACATTTCATCTCTACTTGTTTCACTCATTTTATACCTATATTAGGTGGTGTTGTTTCACTCTTTAAAATTTCTTATATGCTTTGCAGCTTATACGCTACATGGATACCGAATTTCGGGCAGCTCTAGAAATGTCTGAAAGAATAAATGCAAAGACCGGTGCATTGGAATTCATGACGTGGCATATTAAATTCATTTAAATGTTTAAATAATATGTGTATAATTATTAATATTTGAATTTTAGTAATTATATAAATATTATAATTGAATAAATTTGTAATACTATGTTAACATCTTACATGTCATGATGAAGTGATTATTGTCATTAAATATGTTATATTAGGAATTTAGGATGATCCATGTATAGTTAAAAATTATCATGACTTTAAAATAACTTTCATCATATATATATATAGGGCAAATTACATGCAGGTAACTCAAGTATACTACTGATTTTGCTCAGGGAGACCGTTAATTGCCTACGCGGCACACTCACATACTTTTAAAAAAATGCCACGTGGACAAAAAAATAATAAAAAATGAAATAAACTTTAAAAAAATTAAAACATAATGATTAAATTAAAACAAAAAACAAAAAAAATAAAGAAAAAATGGAGTTGCAGGCTTGCATCCCTCCTCCCTCCGAGACCCAGCCACCCAGCCACCGACCCCAGCCACCACGTCGCCGACCCACCCGGCCACCCACCCCCTCTCTCTCTCCCTACCTCTCTCCTCTCTCTTTGCCTCACTCTCTCTCTCCACCCCTCACTTTCTCTCTCTGCCTCGCTCTCTCTCTCCCCGACCGAGCCACCCACCCCCTCTTTCTCCCCTCCCTTTTCCTCTCTCTCTGCTTCACTCTCTCTTTCTCTCCCCGAAACCCCAGCCTCGACCCGAGCTCCACCCTTGTTCAGATCTGAGAGAGAAAGAGAGAAAGAGAAACAGAGTGTTCGAGAATGACAAAAAGATGGAGCTGGTGGCCGGAGAGGGGAGGGAGGTAGGTGGGTCACTGGGTTGGGTGGCCGACGCGGGGGAGGCGGAGGGAGGAGGGCTCGGGCTGGGCTGGGGTTTCAAGGAGAGAGAGAGAGTTAGAGAGAGAGAGGAGAAGGGCGGGGAAAGAGAGGGGGTAGGTGGCTGGGTTGGGTGGGTCTCAGAAGGAGGGGTGAGAGGCGGAAGGAGGAGGTTGGGTGGCCGAGTTAGTGTTTGGTTTTTTGGTTTATTTTAATTTAATTATTGTGTTTTAAATTTTTTTAGTTTTTTAAAATAATTATTTCATTTTTTAAAGTTTATTTTATTTTTTATTATTTTTTGTCCACGTGGCATTTTTTTAAAGGTACGTCAATATGCCATGTAGGCAATTAACGGCTTCCCTGACAGAATAGTTGACGGAGGTACCTAGGTGTGCAAAATTAGTAGTTGAGCTACCTCTGAGCAACTTTTTTTTATTGGGGTACTCAAATAAACAAGGGTGTATACTTGAGATACTTACGTGTAATTTACCCGTATATATATATATAAATAAATAAATAAATAAATAAGAGATGGAATATATTATTGCGGTATTTTCGAAGTGGGTTCAAACTTCAAAATTTATACTCCTCCCACAGTCCCACTAGTCACTAACGACTAGCTCTTTCCAGCTACTTTATAAAAACGGCTGCATATCATATCATATCATATAAATACACATACATTCTCACTTTTATCATTCTTGCTCCAACTGTATACTTTTCTATATTTCTTTATACCATATCATATCATGGCCAAATCTTCCATTCCATCTCCACAATTTACACACACACCACACAGAAATTAAAGAACCATACCATGCCACCATACCCAGAATTGACAAATATAAATATATATATATATATGAGAAAACCCCGAACCTAATTACCTAACCTAACGTACGAACTATATAGTATATACACTGTAGTATTCCCACAAGTTCAAGCTATATAGCTGGGCCCCACCTAAAATCTCTGTCGAGAAATTACGTCACAACGGGCAGAGCAAGCGGGTGGAGATCAGATCTCCATCTACCACAATCTTCATCTTCTTCTTCTACTGTACGTATATATATAAGTGCTTGAAAATGACCAGGGTTCTCATTAATTAATACATTATTAAATTCAACGAAGGTGACTGCAAACCATCCATGAGAGTGAAACTATGACGGTAATACCATCCCGCAAAATCTGCACCCTCCGATCATGTACGTTCTTGCTGATTATGAATTAAGAAGGAAGAAAATTATTTTTTATAAGTGTATGTATTCATTTTTTGTATCTATTTTTTTATCACACCAAATTATATACTTGCTGATGTGAAGGAAATTTTTTTTACCCATATCAGTTGTATACACTCTTTTGTTTATCTATCTTATTAAGTATTAAGTGATTTGATAAAAGAGACATAAATATAAAATATATACACCTATGAAAAGTTTTGTTGTACAATGAAGATTGAAGGTAGACTGACAGCGAAAGGTCTTGCTCTAGATGAAGATTTAATGCTCTGTCCTTTAATTATAAGAATACTTATCATAATCATGGGTTTATTATTATTGCATATATGCCTTCCTTAATCCATGTGCGCATCTTAATTAGCAAATAATCATGGAACATTCTTGGAACAGGAGCAACTAAAAGTTAAAAGTAGGATACGAAATTCATAATTAATCAGCATATATTAAGTTCTTTGCATGACACGTGTGAAACACCCAACAAGTTTGAGTGGAACTTAAAACCAAAGTCAGATAGACAGTTACTAGATGAAGCATATAAGTAGGTACTTACAAGCTGATTGGTGTAATTAATTAGCATTAAGATAAGTTTAACATGGGAATTAGTTGATCTGATACTAATTATAGAGCTAGCTAGTACTATGGAGAAGGAGGAATCAATTAATTAATTAATATTCAGAAATAATATTCAGGGGTGCTGTGGCCGTAGGAATTGAGGCTGAGCTCAAGGGAAGTGCGAGAGGCAGTGTTGGCGGCGGCGCCATCATTGGAGCGGTGGTACCAGCCGGAGTAGTAGCTGCCGGAGGTGGGCTGCTTGAGATTGCCAAAGCCATGGACATCTTCACCATGCATGGGGAAGAGAGGGAGGGTTTCAATCTCTGGGGAAGCAACTTCTTGGTATTGATCATCTTCTTCGTCCATCATAATCTCTCCATCAAATAGTGGACATGGCTTTGTCTTGTCAAAGTAGGGTGAGGAATATGGATCCACTCCGACCCATGACCCGAAGTTGTGACTAATGGATCCTCCACCACCACCACCACCACTAGTACTACCTCCTCCTCCTGCAGCTGATGATATAGAGCACTCCTGCAATATTCATTCAAACTGTAAATTAATTGGTTCCAACTAACTTGACTAAATAAGAAATGGGGTTTGAATTTGAATTTATTTCTGCTTAAAAGGAAACAAAAGGCCATAGGGGTTCTTCCCTAATATAGGAAATTCAAGGCGCGTATATATATTGCCACCAGAAATTGATGTGGGATATGATTTTATTTGTATGGTTAATTAGTATAGATTGAAAATTTCAGTGTGCCTCGATCACATGGGTACAACCGTACAAGTATTTTGTTCGTTCCTTGCCACGCATTTAGTAAGTTGTAAAAATTAAGACATATAATATAGTCATGAGATGTAAAAGACATAACTTAATTTTTGTACCAACTTCATGGGGACAAGGTCATATATATATATTGCTAGAAAGTCATGATCAAAAGTCCTTGTTTGTTCACTGTTATTACTTACCCTAAAACTCTTCTCCATGGTCATAGATCCATACGCATAGTTCATCCCCATCTGCCCAACACTAGCAATCACACCACCTGAAGAAGGAGATGCAGAAGAAACCCCTAGAAATCAAAAGAAATTAATTAAAATGAAGGGATCAAAGGGCAATCAATTAATTATTTAAGGTTGGTTTAATTGAATTGATTAATTACCAGGTGCAAGAGAAATGTTGTTGTGGTTAATGTTAATGGATTGATGATGATCAAGTGGTTTCCAATTAGTTGCGGGTGGTGGTATAATTTGTTGCATGGGTGGAGGTGGCACATGATGATGATGAGGCGGCGAAGGGGCAGTGAACCTTTTCTTCTGCCTCTCACGAGCCTTGTGGTTCTGGAACCAGTAAAAGACGTTCTTGCCCTCGATCTTACCGTACTGTCTTAGGCGGGCAGAGATCCTCTGAATCTGCTCTGCGCTGGGGGACCTCACGCCATTGTTGTAGTAAAGGTCCTTGAGTATTCGTATTTGGTCTGTGGTGGGTGTCCACCGCGTACTGCTTTGCCTGCACACAAAACCCCCTTTGCTACTTCCACTGCCACCATCACCTTCATTTGCAGCTGCTAATTGTTGTTGGGTTTGTTGCTGTTGAGGTTCCATTGATAGATTGAAAGCAAGAAAAACAAAACAGAGTATATAGCTAGTGTGGTAGTGAGAGAGAGAGAGAGAGAGAGAGAGAGAGAGAGAGAGAGAGAGAGAGAGAGAGAGAGAGGGATTGGAATGAAGTGTTGGGATTGGGGATATATGTGGGTGTGGGTGTGGGTGTGGGTGTGGGTGTGGGGAGGGGGAGGGGGGGTTATAAAATGGGGGTGAGGAGGGGCATGCACATGGAGAGATGAAGAGAGGAAATCAGAGAAATATCTGAGAGAGAAAGACTGAAGTTGACAGAGGGGGGGTCATAAAAAGGGAAGGGACAAAAGAGGGCTTAGAAAGGGAGGGTCTCAGTGCCACATTACTTGGATCAAAAGCCATCAGTACCCATGTATATATACATGTATATATATGAAATTAATTATTAATTATATATATGATGCACTTTGAGATCAGAGAGAGAGAGAGATGTGGAATATAATATGTGGCATAGTATTGAAGTGATATATTGGATTGGAAAGAAAGAAAGAAAGAAGAGAGAGGCCAGGCCAGCTTCTGATGAATGAATGAATGAATGAATGGCCATAAAATGATGTGGGGTGTGGCGTGTGTGATTTTAGAGTTCATGAGGGTGCTTCTTTTAATGGGATCTTATGGTCCTTTCTGTTTTCTTTTTTCAAAGACGCCCAAGAGAGCCAGCCAGAGAGACCCACAAAGATATTCTTGTGTACTTACCTAGGGTTGTCATGGGCAAAACTGTCAATTGAACTTGCAACTAATACTATTCTAATTACATAGCTTCCCAAGTACTGTACTCTTGAGGCCTTTTTGCCATTAGGGTTTCTATTTATCGGTTCTGAGTACCTTACCCTATATCTTAAGCTTGTATCTCCTCTCTAGGAATTTCAGTCTACAATATAATTAATACTTTTGTACGAATGCTAGCTCCATAGCATTAGTACTGACTTGTATACATGCAGTAAAATTAATAATCTGCTGAACTAGCTAGCAAGGTAAGAAACTAGGAGCCTTGGAGCTAGGCTTGGACATTAATTAATTGTACTAGTACTGATCGAGAGTGAGACCTTTGGCAAACCATCATCAGGACTATTAATATATTTATCAATGGTTTTGGACTAATATGGTACTAATGATATATTGCAAGTTATTTACAGCTCCTAGCCTTCATAAATCAAAATTTAATTGGTGCGATCATTTCGTAGTAGGGGGAGAAAAGAGAATTTTGTGATTCAATTCCTACATATTATGAGAATTCATTTTAAATAATAAATGCACAAAAACAGATCGATTAGTTACCCCACTAGTTGAGATGAGCTAGCTAGCTAGGTTTATAGAAAATTGATATATAAGAGGGAATTCAAGGGATACAAGCACAACATATAACACTAGGGAAATTTATATAGAGGTTGAATATGAATATGAATAGAATTCAAGAATTCAACAGCGAATTTTGTAAGATCTAGTGGTTTAGTCCAATTGCAATGATCAGTTGTAGAAACCACTAGCTCCACTTTTGAGCAAGTACTAATTAAACTGTTTGTCCTATAGGAGAACCCCAACCCACATGAGTACGTACTGGTCCTTCTATATAACCCTCAATTATCTCATTTAATTAGCTGGACTACTTTCACCAATAATGAAGAATTTTGGTCGATCATTAAAGGTATGAATGAGTTAGTCAACTAAATATATGTTATGCGAAATTTTAAAACATATATAGTACAATATATGTATTTTTCTCCCTACAATTTGGAAGATTAATAGTATATTTCTTTTCAATGTTGAAAGAGATCTCAAGTTTGTCATTTTTCCCATGATCAAACATATTCATGCATATATTACTAGGCAAAAATTTAAGAAGAAATTTTTTCATGTGATCGTAACATCACGTGATGGTGTGACAATTTCATTTAAATTATAACTTATGTACGATTATTAATATCTAAAACTTTAAACTTTAAACTTTAAAAATATTCTAAAAATTATACACGTATTTTAATTTAAAAATCATTATTTAATAATGTTTTTATATATTGAGCACACATTCATGTGCATGACTTGTAACGCATTTATTTAGGTTATTGTTCAAAAAACATGCTACTCTAATCTTTAAAACATTAAACCAAATATAATCTATAAGTTTAGTATGTATTGTTGACCTATTCCTAACAGCGTAAATTATTTTGGAGCTATTGATTGTCTAATATAAATTTATTGTATTTGCACGAAATCATGGGTTTAAAATCTTAATCTTTCCTTACTCACTTCTATATTGATTTTATTTTTTTGATAACTGAGGGTGTCTTGGGCCAGTTTTCGCGTACTAGATTAATTTCTTGGGCCGGTCAAAGCAGATAATTCACACTGGGTCTAGGAGATTCACAAAATATTTTACCTTCCTTGCTGTCTAACTCCAAAGGTCGAACTGGAGACTCGACACTTCTATATTAATTTGAAAAGTGTAAAAAAGTTGTATTTATATGTTTATCTCTCTTCCTTCACATGTAGTATAAAATTACATATAAAAAATCAAATTTGATATATATTGTTGAATGATTTCTTAATTGATAACTTAAGCTTTTGAAGTAAGTGTTTGTCTAACATTGCAATATATGCAAAAACAACTTCATTAAGTACTATAAAAGAAGGGGTATATCCATTATTAACACTTCATTTTAGGTCTTTGCACTAAATTTTTGAGTAAAAACATATGAGACGTTTGATTTAGAATGGATGAGGCTAAACAAGGAGTTCTAATAGCACTACCATGACCAAAAAAGAGGTGCAGAAGCACAAACCCTATGGAAGAGGAGGGTGATATAGATTAATTATAGATAGAGGAAATAGTGATGGAGGGGTAAAGTGCAAAAGAATCTACTGTCATGATGACTGTAGTCCTTTATGCTACGGAGCACGCGCCCCAAAATAAATGCCAAAGCATGCATTAAATAGAGCTTGTGTCATGGTTTCTGGAGTAGCTTTTATGTATGTATGTATGTATGCACACTCTGTCACCGTATTCCAATTCGATCATCATCATCATCATCAAAAGCTTTATCATTCTTTGCCACTCATGCCACTCTCCTCTGCATATTGATGAAAACCCAATATCCCAAAATTCTTTCTTACACAGAAACACACACACACGCAATTTAATTAGTACCCTATGTTGATGCAAATTCTCGTGAGGTAGATGCAACAACGTAGAGATGATGATTTGGCTGATCCGAAGCCTTGCTGGATGATGACGTGAATGTTGATTGGGATCTTCCTGTAGACAAACACAAGATCAAAGGAGATGGACCGGTGTGGTACCAGCCAAACACACTCCGATGATGAAATCAGTGATGATGTTTGATGGTAAGTGAGGAAGAACAAAAGATGAACTTGGGAGAATAGGAAGAACAAGGTAAATGTTCTGGGTTATTCTCAGCAAGTTGGATATGCTCTTGGGTGAGTGGGAATTTTTTGTGTAAGTGTTTCTGTGGATGGATTGATAGATCCCCAATTTGCACATATGAGCTGGTATATATAAGCAAAGGAAAAACTTGATGAGTAAGTTACCTGCATGTGAATGAATGGTTGTCAGAGACCCACGCGCCTGGTCAGAACTAGTTGCATGCATAGCTACTCATCTCCTCAGTATTCAATGTTGCATTGAATGCTCCATTAAATGCAAGGTTGGAAGGTTCAGGCAAACTCCTCCAATAGACAGGGATGCAGGCAGGATATTCCATCTGTCAGAGGATTTGTGTCAGATGCATTTAAGTGTGGCGGTTCATCCCAACGTGATCTTCCTGGGATTGGCGGCGGAGGGCCGAGCCGAACCGAACACATATCCTTATGCGTATGCATGAAGTCTATGCGTGATCGGATCGGACATGAGATTCCAGACCGAGCCGACCTAAAAGATAGGGGTCCCTCCGAGCCCTAACTGGTCGACGCCAGAACTTGAAAGGAGGTCACTTCAGTGCCGAGCCGAGTTGAACCGGGATGACCGTGGAAAGATGGACACTCAATCCCTTGGGAGATCATCGGTTCGGCTCGGACCGGACATGGAGGACCCGGCATGGAGATCCGGTCTGAGCTGGCAGAGAAAGTGCTGAGCAGTGATGATGTGGAGGTCAAAGTCCGACCGCTGGGAAGTCAAATATTGAAGTCGAGTCTGACCAGCCACGTGTCCGGTCCTAGTTGGCTGTTGGATTGGTGTGGGTTTATCCACAAACACCCTATATATGCTGTGGAACCATTATATGGTCTGTACTAGACATTTTTTTTTAATTTTTATTGGAAAACAAGTTTTTGTTTTAAAAATTAATAGGTCCAATTTTGATATCTTAATCTTATATATATATGCTTAATTTTGGGCAAATGGAAACATTCACTCTCTCCTTGAATTCAACCAGCTGCTAGCTGCAGCATCATTCCCCTTTTGCTATGATTCTGGCTGTTGTGTTGTTCGACATCTCTCTCTCTCTCTCTCTCTCTCTCTCTCTCTCTCTCTCTCTCTCTCTCTGTCTATCTCTGTCTGTCTCTCAATTCAACTTTTTCAGATTGCATAATTTGTTTGATTTTGACACTGTCATCATGAGGATTGCCTTTCCTTATCATGCATTTACATGGGGTTTGGGACTTTGGGCCTCTCTCTCTCTCTCTCTCTCTCTCCCCCCCACAAGCCAGTAGGCTAGCCAAGCCTATAGGAGGAGGAGATGCATGTGGGTTTTTGTTCCTTTGTCCAAATAATAGTCACAGTAGCAGTAGTCTTCTTTCTTTGATCAACTTTTTTAGACTAATTGATTTGCCAGTGAATTGCTCTGTCCCCCTCTTATCCAAAATCCTGAGCTGCTTACCTCATAATTGAGTGCCCTTAGTGTCCACAGCCGCTGTGGTACACTCCCTTTTCTTTCGGGTAATCATCCTTTGGCTCTTATTTTCTTCCCATATCTCTCAAACATACACATCACAATATCACTCCAGATCTCTTTCTCTCTCTCTCTCTCTCTCTCTCTCTCTCTCTCTCTCTCTCTCTCTCTCCCTCTCCCTCTCTCCCTCTCTCCCTAGACTGCTAGCAGTAGTCTCATTTCCTTTTTTGCTTTCTTTCTAATAAGTCTAAGACAGAGACTTCCAACCACATAGAGCAAGCCCCAGCCACGTACAAGTTGTTAGCTGCTTTCTTTGTTCTTCAATAGTTGAATTCCTTCTTATAAGTTATTAATTTGGCTCTCAAAAATAAAAAGTTCCATACCATATGCATATATTTCATTTTGAATATGTTGAGTACAAGAAACTTGCTTAGAATGTCTATTAGAGTCCCACATATCATATGCTATTGCCTGCTACAGTGCTACTGCATGCTATATATGCTAGACTCTGAAGTCTGAAGTTTGATGTTACCTTTTCATGTGGGTTTAATATATATATATATATTATATGCTTTAATTGTTTCTAGAGTACTATGGTCTAGGGTCATAGGCTAATGGCTTGCTAGCTAGCTAGAGTGGACCCCAAAATTGATGCAGCTAATTGGGGCTTCAGGTTTGGCATGCATGTAATGTAATCAACAAGCATTTGTGTTGGATTGGACCACACTCCCAACAGCCACTGTTACGTTCAAACTTGTCTCTGATCTCATCCTGTTTTTTACATTTTTTTCCATTTAGGGAAATAATGAGTTTTCCAAGTTTTGACTAAACTGTGTCTGAGGACCACAAAACGATATGCATGTCTTCAAAGTTTGGACTTGAGTCCGGATTAAATATGGAGATTTATGTGGGGGAAAATGTTATTTTCGGAATTTGCCATGAGCAGTATACCATGACCATCCTCACATATAGAAGGTACAAGTACCAACATGATTCATATGCATGTACGAATGCTTTGGAAACAACAGTTTTAACCTCGACAATAACATCTTTTATAGAGTAATATTCTGTCTTGTTTGATATTTTACATGTTATGTTAAGAAACAGTTAACATAACATGTCAAACCTAGCAAAATGACACACCACTTCTTCTTTTATGTAGACTATTATTTTAATTAATTAATTATCACTTGGGTAAAAATTGTGAAGATAAGTCTCAGCCCCCATCTCCACTCTCCAGTCCACATTCTAGGTGTACTGGAGTCTGGATAGGCAATAGGCTATCCATGTTCTCTAGTGAAATGGAAAAAAATAAAAAAGACAGAAATGTGAGCAAGATGTTCAGAAGCAAAATTGACCTGCTATGTTGAGATTTTCGATGGATTGAGATCCTCAATGGAACTTACTTAAGCATGTGTGATGGACAACCACATTACAAACGAAAAACACTCTTGAGCATGCCCAAGGAAAGATATAAACGACTTATTTCTCCAATCAAAGGGTAACAATACACCCATTTTAACTTATAATCAATCACACAGATATAGAGGCAGCAATATGCTACAAACAACCAGCTTCAGGTTGGTTGACCCATATGGCCAAAAAAAAAAGTTGTTTGATTCATAATAATATAGTACAACTCACCCATGCTTCAAACTCGCAAAATCTGATAATGCTACCCTACTGATGCAAACAGTCGCTTATACGTAAAGAATCCTAATGCAATTAAGGTGGCATCCCAGCTACACAAAGCACCACTTTGTCCACTGCCTTTGCCGCTTCCTCTGAACTTCAATTACAGTCGAACATGTACATATTGCTCTTGTAAAGAATAAACCAAAGCACACTTGATATGCTTAAATAGATGTAGAAAGATTCACCCATCAACTAACTCCCCAGATTGATCCTGACCCTTCCACGATTCCACCTATTTCCAGGCCCTCGTCGATTCCAAGTTGGGTCGTGAAGCTCTGAGTGAGGGTCACCTCTCTCTGCAGATCCCCTCATTCCTAGGTTAGCTACTCTTCGAATTGACTGCCTCTTCATATGGCGTTCGCCTTTAGGAGCACGTAACCTAATTGATGTATCCTCTTCATAGGACAATGGTTGAATCCCCTGCAAATCAGGTTCTGGAGCATACCACTTTGGCCGTTTGGATTCATCCATTTTTCTAAATGTGATTGATATCCTATGAGATACATTAAAGGAGCTGGTAAATTAGCCTGAACAGAAGTCATTAGTACAAGCAACTACAAAGAGACTAAAGAATTATATTACACAGTTTTGACTCTTACCTTTTTGTAGGTACTGCAGGCACACAATGCTTAGCCACATCAGCCCCATTTCCATTTAAGACTAAAACAGATCTGCATAGGAAAAGGTTGACTATAAGATTGCGAATCCATGAAAAGGTCGAAGCAAATGTCAAAACTTCAATATAATCAAATGTAATGGCAAACAACAAGTAGAAGATGATGCTAAACAAGAACAGAGAATGCCCATGTACAAATCTGGATGACATACTTACCCTACTGGCAAGGGGATTGCAACTGGACCGTCAAACTCACCAGCACCAACAATTTTTAAGTTTGACCCAAAAACTATATTGCACTCGCTAAGAAATGACACAGTACAGAAAGGTCGAACAAAGTCATGGTTGTCAATATGTGGAGGTATACAGTCCCCTTCGTCATATATGTTGACGATGCAACTATCAGGTACACAGGTCGGAGAAAGCACATGCCATTTCACCAGCCTCCTAATGATCACCTTGAAAAGAGGAGGTATCGGATCTACCATTTCATCCTGGAGGATACCGGGTGGATTACCATTTTTATCCTGCAACCAGAAGATGCAACATATTAAAATCATTAGCACTTTACAATTCCTTTGAACATATTTTAGCTGATTACTACATAATGACATCATAGTTTAGCTGATTACTACAAAATGTCAGTGTCAAATAAAAAAAATGAAAAGAAAATAAGATATATATATATATGTCATGATCAGAAAGGCATACCGTTGCATAATTGTAGCAACATCCGAACTGAATGGTTACACGTCCCTTGCCCCTCATCCACTTCTGTGGTGCTGTAAATGTACGTTCTGCAAGAAGTTCAGGAATAGGTTAGCCAAACAGCATACACATTTCCCAATTAAAATAAAATAAATTTTCAATATAAGAGAACAGAACTTGAAATCAAATTCAGAAAAATTTAAGGAATATACTGAAAGTTCCATGAAATAGAATCCACTAACTAGGATAAAATAATTTTGACCTAAATAAACTTTAATATGTTCTCCTCTTTCAACAACACATGCACACCACTCATTTAAAGCATCTACAGTATAGATAAGTTACATAATTCATCTGATTACACTTAAAAGAGAGAAGAATCTTACCTCGTTATATACCCCTTTGAAATTTTTCTGGGAACTTACAACTAAAGTCATTTGAAAATACATTTAATCAAGTAACATGAACATTAAAAGTTGATCCAACTGCCATAGACTCCTAGGTTAGAAGAGACTAGTAGAAAGAGTCTTTAGGAACTAGAAGGCTTGCCAAATCAGCATATTCAAACCAAATATAGAGCCACACTTATCTACCCTATAACCTGAAAGACTGACAAAGGAAAGGACCACGCCAGTTAAATAATCAAAATTCAAAGAACCAGATTGACATTAGACTCTGTAGTGAATGTACCAAAATCAAATCCAAATGTTGAAAAGTTGAGATAAATTGATAAGGAAAACATTCATGCTGTAGATACATATGGAATAAATCACAAACTTAAAAATTCATTAACTTGAAAGAATTTTGAAATGGTCAATCCAAAGCGACTAAATAGGCAGATAAACCATTATTAGAAAAAAAAAAAAAAAAAAAAAAAATGACCGAACAAAAATAAATAGACAATACCTTTTATTTATTTATTTATTTATTTTCAAGCAATAGGAATACCAGACCTAATGGGGTGAGTAATTGGACAGTAATTTAAAAGGGTGTCTGGTATTCCTATTGCTTGCAAAAGTAAAAAACATGAATAAAATTCAGGCAAGATTTTTTTTTTAATGAAATTTAGACAAGAGTTAATGACAAAATCATAAATACTAAATATGACTTGAGGTTCTCAACAGATCTAAAATCATAAAAGGTAAGCAAAGACATCCTGTGGACTAAGTAATATGTATCTAATCCTGCAACAATAACTAACTTAGAGGTATGAATGTCTTTCCAGGCATGTTACATTCCAAGCAATAAATATATTACCATTACCAAGAATAAAAATTCTGCTATTAGTAAATTTAAATGTAAAGCTCAGGTATCATGCATAACAGCAAGACATCTTGACGAGAAAATCCCACTGACAACATATCATGACAAAAACTATAAAGGGAACTTTACTAACAGTCCAACAGCAAAAACTAACCTTTCAATTCACCCTTTCTCCCCATCTCCAGGAGCGAATAAACATAATCAACTATCCTCTTCTGTTCCGCTGCACTGAAGATACCTGTGTGGAGCTCAAGCCCATCAAGAATGTTAACAATTTTCCCTTTAACCCTCTCCAAAGAAATATAATCTTTCTTCCTCTTAACATTCATGAACCTAATGTACTCCCTCTGTTCCCTAGACAATGTAGGCTTTGTTATCCTCAACTGTCCAGTCGAGGCATTTACATTCACCAACCGCTTATTTGATTCGCGATCCTCCTCTTCCTCGAGCTCGTCCTCTTGAGCCATATCAGCCCATGACATTCGGGGACTCGAAGTCTCTGCAAGCGACGACTTATAAGGCAAGTGGCTCGTAGAAGCTTCCGGGTCGGGTTCAGATATCCCGTCCGCCCCCTCTTTCCAACTACCTAGCGAAGTCGTGTCACAATTGTCGCAAATATCGTTACCATTATAATTAACCTCCAGCAGTTGTGTGCTATTCGGTGTGGAAGGACTCAAAGTCTCATCTGGGTTAACTGGTTTAGAATCACCATCAAGTTCTACAATACCCATCACAAGGAAATTCCCAATAAGGCTATGCAACAAAAGAATTCAATTTAAATTCAAATCTAATAAACTTATTCTCTTCTACTTGGGATAAAGCGAAACAACCAAGAAAACGCATAAATATAGACACTTTCTTTATCTTCTAGTCCTAAATTTTCTCTAGAAACAAACGGAAAGTGAATATGGGGTACCTGGGCCCAGAGAGCGGACGCGATCGGAGAGGATGGTGGTGCAGTGGTGGCAGAGATCTCTGGAGAGGAAGGGGAGCCACGTGGTGAGAAACTCCGATGCGATTCGGAGCTCCGAGGGCTGGTAACCCACGAGGAACGGGTCGACCAGTTTGTCTCGGTTTTTTTCGGTCATGATTGACTGGGTCGCTCCGCCGAGTCGACTCGGTTAGTGGTTTTAGCTTGGAGTTGAAGAGAGAGATGAACAGGAAGAGCGGGTAGACTTGCCTTTACTTGGAGGTTGGATGGAACACGAATTTCGTGACTATAAAGACTCGGATATGGATGTCATACTAGATTCTGGAGGGTTAGATTTGTAATTTTAAAAGGTGTCGGACGGTGGAAAAGGTCTGAACCGGTTAGGATTTGGATTTTGGATCCTCCTGTAACAGTACCCAGCCCAATTGGGCTCCAAATAAACAGTTTTCCCTCCTAAACACATTAGTCATGATTGACAACAATTACTCATGAGTTGACCAAAAATAACACACTAGCCATGAGCAGATTTTTTATTTTTTTGGCCAGAAGTCATGAGGAGATTAGTAGCCCAATGCTCAAGAATTATAAGGGATCAAATGTAAGTGTTATTAATTCATTTAAATTATGATATAATTATAATTTTTTTTAGCACATGTTAGCGTCTGTAAAGGTTAAAAGAGTTTTTTTTTTTTTGGCCACTTAAAGGTAAAAAGAATTTAAGATTAAGATATTAAATATTAAATATTAATAATTAGACATGTATTATAATTTAAGTAAATTTGTAACACCATCTCACACGGTGTTACCGTCACATATAATAATTTCTGAATTATAAAAGCGAAAAGATTATTTGAAGTTTACAGTTTAAAATGATGATAAATATATAAGTGTTATTATTTAATTAAAAAATAAATTAGTCACCAGCCACATAAGGCCCACTCAAAGCCCAACAGAACTATTCTTAAGCAGAAAAGGAATGAAAGGACAAAGCAAGAGATAAGCAAATCCATCCACTCGCTTCTTCACTGCAGCTGCTGCAAGCTTGCAACAAGCAAACCAAGTAGAACAAATGGAAGCCAAACTCCTCCATTTCCTCGCTTCAAAACCGGCATCACCACCCAACCTCGCCGTCCTCACAAAACCCGCAAGCGCTGGTCACAACCATATCTTCACACCCACCACCCGTCCACGACCTCTCAGAATCAGCCCTGTTTACAACACCAGCAGCAGCAGCAGTGATGGTGGCAGTAGCAGTAGTAGTCCCGACACCGACAGCAACAGCTTGCCGCCTCCACCGCCTACAGAAACCGCCGGAATACGATTTAAGAGGAGGTCAAGAAGGCAGGCGAAACAGAAGAGGGAGGATGATGGACGAGTCATGAAGGCTAAAGCTGCTGCTGCTGCTCCTAAAAAGTGGGAGGAAATGAGTGTAATGGAGAAGGCCTTGGAGCTTTACGTGGGCGAGAAGGGGTTGCTGTTCTGGATAAACAAGTTTGCTTATGCTTCCATCTATATAGTGATTGGGGCATGGATACTCTTCAGGTTTGTTGGGCCAGCTCTTAACCTTTACCAGTTGGATGCACCTCCTCTCTCTCCTACTTCCATCCTCAAGGGTTCTTGATTCTCATCAACATTATAACTCCATTTTTTCTTTTCATTTCTTTTCATTTTCCAAGAGAATTTGTACTTCTGAGTTTGATGGGATGATGATAATCTACAGATTCACCATGGTTTCACCTTTATAGCAGACTTTGTGCACACCCAATCTCAACTCAACAGTTCAACACGAAGTTTTGAGATATTAGAGATATTTATATTCTTAATAGAATTACCACTCCATGACAATCCAAACGAAAAATTTGAGGCAAAAATAAAGTTTTGAGATGAAACATTACTCAAGCAATATAGTATACAAGCAACCATGCTTTCTCTATGAGATGAAACTATAGACCAGTAAATTACATCCTTGGGGAGTGGTGACTAAGATTGAAATATCAATCTACAATCTTTATGATGTATCTCGTGGAGAAAACCAAAAGCTTATAGAAAACGTTCTATCTTCCCCTCAGCATATTACAACATGAAAAACTGAAACAAAACTTGAATAAGTACCAAACATACAACTTTATAGTTTGAAAACTACAAGACATTGACTGGCTGAGCGATTGCATCTCTTTGAGTCTTGCACCTGCAGAAACAAGGGTTCCAACATTCAAAGCAAATCACAGTTCATGCAATACTTTATAGTATCTTTAAACCCTAAACCCTATATCAAAATATGGAGCATTAGGAAGTACACCCATTAATTAAACAGTTCATGCAATACTGAAAACATAATTTGGATCATCAGTATTATTCCCATTCTTAAACCAGAGCAAAGCTGAGAAAGAGGTTTCACTCTTTTGAAGGAAAAAGCAGTCAATAAGCAATCCATCAGGATACATTCCATGCCATGCAGGGGGAATAATCCACTACGAAGGTTTGAAATCCCCATGGAATAGGATGAAGTAATGAATGTTAAGCAAGAATCAATGTTTAGTTTAGCACATACTCAATGTGAATAAAATTATAAAACTGAAAAAAATTTAGGTACTAACCTATTGCAATTTAATCGAGATGCATAATTATGATTGTTGCAATTTGTGCACATCCAATCCCCATTACGCCATTGCTTTGCTCTGTCAAGTCATTAAACAAGATTATTGCGCGCTGAAAATACAGGCTTGTCATAATTTACACCACTCAGGCGTCAGGACAATATGTAAAATTAGGGATATTCCACGATTTACTCTCCATAATTAACAATGAACACTCAAAACGCAGGACTGAAATGGCAGTATTGTTGGCTTAAAAGATGTGAGACTTTATCCGCATTCAAAAAGATGTGGAAGCAAACTTAAAAAAAAAATGAACATGATCAAAATTTTATATTTTTTTAATATATATTGCAATAGTTATAATACAGATATAAATATATCACAATTCACAAGAAAGATCCAAAGATCAAAGCAATTATCTAAGCAACATAATGTGCTACCTAAGTATGAATATGTAAAAGGAAAAGCCAATTCCAAATTTACCCTTTCCCAAGGAGTGTAGGAGTCGTTGCATGCTGTGTCAATGGCATGGGGACTTGCAAATTTGGAGCCACACCTGAGCTTACACTGGGATAAGGAGCGTAAGGTCCAGTTATGGGGTCACCACTGGTCCCTACCACTTGCTCGAACCCAGGATAGGATTGCTGCTGCCCAATAGTCTGCACATTTAGGGAAAAGAATAACAAGAGGACAGGGAAAAGAAGCAGAAAAAGAAGGCATAGGACATTGTATGTTATTTACAATGTTATAATCTAAATTCCAAAGAATAGATAAATGATGCTTACATGTCCTACATTCAATCTCTTGTTATCCCAATCATGAACAAACTCTTCAGATGCTAATCGCTTCATTCCAAGAGCTTTAACTCAAAGAGGAACAGAAATAAGCAAGTATTAGTTACAAACTATGATACTAGTGCTTAATAGCGTAACCCAATAACTATATGTTAACAACTTTTTTCAAACCAGATCATATACCATTTTATGATCAATTCTTTTAACAAATAGATACAGATGACTGAAGCTGAAGTGCTTCAAAAATCTATGATAACATAATTGCTATGCTAGTCAAGAAAGATTGTACCTGGTGGAAAAGCATTGCATTTTTTGCACTGCAGATAAAACCAAAGTTGGATCAGATATAAACAGTCAGGTAAAGAATATTCTTTTCTTCGATGTTCATGTGTAATCATCATACCTGCGTACGGGACGAGTAATTATGGAAACCGCAGCTGCATAACCAGTCACCATTTCGCCATCCTTTTGGAACTGAAAGGAGCTGATTAGTAGGGTTTGCATACAGAAGACCAGCATTATGGTTTCCACCTACAGACCAAGTAGAAGCCGGCTGAACTCCATACTTATCAGCCCCTGGCATAGACCAGTTAGAGTTCAGAGGAAGAGGAAGCGACTGTTGGGGAGCACCATTGCCCATTAATCTGATATTCATCTGTTGATCTAGTCCTCCTTGGGCCCTGGCAAAATAATGTGAATAAGTTGGGAGAGAAGCTCCAGGCATTGCAACTGCTGGCATTGCTGCTACCTCCTTTGGTTGCCCACACTTTTTGCACTTTTCTCTTGAGGCATAATTGTTGTTAGTGCAACCTATTGATCCATTGCCATACACACCCAACCCACAATGCAGCCAGGAAGAAGGAAAGGAAGCCAAGTATACGCACACCAACCAGTCCATCCCACACCAAAATACACATACAAGAAACAGAAACAACTCAACCTAATTGATAGCAAGTTCCTATTTTCAACTTGAAAAAAATAAACACGAAAGCAAAAGAAATAGGCAAGCTGCATCATCAATCATGCTTTCATTCAATAAACAACTTCAGATGTAAAATGGTGTCACTAGCATAACTGGCAAACTAAGGTAACGACTGATTGCCATTATGCTATAAAAGTTCTAGTAAGATAATTATTTATAATTGATTATTATTACTTTTTTTGGATGCAAAGCTAAAAGAAACTAATTGTCCATTTTTTCAAATGGGAAGTTGAGGAAAGTAGAGAGAGGATAATAATATTTCAATTTTAACCATTTTTATTGTTTCGATTCCATGTGAAGCATATACCTCCGTAAAGCAAAACCTAGTTTCCACTACATTTGAAATTCCAAATCTTAGAAATTTAAGCTGCAGAACAGTATTCAATTCCTCCCACATTCCTATTTACCAAACAGAGCATAAACATGTCATCCAACTGCCATACTCAACCACTATCTGACCTCAACGAAATCAATAACCGGTTTAGTAATATCACCCTCTTCTAATCAAACTTACAAAAGGGTAGCTGAAAATTGACACCACGGAGTGAATTGAACTAAGAACACGGCATTCCAAGCTAAAATTCTCAATTATCAACAAGAAAGACCATTAAACAGTCTTAGAAACACTAAGCCTGATTAACCCTAGAACTCTAGAAGGCTAGAAAGTTCGCATTAAAACAAGAAAGATTCGAGAACGCACGCAGTAGAGAAGGTAGAGAGAGAGAGGTCTAACCGGTGCAGATCCAATCACCAATACGAGGAAGCCATTTGGAGTCGGCGGGGGTTTTGGTGTCGACGAGAAGGCGAGGCTGCTTACACCTGTTGCAGAAGGATCTGAAGGCGTAGTTTCTGTTCCTGCATCCACTGCATTCCCAATCCCCTTCTCTTCCTTCGGCCATTACTGTGAGTCTGTGAGTATTACTATTCCTTCCTCTTCTCTTCTCCTCTCTGTATCTATGTCTGTGTGTCACTGTGTGTGTGAGCTAAGCCCCAATGGAGACGAGCAAGGAGGACTGGAGGAGAGAATACGGAGCTCTTTGCAGTTGTCAGTTGCTCGTCTCACGCGACCTTGACCTTCAGAGGATAATATGGGCCATTCGGGGCACCATCGTAATTCAATGGGTCGTGATTTTGATCACTGCTTGACCAGGGCCTGAAAGGTTTGGACTAATCTCCTTCGGCCCAAGAGAATGTTACAAGTTTGAAGCCCCAAAATTGTATATTCATTTCTTCTTTTTCTTTTTCTTTTTTGTCCTGGAAAAAAAAATATATTAAATATATAAAATACAATATGGGGTTTCTAAATGGTCTATGATTTTCAGACCAAAAAAAAAAAATGGTAACCTATGATTTGACCAATATATCCAAGAAAATTCATTAATTTTTAGACATGTAATCTTTAGACTAGGGGTGAACATTAACCTATTCAACCAGCCAAACCAACTAAATTAAATTATTCACAACTTCTTTCCATCTTCTTCTTCTTCTTTAATTTTATTCATATTGTTCTCTCATCATCTTCATTTATCCATTTTTTTTTTTTCATTTTTTGTCATCCCTTCCCAAACTGTTCAAATCAACAGTAAATAAATTCATTTGGAAAAAGAATTCAATTTCGTATATACTTTGGTCAATTTTGGTTTGCGAAAAATGTAAGCAGCATGATTTTGAACAAAAAACCAAACTAATTCGAATTGTGCTCATCCCTAATTTTGACCTCCTAATTCCTCCGTATTCTATTACAATGACTTGTGTTTAAACTTTTTTTTTTTATTATTAACAATTGCATTAATGAGTTTTGAACTGTGAACTTCCATCAACAAAGGGGAAGATTGTGTATCACTAGACCAAATGGTCATCGAAATTTGGTTGATGAGCCCATTAATTTTTTTTTACATTTTAACTCCAATTTTTACCCTTTCATAAACATTCTTTTTTATTTAATTTTTTTTAAAAAAGTTTTATTAAAAATTGACACATGAATATGATTATGATCCACCCAAAACAAAAACAAAAACAAAAAATCGACACTAGATCTTCCCATTGAGTTGGAACAGAAACGACAAAGCAAACACAATCTATCGTCCTCCCAGTTTCAAAACAAACGACAAAGCCGTACCTGCAGTTTTGCAATTCACAGCGTTGTCCGGATGTCCATAACGGTATCATTCTTCGGCCACATCACCCCCCGCCCCTCCAATCAAACGGCGCCGTCGCACTCACACATGGCCCCTGAATCCCGTCTCCAACTCCAAGAAGTAAAACAACGACCTTTCCTGCACCAAAAAAAACGACCTTTCACTTTACAAAGCAAGAAAAAAGCTCAAATTTTTGTTGAAATGCTTCAAAGAAATTGTGCTGAAAAATCGAAAATTGCGTAAATGGAAGGGGGAGTTAAGAAAGTTGACCGCACTGAGTCAAAGATTAAGAGCTGGTGGTGGCGGTTAATTCTGATACTAAGTGTAGCTCTGGTTCTCACAGCAGCTGTACTCACTCTTCTACAAAAGTTCAAGCACTCCAGTTCGGGTCGGGTCTCTGGTCAACCCGGCTCCATAGTACAAAAATACGCAGACGCTCTTCAAATCTCCATGCTATTCTTCGACACCGAAAAATGTACACAAACCCAATTCTCCAATTCTTATTTTGAGCTGATACATGAGTTAAATCCACCATGCATGTTAATGGGTTACTCTGTTTTTGTAGCGGGTAAGCTGATGAACAATCGGGTTCCATGGAGAGGGGATTTGGGGCTCCGAGATGGGAGTGAGCAGAACTTGGACTTATCCAAGGGACTGTATGATGCTGGCGATCTCATCAAGTTTGGGTTTCCCATGGCTTTCACTGCAACGGTGTTGTCTTGGGCGATTCTTGAATATGGAGACCAGATGAAGGCGGTAAAGCAATTGGGTCATGCCCACGACTCGCTTAAGTGGATCACTGATTACCTTATCAATGCCCATCCTTCTCCAAATGAGCTCTATATTCAGGTCTATTGCCTACTGTTTACAATCTTTGGCTTGGTTCAAATTTTCAATGACATGCTATTAATCTCTCACATTGTCAATCACTAAAACTAAAACTAGTCTTTTTTTTTTTGCATTGAAGACTTTTCACCTTTGTTTAGAATTTTAGATAACCATCCACTGGTACTCGAACTCGCTTTGAGAAGTGCTCGACGCCCTGGTAAGCCTATCGAGTAGTGCTTGAGGCACAGTCGAGCACTACTCAAGAAGAGCTCCAACACTATGGATGGCTAGATTTCTAAAACTCTAAAAATAATGACTAAAAGTCTTTAAATGACACAATTTTTTGCTAGTTTTTCAAATTTCTCCTAAGACTATTATATGCCTAGAGTCACCAAATTACTTGCTAAATTTGTTCACTAAATAATGTCTCAGTATAATAGACACAAATAAGGTTTAGAATAGGCTCATATTTGAATGAATGAAAAACTGACACCATTTGGTGAAGAAAATAAATTTGGTGAGTGTAGCATTACTCATATATAAGCCTTTTAATGTCATGTTTATTGTTTACTTATATGTGGTTGAAGGTGGGTGATCCTGAATTGGACCACAATTGTTGGCAAAGACCTGAAGCCATGACAGAGAAAAGGCCTCTAATTCAAATCAACACATCTTTCCCAGGAACAGAGGTTGCAGCAGAAACTGCAGCAGCTCTGGCATCGTCATCTTTGGTTTTCAGGAGAATCAACTCCTCATATTCTAATTTGGCCCTCATGCATGCCCAGCAACTGTTTACTTTTTCTGATGACTATAGAGGTTCTTATAGTGTCAGCATCCCCCAAGTGCAGAAATACTACAATTCTTCAGGATATGGAGATGAACTCTTGTGGGCAGCTACCTGGCTCTATCATGCAACTGGAGACTCGTCGTACCTCAAATATGTAACTGAGCAGAACGGGCCAGCATTTGCTAATTGGGGAAGTCCATCTTGGTTTAGTTGGGATGACAAGCATGCTGCAACTCAGGTATATAGTATAAACCAGTGCTTTATCTGGTTTCTTCTACTTCTTCGCCTAGTACTACTTAAATGTCAAATTCATGTGTCAATTGTCATTTGTAGTTTCTAGTTTATAGGCTAAGATTAACTATTTAGAGTTGTCCACAGTGTTGTTAACATCATCATATTTATTATTTCTATGAATCGTTTGTTGAAAGATCTCTTAAACAATATACAAAGTAGTATATGTTAGTTTCACAAATAAGCATCAGGAAGGAGTTTGAGAAGAGACAAGGTTGCTTATGGTTTTAACTTGTATCTTTACATATAAAAGAAGGTTAAAGGTATTTTGGAATGGAAAGAAGATACACCTAGCTGACTCCAGAAAGTTGTGTTTATGCTTTGTGCCATTTTGGAGCAGGTTCTGCTGTCCAGGATAATTTTCTTTGGTGCAAAAGAGATTCCATTTGAAGAGAACATTGACCTCCAGAAGTACAGGAAAACTGCAGAGGTCTTCATGTGTGGACTTCTACCCGATTCTCCCACAGCCACATCCAGCAGAACAGACAGTAATATTCTTTTCCAGTAACTATTCGACATGAATGTGACATCTTTAATTCTTTTACGGTATCAGTGAATATGCATCAAACAAACACATAATCCTAATGACAAAATTATATACCCTATACTTCCTAGCTATTAAGTTCATACTCATTAAGCTCATATAATTTCTAAGAGAAAGTTTGGGACTGATATGGCAATTGACAATTTTCTTCTTTGTTATATTGATTGATTATGTGTGTGTGTGTGTGTTACATCTTGGGAGGAGAATAAATTGATGAAGTGGTGTGTGTTTTGTGATGTAGATGGCCTGATATGGGTGATAAAATGGGACTGTTTACAGCACCCTGTGGCTTCAGCATTTCTAGCTGTTCTCTATAGTGACTACATGCTCACATCTCGGACTGAAGTGCTGTATTGTGATGGGACATCCTACACGCCTGATGCTATTCGTAAATTCGCCATCTCTCAGGTATTCAATTAGTTTCCAATGAGTTGTAACAGTTTTGCATGGTTGCTGGGAACTCAAAGGGACATGTAGGTTTTTATGGAGAGACAAGCATATCTTAAGCTGATTTTTCTTATGTGCCTGCATTATTCCCGACCAAATTGCGAAAATACTTTCAGGTAGATTATGTGTTGGGTGAAAATCCGATGAAGATGAGCTATCTTGTTGGATACGGGAGTAACTTCCCTCAATATGTGCATCACAGGGGATCTTCGATTCCAGTTGATGCAGATACTGGCTGCCATGATGGGTTTAAGTGGCTGTACAACCCCAATCCCAATCCAAATGTAGCTGTTGGTGCACTAGTTGGCGGCCCCTTCCTGAATGAGACCTACATTGATTCCCGGAACAATTCGATGCAAGGTGAACCAAGCACTTACAACAATGCCCTTATTGTGGCCCTCCTCTCTGGCTTAGTTACCAGTTCTTCAGTGGCCAAGAATTTCTCATAGAAGAGCATTTTCATATAACTGATCCTTTTTGTATCATATGTAGGAAATTTTCAGCATTGTCTGTGTGCTTGCCTATAGCTTCTACCAGTCTTTGTAGTGCTTTAGGTAGAGAGTAGATTTGTTTTGATCACTCATGCTGGTTTTAGCTAGAAACACCAGAATGGATTCTGCCAATTTTTACTGGAAGTGTAAATATGAGTTTCAATGACTTGACATTTTTTTTGCTGTTAAGTGGACTCCATGTAATATAGGTTGGTCCTTTTGAAATGCTGGGTTCTGCTGTTCTTTTCAAATGATTCAAACACTAAATTACTTGCAGCTTAAGTTCAAGTGATATGAGGGCTTCCAAGGGCCATCATTGTTATCTTATCGACCCTTTTGTCAACTTACAAGTTTACTTGTAAAGAAAGGTTTATTTCCACTAAAAGTTTATCTATATTATGAAATGCAAATTTTTCTCTTATAAAAGTATGTTGCAGAAGAAAACATTTTAAAGGTTTGCAGAAGAAAACATTTTAAAGGTCTCACAACATTTTCAAAAATTGTTCATGTGATCAAATTTTAGCTTTATATGTTACCCTAATGAAATATATGATTTGCTAACAATTATTTGAGTCCAAATCTTTTATCTTATCAAGTACTAAACTTTTGATGTGAAACAGAAAAAAAAAAAAAAAAAAAAAAAACCTTGACTTAAGATGAAATAATTCAATGTTATTATTCCCATATCCACTATAAAATCTCAGTAACTCTATACATAATATATATATATAGAGTAGTGTTCTAAAACTAACTGGTTAGTAAATTAATACGAAGCTAACCATGTTTTTGAGACCACCACATAACTAATGTCATAATCCGAACCGTCAATTATTTAGGTCATACTTCAAAAATCATCATTGCAAAAAATTAACTAAATCGGAAATTATGTTGTCATCTAATTCAGATCAAATAAATAGACGATCAGTGTTTCGATAAAAGCATAGAAATAGTTGTTGTTATAATCAATTGACTAAATAACTTCCGATTTTGGAGATTTTTTACAGGGATGATCTTTGAAGTAAGGCCTAAAAAATAGACGGTTCGAATTTTAAGATTACATTGTGCAGTGGGCCCACAATGGTAATTAGTTTTGTATTAAGTTACTAACATGTTAGTTTTAGAACATTCTTGTATATTATATATATATGATAACATTATGGACTACCTCAATAATATTTCATGAAAAAAGAGTTCAATGAATTAATAAGTCATTTCTTAAAGGTTAAAACCTTACTTTTTTTTGTTCTAATCTTTTGGAGATTGATCTCAAAAAGTCAAGGACCACTTAACCCACCATAGTTATTAATAATTGAATTAAACCTATTTAGAGGGTGAGCCAAAAAAGATCTATTTAGAGAGGATGGTTTTTGTTTTGGTTTTTATTATTAAATCCTAATTGTCCTTTTAAAAATTATTTGGTCTGAATCGTCTGATCATTCATGTTGTTAATTAAAAATTTAAATTTTTTCATTTTTGAAAAAAGAAAAGAAAAATAAAATAAAATAAAGAACAAAAAAGGAAGGGGAGACAAAAAAGAAGCTGCACAGCTGCCCTTTCTCTCTCAACATTCTTTCTCGTTAAAATCAGTGGCCGCTTTCTCGCCAAAGAAAACGTTGTGCTGGACGAAGACGAAGATCGCCACCAGCACCCACCCACCCTCTCATCAGCTCCTCGACTCAAACCCTAAATCAAATCCCTTTCCTTCAAAGGTTCATTTTCATCTTTATTGGTGCGTCTGATGCTATCGTTTTTTCTTAATTTTTCGTTCTTTTGGTGCGTCTGATGCCATCGTTTTTTCTTAATTTTTTGTTGTTGTGCCTTTTTTCAGTTTCTATTTTGTCCCCTTATTTTATGTTTAGGTTTTGATTAAGATGGGATTGCGATTATATATGCAATTAGTTTGATGAGCAATAAAGCCAAAATTTACGGGGTTATCGTTCCAATGTGATAAGTAGGGTTTTATTTGTTCGTTGTTATAAGATTTTGCTAGATTTTTAGTAATATAAGTTCTTATATAAATATTCTGTTTTCTATTAAATTTTTTGAGCTGGAAATAGCTCTAGGTTATGATTCACATGTTGGATCTTCTTTAGTTTGCAGTTTTATCTGAATGCATATTTGAGTGATGGTGGGTTAGTGGATAAAATTACTAATGGCTATTGATAAATTTGTACAGCTTTTCAGAAAAACACTGAAAAGAACCCAGGTCATGATCACCCATTTCTTCTTCTATTGATGAAATATAACATTTCTCATGCACGTTAACATTTATTTTTGAGGTCATGGATGTAGCTCCATTCAACCTTTAAGTCTTGTTTACTGTCTAGAAAAATATTGTTATCTTTGTATGAGAGTGTGAGCTATATTACCAACACTGCTTGAAGTTTATTGCTTTACATCATGCAGAAAAACCCAGCTCTGGAGCGCTAGAATATGAAATTTGGGTTTAAACCTTTTTTCTAGTTGGAGTGGTGAATGTGTTTAATATGCAAAAACTTAAAAGTATTTTGATTTACCAGAAAAATACGTCTCATATTGCCAGATGGAAACTTGATATATACTATTAAACTTCCTGTGATTTTTACCTTACGAAGCTTATTTGAGTTAGTAGGCACCTTGCTGCTTATAATTTTGTTAAGCTTCATAATGTGTTATTCCTTCAAAAGACCTAATGGGAGTTATGCCTTATGTTGAAGTGTTCTGCATCGTATTAGATTTCAAAGTTTTCATGTTCGTTTTGGACAGGGGATGGCAGCTGAGGAAGATGTTGACTTGTCAACCTTGAAGTCTCAGCTGAGCCAAACACATGAAGTGTGGAAGCAGGAGATGGAACAGCGCCAATCCCAAGTGGATGTATTGCAAAAAAAGCTTATGGAAGTAAAGGCTTGTATAGAGGGGTCTGAGGAAGATTCAAAAAAGGAACTAGAGGTTCTTTGGAGGAGAGTTAAAACTACTGGAACCTTGTTAACATACCTGAAATCAAAAGCAAGGCTAATGGCTGTTCCTCATTTAGCCCATACATCTTGTGGCATCAAACAATTAGAAGGGGTAGGGCTTGTTGATAAAAATGGTACACCATTGTCTGGTTGGTCTAGGAATGTTGATCTTTCTTCCTTTGATAGTCCAGATGAAGAGGCTTTGATTGGGATTATTGAGCAACATGGTTCTCTGGATGAACAAGATGCAGCCTATATTGGTGAAATTCTCAAATCTGTGCAGATGATTACAGATGTAATGGAAGCTCTTGTCAAGAGAGTCTTACTGGCAGAATCTGAAACTCAAATTGAGAAGGAGAAGGTAACTTTTGGTCAGGAAGAAATTAAGAAAAAGTCAATCCAAATTGAGAACATGTCTTTGAAGTTAGAGGAGATGGAGCGGTTTGCTTTAGGAACGAATGGTATTCTAAATGAAATGCGGCAGAGAGTTGAGGATTTGGTTGAAGAAACATCTAGACAGCGGCAGCGAGCTACAGAAAATGAACAGGAACTTTGTCGTGTGAAGCGGGACTTTGAGTCTCTAAAATCATATGTCAGCAGTCTCATCACTGTGCGAGAAACACTGCTCTCTTCGGAGAAGCAGTTTCAAACTATTGAGAGGCTGTTTGAGCGGTCAGTATGTTTTGTTCTTCGTTTAAGAAATATTCATTTTAGTCGATTATTAAGTGTTTGCCCTTCTATCATTTGGTTGGTTACACCAGATTCTCTGCTATACTTTCCTTCCCTTGTTTTACTGTTGGTTGCATCTTGTCTGCCCCGTATCTTATCATGGGATTGAGTGCTTTGCTAGGCATTGTATTGTTTGTATCTTGCTGGAGGCATATCAAGTATGAACCAATATCGAAGCACTGATTTTGAAGTTGTTGATTTGATCTATTTAGGTATTGAATTTCTATAAAAACATGGTCATACAGTGATTTGCAGGTAGTCAAGAGATAAACGTTTTAAGGTTGGTTCTCTTAGGTTGCATTTGAATAGTGGATTTGAATTTTTATTAAATTGTTTCATGTGATTTTAGAAATGTTATGTTAAGTTTTTACATTTATCAAATCCTGATATGAAGTATTTTTATTACTAAAATATGTATTAAAATATTTATGTTTGATCAAAACAGTTTAGTTTTTTCTTTTATTGTTTTACATTTTTATTGAGAATCTTGTTCTTCTAGAAACATGAAACTGTCACTGTTCTTCTGAGCATGTGAACACTCATGCACATGCATGTGTTTGCATGCATGTGCATGCTCTTATGTTTTTTAGCAGCAGCCGGCATAAGCATGTGCCGGTGTGGTAATCCAATCTCATACCTTTGTAACAAGCATCTATCTGAGCTGGAAACGTTTTGTTGTATTACTTATCTGAAGTTGATTTGAAACAGGCTAGTAGCAAAAACAACACAGTTAGAGGGTGAGAAAACGCAGAAAGAGGTAGAAGTTCAGAAACTCATGGAAGAAAATGTGAGGCTGAGTGCTCTTCTTGACAAGAAAGAGGCCCAACTTCTGGCCATGAATGAACAATGCAAGGTGATGGCTTTGAGGGGTTCGAACATCTAATTTGTTAGGCTAGCTTTTGTACTGGCTGGTGGCCGGTGGCTTGCAACTCAGTTTGGTTCAAGCCCGCCTGACTGTCAATGTACCAGAGAGGCATCTGATCTTGGAATGAGCAACCCTGGATGACAAAGTGTGTCTGAGATCCTTTTTCAATTGTAACATTGTGAAGAGAGAGCCCCCTGAACCCCTATTATGTAGTTCTCTGCATTTATGCTGTTGTTGAACCGAACCCAGAAAGTCAAATATTAATTGGAATCCAATCTCGGTGTTAATCGCTTGGCTAAAATGTAAAGGCTCTGATCTGAATATTATGCATCAATGCTGCATTTTTCCTTTTGATATTTTAACAAGAAATATTTTATATGAAGCATTTGGGTGTGGAGATAAGGGCTCCATCATTGAAACTATAAGTCCTAAAGAATTGGGTTTCAGTTCTTGGATCACTAGTTATATATTGGTGTAGGAAACTTATATGTTTTGGTGGGGGATTTCAACTCTAGTAATAGATTATTGGGTTAAATATAAAAATGGTTCACGAACTTTACAATGAATCTCAATTTGGTCCATTAATTATTAAAAGTGTCAATTTGGTCTACAAATTTTTCAAATTGTATCAAAGCAGTACAAACGTTAACTTTCATCGAACAATTTAACGAAAAATGATCATGTGCACAGTAAGTGATCACATTTTTAATGACATTTTAGTTCGTTCATCACATTTTTATGTGACAAATTTCGTTAATTTTCTGATAGAAGTTAACGTTTATACTGATTTGATACAACTTAGAAAGTTAGTGGACTAAATTAACACTTTTTATAATTAGTAAACCAAATTGAGATTCACTGTAAAATTCGTGGACCATTTTTGTATTTAACCCTAGATTATTTTACTCTCATCTTCAATGATCTCCCTCCCATGAATTTTGTTTTTTTACCACTCTCCCTCCCATGAATTAAAAGAAGACAAATGTTATGAATTTTTATTTGGCTAGTGCTATTCCGACCACCCTAAATTGCTGAGTTGACCACCTTATTTCAAAATTTCAACTTTACCCTTAAAACAAAAAATTTTAATTTTGTTCGTCGAGTCATTCGACAGTTATCTACCAAAATATTTATGGTTATTCGATAGTTATCTGCTGAACATTGGTGGATTATTCGGTGGATAACTATCGAATGGAAATGAAAAAGGCATTCGACAGTTATTTGTCGAAATATTTGTATTTATTCGACACTTATCTGCCGAACATTAGTGGATGTTTCGGTAGATGACCACCGAATGGATCTAAGTGATTTATCATGTTTTTGCAATAAAGGGTAAAATAAGAAAAAAATTGAAAAAAATATATTTAGGATGGTCAACTCAGCAGCTATGGATGATCTGCATAGCCTCACTCTTTTTATTTATATACAAATATTATGAAATTGTTTAGTGGGCCATTGGCTCTTTCCCTTGTTGATGATTTTGATGGAAGGACGATGGGCTTGTTTTGTGGGGCCTTGGCTGCTGATTCTGTATGTAGTATACGAGGAATTGTTTGTCATTCCTATTTTTAGAAGCTGAAAAATATTTGGTGCGATGGTAATAACATGTGACATATTGATATATTGTTTAAGCTTTAAGTTTTAGACTTTATTAATTGTACACTTACTATAATTTTATTACAGTAATATATAATAATTTTTCATAAAAAATACGAATTATCCTTCTATCACTTTCGAATAAAAAACGTTATCCAATATGCATTTCATTTGCCGGTTCCCGCAAAATTTAGTATTTGTTTTTTCGCAGGGAAAAAAATGCGCCTTTTCTTAACCGAACAACAAAACGAACTAAAACCCTAATCCTCCATATTCCTCCAATTCGCGATTTTTGAAACGTAATTTGTGCACTACGAATTCACAAACGAAAACCCTTATGTACTTTGTGCAACGAGCTCTGTGTTTGCGCTGCTTTGTTTGAATTGAAAAGACGAAAAGCTTGAATTTTTGCTCACAATGTCAGCAAGAAAAGTAGGTGAAACTCAGCCTCAGCCCGAGGACGGTGGCGCTGCCCAACTGCCACAGCCAATCCGAACTTCCAAGCCTTCTGAAGATAGCGACAAGAAGGTAGTGTATTCTTACGCTCTTATTCTTCTTTTATTTTTATTTATTTATTTTTTGTTTTGGTTGCTCAATAATTTTTGTGGGGTTTTAGGGGACGACAAATAATTGTCTGAAGGCTTTGAACTTTTCATTTTCTCGTGCACAAAAGCGTATTGTTTTGCAATTTATTGTGTATTTAGTTGCTCTTCAGTTTATTGAATTTGAGTAAGTAACGGGATGATGCTAACAGTGTGTTTGGGTGGAAGAATTAAACTTGGAATTTTATTAGCGGTTAAAATTTGAGAAATGGCAATTTCCAAATTTCCTTGTTTGGTCATTAGCAAGGAAACCTTAAAATTTTGTGTGGGAAAGAATGTGGAATTGGAAGTCATAAATTCCAACTTCACATTCCAGCGAAATAGGTGTCATTTCCAAAATTACAATATATGAGATTTTAAGAAAATAAACACACCTACCATCCCTGCTTTTATTGTCACTACCACCACCCCACCTTCACCACTATCACCACCACCCTCATCGCTTTGAATTCCATCATACTTAATAGATTAGCCAAACAAGAAATTTTACAAATTCTATGACTTTAATTTCATCTTTTAAAATCATGTCGTTTTTAAATTGGCTAGCACTTCCAAACTTCCTCATCCAAACGCGCCGTTACTATTTATGCATTAGTCGGTTCCATACAGTTGAATGCCACTTTTTTAGGTCTGAGGTTCTGTGTTCCTAATGCCTCATTACCCTACTTTTCAATGTATTTTATAGCACTTTTCTTTTTTCAATATTGTTGCATACCATTTATGATGCCTCTTCATTTTGGTTGTCATAGAGTACAATCAGGAGACTTAAAGATGTTGATATTTGTGTGCCAATAGTATATGGGACAATCGCATTCTATCTCGGTAGGAAGGCCAGTGAGTAAGTACTTTCTTTTGCTAGGGTCTTGTTTAATGCCTTTTGTATCTCTGAATATTTTCCACTAATGTTTTCCCTTAATTAGGTCTCAGTCCCATAAGTGGACGGTTTATGTTCGTGGGGCATCAAATGACGACCTTGGGGTAGTGATAAAGCGAGTTGTATTTCAATTGCATCCTAGTTTCAATAACCCTACGAGAGTGGTTGAATCAGCCCCATTTGAGTTAACGGAATGTGGTTGGGGTGAATTTGAAATTGCCATCAGTCTATTCTTCCACAGTGATGTCTGTGAGAAACAGATAGACTTGTGAGTTGCGTATTCTTATATTGATTTTATTGTTTGAAAGGCCCACAAGGCAGATCAATAATTGTTGGAGGTCATATCATTTGCAGGTATCACCATTTGAAGTTATATACTGAAGACGAATCTGGGCCCCAGTCAATCAAGAAACCTGTTGTTGTGGAATCTTACAATGAAATAGTTTTACCTGATCCTTCAGAGGCCTTTTTTGCTCGTGTGCAGAACCATCCAGCTGTCATAGTTCCCCGTTTGCCTGCTGGCTTTAACTTGCCTAATCCTGGTAAAGATCTTGCTTTGATGTTTTTTGAACCTTTACTTCTTACAATCCCTTTTTAAACTTCCTATGTGGATTTCTGCAGTATTGATTGATCACATGAATGAAAAGGAACGAGACATGAAAGATCATCCCCTTAGTCAGTGGTTCTTGAATTTTTCAGAGGCAGATGAGCTCTTAAAACTTGCAGCAGCTCGTCAAGAGGTTAGAATTGATTTCTATCTCTCTTCCTTTTTGAACTAATTGATTTGGCTGATCCTCTAATAATTTTTTTTTTTCCGTTTGTGGATTTCAAAATACTAAGAGTAATGCTATTTGGATCACCTTATCTGATCACATTTAGCTGACAACATTAAGCTGATGTGTACAATCATTTAATGTAGCCAGCTATAATTATGTTTTTTTTTATATATGCTTTATGAATATAAATCTGTTAGCCTTTAATATTTTTTCCTATAACTTTTCATCTTCTTCCTTTTACCCTCTCTTCTCTCCGATTTATCTGTTTCCCCATTAACAAAAAGCTTCTGATATGCATTTTACCCTCTCTTCTTTCTTCTTTATCCTGCCTTCCCTTCCTCACCGACCTTGTTCTTCATCCACCCAAATCAGCCATAAACTCACATATCTAATCATACAAAATCCCAATCAATCCAAGTTTGGGATTGTATTCGATTCGAAAAAAGGTTTCTAGCTCTTTGGTTGATCTTGGAGCATGAATTTAAAAAAAAAAAAAAAAAAATTCTGCAGCAGCTAAGAGCTTCAATAATCGTATTAAAATTGAACCTTTAGAATTATAGAAAGAAAAAGAAATTGAACCTTTGGGTTGTATTCAATCTTGACCGGTTTTGTTAAGTAACCACAAAGATTGTAGAAATGAAAAAAAGTAAAGATAAGAACCATAAAGATTCTAGAGAGAGAGAGTCTATTTGCTTGGATGTAGAAACCAGTGAATATTATAGGTGTGGCTACTTCGGAGATTAGTCTGATGTTGAAAAAGATTTTTACAAAACATGAAGAAGTTTGAAGCTGGTTCTATGTCTGAGATGCTTAAGGAAAAGGCCCACAAGAAAAATCAATAACAGCCATTAGTTGGAGGTGCTAGGAAACAAATAGCAAAACATATGAATCTACAATGGCAAAATGCATCTATTAGAGGGAAGGCAAGAAAAAGAAGAGAGGTAAAATACACAGAGGAAGCTTTTGTTGACGGGGGAAATGAGTGAATGGGAGAGGAGAGAGGGTAAGAGAAAGATGAAAGGTTAGAGAAAAAAGATTTATCGTTAACAGATTTAAATTCATAAAATGTAATTAAAAAAAATAGCAGGCTACATTCAATGACTGTACAAATCAGCTGCCACATAATGTGGTCTTCTAAATATGGTAAGATAAGTTGGTCCAAATAGCATTAGTCAAATAATAATAGTTTGGAACTGCCATATTCTTAATTTATTTCCTCCCCCGCCCCCTTTATACCTGTTGGGAATGGGAATACTCTTTTAATGTAAGAGCTTGCCTAATCATGCTAGTTGGGGTCGTTTTTTGGGTATTGCTGTCTAGGATTACTTAATTGACATAATCTGCTATTACTATCTTCAATTATTGGGCTGGTCATAATGATCTATTTCTCTTCACTTGTGCTGGGGTGGGTCTCTCAATTTTGGTCAAGTCTAACAAGTTAATATCGGGTATGGCTGGACATCTATCTGTCCTGCACTATCTTGAATGCATCTGATTGAGTTTTATCTTGTAACTTACTGTTTATATATGGGCTTGGGTTTCACTTGTGGCTATGCCTCATTGTATGTACTGTTCTCCATATCAATTCTCGCGCCCTGTTTTGCTCTTTCATTTGTGCCTGCTTGAATGGTCTGACTGCAGACTCTCCTATACTGGGAATTTGTGGGAGAATAACTTGTTGACATTGTCTCAACTTGATAGGTGCAAGCTCACATTGTTAATGTGAGAAGAAAACTGAGCATGATGGATGGGCTGCCTCAGCTGTCCAAACCACCCTCTGGATATGAATATACATGATCATGGTAGAGCATCATTCAAGTTTCGTCGTCAGTGTAAATCATGGAAGACCTAATAATGATTATTGATGTAAACATGTGCATTATCACAATGGGAGCTCTCCAATATGTTTAAGTCTATCTCTTTTAGAGCTAACTGAAGTTAGTATAGGAGTGACAATGGATTGCTGCAAAGCATATCATGAAACAAGAGTTAGAAGTTTGTGTGCATGGACGTCTATCGAGTGTATAAACATGTATGGATGTTCTTATGCATATGTATGTATATCTCGATCGGTCCATTTGTGATGTTGAACTATCATAAGCTACTTGAGATATGACTTAAATGAAAAATGAAATGTGTGATACTCGGTTTTTGTTGCTAATTTCATCTTAATAATTTTAATTGTCCCATCTCCTGCGAGTTAAATTTATATTAACCGAGTGTAAGAGTTTCACAATAACTTTTCGACAAACTGGAAGCCTGGAACTGGCAGTTTTTTCCCTTTTTTTCCCCTCCAGTCTGGAACTAGCAGAAAAGGACAGCAGTGAAAGTAGCATTAATATGGTGTGAGAATGGAGGATTGTTAGGTATTTTTAAGCAGCTTGCAGTCACTTGTGTAGCAATAATTACTTTTGCTGGGGTTCTCGGGCCTTGAAGATCGGGGTTATTTTTGTCTCTTACTACCAAGGGAGTCTGTATATTTTTCATTGTAGGTAGTTATAGTTCCACTAATGTCTTCTAGCTATCTAGTGACATTCATTTATGCAGAATGAGAATGTAGGTAGCTATCTATTGCTCTATTTTCCTCCATATCCTACATCAGGTTTTCTTGAGATGATTAGACTGGTAAGCTACAATGTCATCAACAGTTGTGATGCTGTAATGCTGCCTACTTCTCTATTTTGTCTCTATAGGGTTGCTCCAAGACAATAGTAACATGGCCTTCACATGTTTATGAATTGATTGGTTCAACATCTAGTGAAAGAGAGGACCTTTTGTTGATTGGCAATCATGGTCTCTGCCTCTGTTACGATGATGGCCTTCATATATTCCACATTAATTCTGACCTTCATAAGTTATCCATATTTATAGCCACAACATGGGCAGCCGCCGCATTTATAGACCGTTGCTGAGACTCTGTTCAAGCTCTTATGGAGTCTGTGATTTATCTCTTGGGGGGTATTGGAGGAACTGTGATTTCAATGAGTTTTCACCCAAATGAATTTCTGATATTTAAGCTGATATATGATGCCTTAATATGAATTTTCTGTCTTGTATGTATTGTGAATGTGAAAGAGTACAAAAGAGGAAGCAGGAAGGACATATGGATATGCTGACATTGAAGCTCTGAGGATGGCTTTCTGAGCCTTAGAACATGGGAAACATTAAATTCTCTTACAACTGAGGTAGGAGATACTAGTGGTGCTCATTTTGAGGAATATATGTCTCACTCACAGCTCTTCTATATGTGGATAATGGTTTGGTTTTTGGTTTTATCAAAGGTCACATGGGCAGGGCTTTAATGGTGAGACATTTTTTAGGAACTGACTGCAGCACAAGTAACTTATAAGCTCAACATGTGCCCTACAACTTATAATCATTATGAATTAAATTCTTTTAAATTCCTGGTTGTGAATGAATTTGATTGGCAGAAGGCAGCAAGCAAAGCACCACAGAAAGGTGTTGTAAGCAGTATGCTCCCTCTGGGGGGGTCTGAAGGGAAGTTTGCATGTGTTGCCATTTCTGGGGATTTGTGTGCATTGCAAGCATACCCTAAACCTTTTTTAAGGGAAGACAAAAAATATGGTCATTTGGTCCCCCGAAGGAGGGACTCAGCTGGTTAGGAACTGCCCTTCCTAAGGGCTTGGGGTAACCCTTTCTTCCACCCCTTCTGTTGGGGCAATTTTGCCCATAAGCCACAATAAATAAATAAATAAATATATATAATTATATATCCCTTCATTCCTAGACGGTTCACGAAAGACTAAAATTGTGGTGAATGTGGTGAATGTGGTGAATGCTCCATTTTCACTGGACCACTTGTTTCATGAAAGGCTTTTAATGCGCTTGCCATCCAAAAACATCATGTAGCACGTTGGGCTTTCCTGATGGATTTTATATTGTTTTTAGGTAAGCTGGGGTTCAATTATGCTTGGACTACAACCAGCAATTATCGGCTCTAATTGCACTAAAAAACGAAAATTTTAATTTGGATTAGAGTTGTGATCTACTAATTAAGTCACCAATTTGTGAGATTCAGGGTTTGTATTGACCTTCAGACTTATTTGAGCTTGAGTGTAAGTGTTATTATTTGTATCATCTTAATCTTGATTGATTACGCCTCTAATATATAATGTGTATAAATATCAGGTTCTTTTCATTATCTTTTAATCAGGTTAGTTATATATATTCCTAATCTGTTGAGTTGGGACTAATTTGTAATGGATTGAACAACTCCATTTTTTAAAGAGAAAAAAGAAAACGAACTTCTATGGCTACTTTAAGAAAAAAAAATATATATTGTATATAACGATTATATACAATCATTCTCTTATAATAATTGATCATATGCACAAAAAATTAAGAGGCTGAAATTTATTAGATTGTTAAATTTACATAGAAAAAATAAAATTCAGTTGGACTAGCTCGGACTACACCTCAGGCTAGCCAATCTTAAGCTCTGCCTCTGTGATCACATAGTTGCATAGGGTTGTAGTGCCTCCAATTATATGAGAGTCAAAATTCTTCTTTCAGAAGCAATATATATATATATATATATATATATGCATGTATGTATATGTATATTCTAGCTAGTCATGCATGATGTAATGCTATTACAGAAGTCAGAACATCCAAAAACGTGGCTTCATATGCAAGAAACTATAGATTTTTCTTTGCAGCAGCCAGTGGTACACTGTACATCGATAGAAAATTAGACCCTAACCAAACACAATCACGAATTTCCCAACCTCTCATATATATTGTACCACTAGATACCCATGTTGAGAAAGAAGAGAGAGAAACAGAGAGCTAGGTAGTGGGTCCCATGTTGTACATTTTAAGGGAAGCAAAGGTAGGGCAATCCCCAATGGGCATTGTGGTTTTTTTGGCATTTTTGCTTTCTGCATGGCCTTTGAACACTGTTTGCCCCCAAAACACTTAAGTGAGCTCTTCTTTGCCCCCACATCCCACATGCTTTTCTCTCTCTCTCTCTCTCTCTCTCTCTCTCTCTCTCTCTCTCTAATATTTCTAATCTTTCCATAATATATATAAATAGCTCTCCACCCCCTTCAAATTTCTCATCACCCCCACCACAACACATGCACCACCTCAATTCACACGTCTCTCTAGCTCTAGCTCCTCCCAAACCCAGCCACATAGTACAAGTTGTTATTCAAATGGCTATCAAAAAATCAAACAAGCTACCTCAGTCGACAGCGGCTCTGAAGCAAATTCTCAAACGGTGCTCGAGCTTTGGGAAGAAAAATGGGTACAACAATAATGGGGAGGGTCTTCCTGATGATGTCCCCAAAGGTCATTTTGCTGTGTATGTTGGGGAGAACAGAAGCAGATACATTGTTCCAATTTCATGGTTGGGTCACCCTGAGTTTCAGAGTCTGCTCCAAAGAGCTGAGGAGGAGTTTGGGTTTAACCATGGCATGGGTTTGACCATTCCTTGTGAAGAAGTCGTTTTTCAGTCTCTAGCATCAATGATCAGATAAACAAGGCTAGCTAGCTAAGAAATTGAGGAGGAGGATCATGGAGGACTTGTTTGATAACAGAGAGATGAAGCAATTAATGCATGTGCTTCAAGATTCTACAATTAATCTTCGTGTTGATATTGTAAAGTATGTACGGTTGCATGTGCATGCATTAATATATGGTGTGGCTCTGACGAGGTTTAGTTTGATTATTAACATCTTAATTAATTAGTCATTGTATGTTGATGCATATATGATCATGTAATTAAGCAGTTATTCGATCTTGGACCTCTTGGTGATGCATTTTGTGTCCTTTTTAAGAGGACTGGCATAATTAATATATGAAAGAATTATTCAAGGGAGCTCTCCAATTAAGCTCCTTTATCCAATCTCTCTCTCTCTCTCTCTCTCTCTCTCTCTCTCTCTCTCTCTGTATGAAGATGTAAAGCTCATGGAGTACTAGCTTGCATGTAATCCATGATGAAAAAGTTGACTGGTATTGCTGATGAGTCTATATCACTTTCATTAATTATTGATATGATTGGATATGAATATTACACATTTAATGCAGAGGTGAGAAATTAATTAATTTCGTTATTATGGGGTCAACTAACAACTAATTGTTGATCTAATGGTGTTTTTCTCGACAATATTTGATAGGTTTTAAGTTCAAATTTTCACCTCTTAATCTAAAAAATAAAGAGTAGATGATCAACTTCTTTTTTTCTGGGTTTCCGACTTTAAATAACTATATTAGGTAATGAAGAAAATTTAATTCATATATAAAGGATAAGAAAATATAAGCAATTAATGATTAATGTAATTTGTTTCCATTAATTCATTTACAAGCGAAAAAGTTCATTTTGAGAAATCGTTTTAGTTTCTTGTTAGGATGAACCTTAGCTTCATTAATGGCCGGCATAGTTTAACAGAACTTTGTACTTATTTGTTAGTTGGAGACACCCACACGACATGATTATTTGGTTTTTCTTGACAAACGTACAATCTTCATGTACCTACTTCACATAATTTGTGGAAGTCACTCATTAAAACAAATCCACATCCATCTCTAATTATTTCATGTAATTGGATATGTATCAAGAATTTCATATTACATGGAATAATATTCTCTTATTGAACGTACAGTCTCAAATATAAAATATTTGTAAACTCAGATCTGTTCTTAAAAAGTCGAGGCATTTCGAATTGTTTGTTGACACGGACAAAGTCAAGGAAAACAAAAATATAAGTTTAATAAAAAAAAAAAAAAGAGATAAAATATAAGTATGCATCTCATGTAATTAGACTGTAAATACGTAAATTTTAAAAAAATAATCAACATATATGTACACAATCTCTCTCTCTCTCTCTCTCTCTCTCTCTCTCTCTAATTAATTAAACAAAATCGGGTACTGAGACCACCACCCAACCTCCAAACTCTAGTGCCAACCACAGAGCAGCATCATACTCCACCATGCAAACTTGCAAAGTCTTCCCCAAAGCCATGACAAATATAATATATATATATATATGTAATTAATAACCGAATTACATGGCCAGAAAAAAAGAACCCAATTATATGTGGAGTCCAAAGGCACATATAATTAAAGATGGCACAACAATTGTTATTCAACAAATAACCCTAAAACGTAACCAGTTTAATGGTTTCCTGCCATGAACTTGGGTCCCCCATATTAGACATCTACACCAATATTATATTTCCACCACCTGTTTAGTCCTAATCTTTAATATTAGTGACGCATTTAGACCTTCCATACACGCATGCATGCATACTTAATTAATTGGCTCCATTAATTGTTGTACGTGTACCTTTGAGGCACATCTCACATGCAAGTGCGTCTCATTGTCCACTTAGAATTTGGACAATTAGCTAGGAGACTCATCTTAATGATACTTGATCAGTTAATTACTAGATCCCATCTTACATATATATTCTAATTAATATTCATGATTTAATTATGGATTAATTAATTGATTAATTGTTCTTGTCCCTAATCAATCGTATAGTACGTACGGCATGCGCAGACCATCTGATCACCATGCATGCATACATGCATCATTAATTTGAAATGGATTGGTAACCACCTACCTTATGATCATAAAGCAGACAAAGCTCACATGAGAATGTTGTGATCGATTAGCAAAAGAGGCCATGATCTTTCACATCATCTTTTCCTAAACACCATTATTAGGATTCAATTGAAACAAAACTACTCATTTTACTTCCTTCATTATTATATATATATGTGTGTGTGTGTGTGTTGCTTGCTCGAGTTTTTTCTTGTATGCCAATCACCATTAATTACTTTTCCTATTTCTATTTCGATCTGTTATTTAATTAATTAATTAATCATTTTTGTTGCATAACTTTTTTTTTTTGCTACTTGCAAAAAACACCCTTGACACATCCTTAATTAATTAGCCAAATTGTCGAAGAAAATTTTGGACTCAACTGAAATCTAATAAAACCTGACTTTAATTAGACACAATCTGACACATAATATCTCAAAGAAGAACCACCTTTTTTTTCAATAAAACTAAGATCGATGACCAAAGTGATTGACTCAACCATATTAGAAATAATCGCAAAGTTTTTTTTGATAATAAACAACACATCAACCATCGAAGTAGCCTTCCTGTAAATGATAAAAACGTGACCGACAACAAATTAATTGGGAAAAAATGGCATTATATATAATATATATCATACAGGGATATGATAGGTATAATTTATACCAATTCATAACCATCAGTACTGAAATTTGTTTTGTAGCATTAAGAAGGTATGATATGGTGGCATACGGAACTTAAAAGTTAAAACGTACAGTTTGGCATTTGTCCAAATGAGTTTATGCAAGATGCTAATCTATGTATCCTACTAAGCATATATACTTAATTGCTTAATTAATAAGCATCCTCATGAAACCAATTGCCTGATGAGCAGATATTCTTTCTTTCTTGCATTTAACTTTCCCATCACTGAACATGCGGCCCACCAATACCTAAGAGAAATACAAAAATCAGAGATTTTTTTGTCTATTTGGGTTTTTAGAACCCAACATTTTAGATCTTTCCCCAACACAACATTTAAGATTTCATGAACAGTATTGAATCATGCGTGGAAGATATTAGTCAGCCACACAACTTATTCTGATACAGGTCTCTTTCTTTGATCTTGTGCGAACTACAATCTTCTTAATGTGACATATATGGGACTCTCCCACATAAATTTGGTTCATTTTGGTTTTTCATGAAACTGGTTGTTTTGGGTCAAGTGTTGTAGGGTAGGCCTGTTGGGTTCATAGGCACAAAGAGAAGTGAACCTGCAAATGCAATTTTCAGTGTCTATTTTTTTCTCTCTTGGATTTTGGGGTTTAATTTTTAGTGCCACACAACCATCACAAACCAATTTCGTATCTTCACAAGTTGACAAATTTGCTGAAGGAAATATCAAGAATGTCTCCCACAGCTCAAACTATATCTGCAAGTTTTTCGGGTCTTGTCACAAATGTCACTTGTTGCATTATATATATAATTTTTCGGACCAAAAAAAGCTCATTTTTCTGTTCTATAATTTTCACGTAGTTTGCTTAATTTCTTTCAAACGCGGACTTCAGGATTGCTATTTGAAATGGGCCATGAATAGTATGACTGAAAATGCAAAAATAAATAAATTAAATGGGTCTTTATAAAATTTAGCAATTTTTTCCTCTTGGTTTATTATCCCAATTATCGAAAATAAATGATCCTATGCTTCTATTTTACATTAACTGCTGTCTGCTGGTACAACCCTTTCTTCTGTTCTTGCTTTGAGTTCTTAAAAAGGCAGCAGACCAGTTCCTCCTACCATCCCTAGTCAACACATTTTGTTTTCTCTCATTCTGTCCTGAACTGGTAAGTCGTAAATAGGCGCCAAGAAAGCAAATTAAGAGACTACGAACATCAATATTGTCTCCTAGCAAAAGGAACCATCAATTTCGACAAAGCCGGCCAGAACTAGTATTTGGTAGGGTGATACCGAATTCCAAAACTCGTTCTCTCATCAAGAGAATCGGATACAAGACCTTAAGAAAAACCCGGGTACGTGTATAGTGTACGTGTATATTGCATCGTTTTCCAATTCCCCTGCACACGCAATATTGATTCAAAACTTAACATTTTCTACACATCACACATGGAAAAATTTATACTTGGGAACAGTACGTACTGTTTCCGGGCAAAACAGAAATAGCATAAATCCATGCGACACCATCTAGGCAAGTTTTCCTAGATGGTACGTTTTTAGGACAATACAAGATGGTACTTGAAACACAGTGAAACAAGTTTTAGGACTGTATAGATAGGAACCTATTTCAATTGTCAACCTACCTTGCAGCTTTTGTTCTCTACAGTGAAACAAGTTTTAGGACTGTATAGATGGAAACATAGTAATATACACTGCCTTGCTTAAAAGCTGTGGTAGAAGGTCCAAATCACCTCTAGCAATAAAAGCCAAAGGCTACTGTAACCAACGCCATCCATTTCAACAGGAAGAGAAGACATAGCTAGATTCTGAAAGGTTTCGGCCTTTGTTATTCCTCCTAAACTCAAACTTGCATCACTCCTTTATCCATCAAGTGAATATACCAGTCATTTAACAGCAAGAACTTTAAAATAAGCACATGCATGCAAATTGTGCAGTGTAAGAGCATTCTAATCATGATTTTATATCATGCTATCACACTCTAATCATTTGACAAAATTAAGAAATAAAAACACAGAAACGCCAGTAAATGATCATGATTTATATCATGCATGCTATTCCATTCTAATCATTTGGAAAGAATCATTCTATTCAACAAGTCCTCTCCTCAAATGTTGGCACACAAAAATTACATTAATTACCAGCAGTTTATTCCTTATGTGTGGCAATATTTCAACCAACACATATATGCTCCTAAATTTAGGGCTGCCCTTTGGTTTGGTTTTTACCGAACCGACCGACTACTGACCAAATTTTTTTGGATTGGTATACCGATTTACACAATTCGAAAAATTGATAAATCGACCGATTACCGAAAATTATTACTGAAAGAAACTAAATCGATTATTATTGAAAAAATTGAAATATATACAGAAAAAAACTAAAACAATTATCGAAATTTAGTTATATATGCTTATATAATAGTATAATACTATTATGTTAGTACGTAGTACAATAAATATTAAATTACTAATATCTTAAACAAGTATAAGAAAATATAATTGTATAATATATGTTATCATATTAATATTATTAAAAGTGTGAGTTAAGATATAGAGTCATTCTCTAATAAAGTAAATGTTATTATTTTAAGGAAAATAAGAATCTCATTTTTAGGTAAGTAATGTATATATATATATATATATCTACTCATATTTATCTGTATATATACATACTAAATTAATAGGATATGTACTAATACATATTATTAAACTAATTATACTAATATATATTATTACTAATATTAATATTATTGCAATTAATACTAGTACTATACTAATTAACTACCAATATTACTCGTGCAAATATATATTCATCAAACATTATATTTTATGCATCATATTTGATTAAATTTTAATTTATATTGGTATTATGGTATATAATAATTAGTATTATTATAATTAAACCGAAAATGAACCGAAGATATACTGAAGTAAACAAAAAATAAACCGAAGTAAATAAAAAATGAACCGAAAATATCCGATACCAAAATTACCGAAATTGAACTGAAAACTGAAGTTTACCAAAAATTACCAAACCGAAAAATACCGATATCGGATACTTTCGGTTCATTTTTTGGTAATTTTGGTTTCGTATAGAGATACATTCCAAAATCTAGGGACCAAAATTGAACCAAAAGATATACATTCCTTTCATATAGAGAGATCATAAAGCCTGACTTAGGAATTAAGTAGGAAAGCTAAACTTCATCTTCCATGATCATCTACAACCATGATTTTTTATCTAGGGATTGAAACGGGAAGAACAGAACCGAGTTTTCTATTCCCATCCCTGCCTGCCCCAGAGGCTGTGGAGATTCTGTCCTTGCCTCACACGGATATTGGTGCCCCCACCCTGCCCTCTCTCAATTATTTGCTCACTAAACACCTTCGTGATGGAAAGCTTATATGAACATATTACTTAGCTAAACCTAAAACAAAATTGATTTCTCAACAGCAAGATGGCATGCCTAAAAGACACTAGGAATCACACTAGAAACAAACATCCAAACAATATAAACTCTTTTTTATGAGAACCAATTTACATAAGCTCTAGCTACACATCATTTCATCATACAAGTCAACAAAATTCATGCAGAAATATAATATTGAGTATCTACCCAAAAACTGTACACATACAACCCATTTGTGTTGTATCTTTAGTAAATTGCTTTCCAAATACATACCAGCAACCCACAGAGACAATATCCAACTGGTACAGTGTACAAAATATATACAAAATATATAGAAGTGACAATAGTATCTTTAGTATTCTGTATCAGATGTAATATGACATCAATGTTATAACAGACAGATATTTGAAGAATTTATGCTGCAAAGGAATATCACCCATTTAAGTAAACCACTAATAAGCAAAGACCAAAGAAGAGCTGAAATGAAACATATCATTCCTAACTGATATCGTATTCAGCATCTTACTAATTGTATTTAATCATCAGTACTAGCTACAATATTGCAAAAGAAAATGTAATTACATCAATTACCAATTTAGGACAGCAGAATCTATAATAATTAAATTTTAGACAAGTGCAATCCCATTGCCATTCAAAAAATCTCACTTCCCCATTCCAGCAGTAAGCAACTATGTCTAAGCTACTAAAGGACATTTATATGGCAGAATAAGTTAGAGCCTTCATTTAGAAAGCATGTTGAACTCCAATCTTCTCAATGAGCAACAAGAGTACGAATGAACCTGACTGGAACTTTTGAAGCCTCATGTTCTTCCAGTTCATGAGGAACATGACTATTACTCTGAATGAGCATATGCTTGAGTTCAAAATAGACGCCTGAGTCGTGCATAGTCAAGAATGTTGTGGCCATACCAGTCTTTCCTGTAAGGCCAATATGTCGAATACGATGTGTGTGAATTTCAAAAGTCGCCGTATCAAAATTAATGACATGGGCCACATCAGGCACATCAATCTGATGTGCTCCAATATCAGTTGCAACCAGTACATTGTATCTCTTTCTCTGCAAACCTTCAAGGCTAATTTCTCTCTGCGCCTGCGTCTTCCGTCCATGCAAAGTGGTCACACAATATCCAAACTCATCCAAACTCCTGGCAACAAAATCCGCCTTCTCCCTGTTGTTAACAAAGACAATAGCAGTCTTATCATCAATCTCGTCCAGCAATCTCTTTAGCCTTTCAAGCTTCTCGGATTCCTCACACATGATCACATTCTGAGGGATCAAATCAGTTGTCTTTCCAACTGTGCCAATTGTAACAGGGTTTCTCAAGTACTGCCTGGCAAGCCACTCGAGAGCAGGTGACATGGTGGCACTGAACATGTAAGTGGTTCTATAGACCTTCTTGTCGTCAAGCTCTTCATTCTCGTTCTCGGGTTTTAAATTGCCAGAAGGCATTGAATGCAAGACACCCACAACATGCGACGCAAATCCCATATCAACCATCCTATCAAACCCATCAACAACAACATAATGGCACTGGTTAAGAACAAGAGAACCCCTCTTCAAGCAGTCAAACAAACGCCCTGGAGTGGCAATCACAACCTCACAACCTTGCCTAAGTCTAGACCCCTGCTCCTCAATTGACTGCTCATATAAAATGGAGACCACATTGATACCCATGTAATGGGCAGCCTTTGCAGTCTCAATTTCAATCAGCTTCACACGCTCATGAGTAGGGGCCAAAACAATGGCATAAGGCCCTTGGGCTTTACTCTCTTCACTCATAGGACGCAGCCTAGTCAAAATACGAAGAACAAAGGCAGTGGTCTTACCAGAACTAGTCTCCCCAATGCCGATGACGTCGCGCTGTTGCAGTCCCGCCGGAATTTCCGCCATCTGAGCATTGAAGTCCTCTTGGAACATCCTCCAATCACTCTCAGTCATCTCCACCTTCTTATCAGTCCAATGGCGATCGACCGACATGCCCAAGTGCCCAACTCACTCAATCACAAAACCCTAAAACTCTCAAAGGGTCTCTCTCTAAATTGTTGAACTCGAAAAGGTGTCTCTCTAAATTGCTGAATTGAGGGTCTATTTATAGGCGCTCTAAGAACGAAAAGGACTCCAAATTGCAATAGGAAAAGGAAACCAAAGCACCAAGTACGGAAAAACTTGTTTCCAATTTGGGTCGGTGTTCTCCCAATCCAAACACAAGTCCGAGGAAGAGCGGGCGGGAGAGATTGAAGAGAAGTTGGCGTTCGCGGCGTATGAGGTGAAGAGAAGTTGGCGTTCGCGGCGTATGAGGTGGAGAGGGTGGTAATCTAGTGACGTGGAGCTCAAAAGTGGAGCTCTTCTGATATAGTGACGTGGTTGATCTTGAAATGTCCAAGAAATTAAGGTTTAATTGTAATTATATATCTCAACTTTGGGTTCATTTACAACTAGATACACTATCTTCAAAAATTGGCATTAAGATACCCCTAATACAAATAAACAGCTCTAATAGTTTTTTCGTCAACGACACCGTTAAACGCCTATGTGGCGCTGACGTGGCCCACGTGGACTGCAATATGCTGACGTGGTAGGACATAATAGTAATTTCACCTCTCTTTTTTTTTACACAAAAATTAATTAAAAAAAATTAAAAAAAATTGAAAAATTGAAAAAACAAAAACAAAAACTCAACCCTCCCCTTCTTATTTTGCCTTTCTCTGTTTTTGTTTTTGTTTTTTTTCGGTTGGGTAGGGTGGGTAGACGGGGCTGTTGGGCTAAGTAGGGCTGGATGGGGTGGGGCGGGGCTAGGGCTGGGTTGGGCGGGTCTGCGTGGATGAAGGGGAGGGGCTGGGTCGGGCTTGGGTGAAAGGGAAGGGGTAGGTCGGGTTTGGGGGGAGCTAGGTCAAGGGGAGGGAGGTGGGTCAGGGTTGGACCGGCTGGGTGAAGGGGAGGAGTGGGTCGGGTCTGAGGGGAGTTGGGTGGGGAGGAGCTGGTCTGGGGGAGGGGAGGAGCTAGGCTGGGCGGGGCGGGTCTGCGTGGGGTGAGGTGGCGCTGAGTGGGGGAAGAAGATAGAGGGGCGAGAAGGGGTGTTGTTGGGTGGGTGTGTGATGGAGCTGGGTGGGCGAGGTAGGGTTGGGGGGGCTGGGCTGGGTGCTTTTAAATTAAATTTAAAATTGTTAAAATATAAAATTTTTTAATTAATTTTTTTGTCCAAAAAAAAGAGACAAAATTACCATTATGCCTTACTACGTCAGCGTCACGTAGGCGTTTAACGGAGATGTTGACGAAAAAACTAACGGAGGTATTTTAGCACCTCTTATTCGTACTAGAAGTACCTTAACACCAGTTTTTAAAAATGAGGTACCTAATTTTAAATGGACCCAAAATTAAGATATATAAATGCAATTAAGCCAAAAACTAAATTGGCTGAAGATTTAGTCCCAATTGGTATCCTATTAAAAATAAAGAACTAACATTATCATAATTAAAAGAAAATGGATCAATTAAAGTGAACATTTTGTGAAAGTATAAGGATTAAAAGTGTCATTTGGCTCATATATCATCTTTTTCAACGTGAATAGTAATACAATATTAAAAGCATATTTAGGATGTGAGAAATTTTTTCATGAAACGAACATGAATACTTTCTATATTTATATCTCCCATCACTTGGTCTTACATTTTAAAATTAAATGTTGATGAATTTTGAGTTCTTACTTTGAGACTTTTTTTAGTACTTTTGGAAAGCGGTAAAATTGCTTTTTAAAATTTTCATTAATCCTTTTTTTTTGTTTTGTCTTTTAAAATTTTCATTAAATCCTTGAGTGTGTTGAGAACTTTTATGGGTGCCAATAGAATTAGAGTCAGTTTGGTATTGCTGTGAAGTAAAACAGTTATGAAGTAAAGCCAGCTGTGAAGTAAATCAGTTGAGTGTTTGATAAACTATATTTTCAAAAGTGTTGCAAGTGCAAAAAATAGTATCAAAGTGTTTGGAAAATGTTAATGTAAAAGTGTTGTGACTGTGTATAATTACTAAAATGGACATGATGCTGAAAGTGTCTTTCACTTATTTGTTTGGTAAAACTAAAATATTTTTTTACTTATTTTTTAAATTTGTGGCTACAAATTTTTATTAGCATTAATTTTTTTAAGAACAACATTATTAAATAAGTATTCCTATTATTTTTTTAAGTATATTATAATTTTAATAGAAAATTATGATTAAATACCAAAGTCAAATATTTTTTTGGTATAGCATAAACACTATATAATATTTCAATTGAACTACCAAATTTAAATGTAATTTTTTAGATTAGGTCACAAATATGTTGGCCCCTTTGATTTGAGCCTTTTCTATTTGACATTTTTATCCTTTGGCCCACATATGATGAGTGTTAGTTAAAATCTATAAGGTTTTAACAAAATTGTCCTTGAAACTTTTATATTATCTTGAAAATTTGCTAATATAGTGGCAAGTTCAAATTTAGTTGTGACTGAGTGACAGTCACATCTAAGTTGTGAGACAATTACAATTAAGTTGTGACTTAATTGAATTTTTTTTTATAGAGAAATTATACTACAATATAGTATAAATAGAGGTCAAAACAATACTTTTACTCAAAATAATATATAGTATAGTGGTGTGAGTTGTCTTTTTCAATTTACCAAGATAGTCACAGTTAAGTTGTGACTGGAATGATTTTTTTTAATACAATATAGTATAAATTAATATAATATTTGTGATTTAATATTTTTTTTATTTTTTTATTGTAGTGGCATGTGATGTAATATTTGTAAATTCTAATACTTTTTACTTTATTAATTTGTTTGATTTTTCAACTAGTATCTAATCTAAAATGTTATTTAATTTTGGTACCTAAACTAAAAAGTTATTGAAATTTAGTAGTTAAAATCAATGAACCTTAATTTTAATCGTACACATGAAATATCATAATTAATTATCACAATATAAAATATAACTAACAATGAACATATTTTTTAATTTAAAATAAACAAATAAAAATTATAGAAATCAATAAGGATAGTATGGGTAAAATAAAATATGCATTGTTGTTGTGATTCACTGCAGTTTTCAAAAACACTTAGAAATCTACTTTCTATTTTTGCTGTTGAGAGTTGAGAATTGTGAGGAAAAACAATTTTTTATTTTTTTACCAAACACTAAAACTGCTGTAAGTGATTGACAATTGTCATCTACAGCAGTTTTTGGATCCTTCACTGCAATTCACGCGTAAAAGGTGGGCATGATAGACACTTAGTATATGATAATAACCTACAGCTTTTGGGTCGCGTAAAAGGTGGGTTGGATGGACACTTAGTATATGATAATAACACCACTTTAAAAGTAATTACTCCTTAATTATATTGAAATTTGCACACTCAAAGAATAGGAGTAAAAGCATGAATGATCTCCGTACGGACTAGGAAGGGACGCCCCGCAGCCCACATAACCACTTTATAGTTTATACGATTTCTTTTGATATTTGCATTCAATATATAATAATAATCTGATAATTAAGCTAATCATTCTTAACCAATTTGGGCCTACAGTAGAAGCATAAGGTTTCTCTAAACAGTCCCCCCACGTTATGGGCCATTCCTTTCGGTTTTCGTAATGCGACTAAGAAAATGGAACGGTTCATCCATTATCCGAATAAGGTACGACTGTACAAAGACAAGTTAAAGAGCTTAGAAACAAACAACATTATTTAAAAAAAAACAAGAAACATTTCTCAAACTTTCTCATTAATCTTAGCAAATTGCCTCCTTAATTCCAAAAAGGAAAAAACTACATTCCCTGTGTGTTCAAGTCGGGCTCCCCAAAGTTCTGTATAGAAAACTAGGAAAAGGAAAAGAAAACGGACTGAATGTGTTTAAAGAAAAAAGGACCGAATGTTTATGATTTTCCCCAAAATGCAAGTTGGATTCAGGTCGACCGGGTTTGTCCGACCCAATGCCCACCCCACCCTCATAATGTCCTCCCAATATTAAGCCCACTTAATTTCATTCTCTTGACACTCTGGGCCTCCACAATGTTACCAGTCCTCCACTGGGGGGGCATATCCATATCATGCTGGAAAGAGCAATTAACACCATTACGGCACCCCTTGGAGCTTTTAAAGTACATGCAAGGTTTTAATTTCTTGGGTTTCAGTTCTCCTGGTTTACAGTTTAGAATTTTCAGGTCCATGAGGTGATTATGATTGTTACCATTTTGTGCAATAATGGGATGATGATCCTGGGGTTCATGCTTTTCTGCTCCATGTTGCCTAATGAGGTTCTTATAGTAGTTCATGTCCTTCACAATTCCGGCTTCCTTGACTGGGAAGGATGATGGCAAGGGAGCTCTATTCGGTTGAGTCATTGCACTTTTTCTGGGTGGTTGTACCTGATTTGGTAGCCTAGGTAACATAACAGGGTTGGATTGGGGGACAGACAAGGGAGGTGATGGTGCTGGTCGCTTTAACCCAGATATTCGAACAGTATCTGCTTGAGGAGGGATTGCATTCAAAGTAGTTTCAACTGTACCTGGCATTTGGCAGAAGTTTCCATTTGCAGTCCATTGCATATCAGATTTTGGGAGGGGGAAGGGAACTGGTGGAATTATTGTCTTTGGCCTGGGTGCAGTGAGTGCATTGGTTGATGCAATTCCTGCATTGACTTGTGGTCCATGTTCATTAACCAATTTCTGGATCATTTTCGGATCACTTAGAATTTTAATGAGCAAACCAGTGTCAATCAAACTTCCCTTCTCCGTGCTTTTCATGATTGCGGTAAATGCAGCTGAAGCAGCAGCCGTAACATCTGCATCTTGATTAGGTAACTGTCCTAGTACAGGTTGTTCACTGGCAAGTTGGTTCAAAGCAGGAGAGTTGCATTTAGAAGCATCTGAAGTTCCAGATCCCAACCGACCTTGGGGCAAGGCTGGTGGCTGAGAGCCTACAGTGGTGCTTATTGGTGTTTCCAGATCAGATGGGAAATCTGGAGACTCTTCCTCTTCAATTGGAGTGAGAGGGACCGTAGGAGTGAGGCTATCATCATAATGCTCACCTTCTACATCCAAAGAAACAAAGGAGCTGTACAGGAGGGAAAAGATGATCAAGCTCAATTATGTTAAAAAACAAAAGCACTAATAACAAACATACTTCCAGATTTAAGAGAGAAAACTGACCTAGGAGGAATTGAAGAAAAACGAGGATAAACTGCTTCCAGCACTCTCATCTCTCTCCATTTTTGAGCCTTGGCTTCCTCACTTTCCTTACCAGCTGCTACACGCCAGGTCTGACTCATAACAAACTGTTCAAGTGAAATAAACATAAACATTTGAATCAAGACCTCAATTCAGATTACAGACCAGATATAACAAATATATTTTTCTTATCACACACATACTAAATCATAATTTAACAAAGATCGAACATCAGCCAACCTTGGGAGGGCATTGCCATTGAATCCGAGGGATGTGGGAAAGTTCCACTCTTGGTTGGCCCACAGAAAAACTACCTTCAAACCCAGGGGGTAAATCATTAGATTCCACAGAATTTGAATGCAAGATGCATGATGCCTTTGCTTGAAAATGATCAAGATATTTCAGGCCAGCTTCCACAGGACAATCCTCAGAGGAGAACAACTTGACCTATTTAAAACCAAAATTTAGTCAGCCACAATTAACAGAAGAGTGAAAATAATCAGTAACATTTCCCACAAAAGATTGGAAAGATAAGTTTTGACACAAAGAAAGAATGTATAAGGATCATATTTTTAAAAACAGAGAGAGTATCTGAAAGCAGGAAAAAATGAAAAGACAGATTCACTTTTTATAATTTGTTTTACTTTCGGGTTATTCTGAAAATTTCAAAAAAGCCCCATCTTGGAATGCATACATGCAGGGGAAGACCAACCTGATCATGACATTTCACATTTTCATCACGACAGTTCACATTTTTACCATCACAGCTCACATATTTCTCACTGACCACGTTTGTTTATAAAGACCTCTAACATTAGTAGAAAATTGTAATGACTGTACAATTTTGCATCAACTAGACTACTACAATGGCTTAACATGTTCAGTGGTGAGCTGTAAGTCCTACCCATACAAAAACCTAAAGTTAAACCAGACCTTGTTAAATATTACAAATTTATCATTTGCAACACGGCTCTCAAACTGTACATAAACAATATTGCTATCAACAAAAGTGACTTCTAAGGTCCACGTTAAACCAATCTGCGTCATATTTCACTATTCTTGCAACCAATCATCTAAGCCCCATGGCCATCTAAACTTTCTATCTCTAATAACTAGTCATACAATAAACATTGAACTCAAACCCAAACAGAAGTTTTATGAAATCATTCTTGCTTTGGGTGCGAAACTGTGCTCCCCATCCAGTCGCATTATAACCATGACTCAGTAACTAGAATACAGATGGACCACATTATCTGCAATAAGGCTCATCAAACTTACAAACCAATTGTGTCTAGATTTCATTATGTGGACATTCATATTACAGAATTCCCCAGCATTCTATATATAGAGGATATTAAATATCTAAAGCCGGACAGTTTTTGGTCTCTGCCAGAACCTAAAAAACATTACTGTCAGGAAAAGTCCAGGTTTTAGCATTTAGTTTCTAATAAAAGTAGATCCTTTTTGCTTAAATTTCTTAAGACTTGAAATAAATGGACTTCACCATATATGTGGCACATTTATCTTTTGGAAATGAACACCCTAATCCCAGCATATACATAGTATGAGTGTATGACCCTAGCTTTTTGCAACATTTAAAATTGTAAGATTTGATTTCCAATTTATAAATCACACTTGGTAGTACATTGCAACAATGTCTTGCAACAAAGAGTTAAGTAGGCAATTCCATACACTCTCTCTTTGATGGATTAGTTCAACCATAATCAAAATTCTGTTTCCAACAAGCTCAGATAACTGAATAATCATCACTAAATTAGCTATTCACAATAGTGATGGCTATTAGACATTATGTAATCTTATGGAAATATTAGTGGCATATAATGGCATGAGTCCTTCTCTAATGCCACGTGCAGTTCTGGTATTAATGCGGGATGTGAGAGAGCGTTCAAATGCTTTTTCACATCCCGCATTTCTCAATCTTGCATTAGAGGAAAATTCATAATAACATACAAGGAATATTTTCTACTACTTATGTCTAGGATTATTAATTATGAACATACTATTACTTGTGAAAATATTTCCGTAATCAGGAACTTCTGTTCCTTTATTCGGAAACCCTCCTCACCCAAGTATAAGGCATCTCAAGTATAGAACTTTTGAATTTTGTAACTCTTATTAAAACTTTTATGAGACTTCTTTCCATTTTCAAGAACTTCTGTCTCAAAATAATACTTTTATGTGACTCTTGCTAATCTTAGATTCTGTTGATCCCTGTTATTTCTGCATATAAGGTACATTTTCAATAAGATCATTTAATTGATTGATAGAGCTGAATGACTTCATGAGTGGTATGCAGGAATAAGTCACAAGAACCATCCTTAAGACCACCCCATCCTGTTGCCAATCAATTGATACATGTTTTGAAGAAGAATGATTTTCAATTCTTTCTCCAATTAAAATGTTTTGTAGCAACATATTGGTCATTTGGTTTTGATCTTTTAATTGATTCAAGCTCTCGTAACAGACCAATATTGCCATGGCTTTCACTTTGTGTCTTTGTCTCTTTCTTTGTAGTATTTTTTAAGTTTATTTTTTTTTTTTTATTTATTTTTTTTGTAGAATTTGTTATTGTTGCATGAATTTAATGCCCACGTATCTGATTTCACAATTAATTAATTAGTTAAATATTAACAACAGTGATGGAATGAATTTTCTGATGAGGGTTATAATCAAAGGTCATCCAAATCCAATTAAACCCAAAACTGAGAACCCCAGTGAAAAGCTTCAAATGATGAAAAAGTAAATATAATATTTCCAACACAATAAACAAAGACGTAAAATTTAATAAATCATGTTAACAGTCATTTTCTGTCATTAATTAAAGGGGAAAATATTCATAACTTAGAAAGAAAGCGATCGATCAAGTATTTTCTCACTTGCCAAACAGAAGAAAAAAAAATCGCATCAAATCTCCAAGAAAAATAAAAACCTAAGCTATTTGCGATTATACCTGACAAAGATTGACTCCAGGAGCCCAAGAAACTCTGTTTGATTTCCTCGACCGCTTCATATTCATTCTCATGGTCATATCTAACTCTACCGCTTCAATTTTACCAGTATAAAATTTTGTACTAATCGCAGACAAAAATCTAAATCAGATTCGTAAAATTGGTTTATATATTTTCGAAACCCTAGCCAACCTACCAAACAAAGAGCAGTGCCCTAATTTTAAAGCGCACGAAGTGAAAGACGATGCGTCGCTCGAGAGAGAGAGAGAGAGAAGCAATTATTGGGAGCCTCTCTGGAGCTTTTCTTTTTTGTTTTCGGTTTCCTAATTTTCCGATTTCTCAATTATGACGGCGTATTTGTATTTGGGGAATTTACAGCAAGACAGCGCACACCTGCGTTGATCGGGTTGGTGGTGGCCTTGGAGTTGGCGTACGGTCACTGCTTACTTGGCCAGCCTTGGATTTTTATTTTCGATGGGAATGAATGGCTCTGATTTTGTCTCATGTATTTGAAAGTTGAAGGGGTGTATAAATATGGGAGAGATTGTCTTGGCCAGGTGGGCCATGGTTTCCTATATGGTTTAGGACTTTAAAATTAGGATTTAGGTGCTTTATTGGTGTCGGCAGTACTTTCTTCTCTAATATTTATTGGAAATCAAATCTGCATGAAAAATACGAGAATGCTTAGCTCATTTTAAATCTTATTCAATATAAATCTTCTTATAAACATAAGAAATATCAGAAATATGAGGATGCTTAACAAATTTTGTTTGATAAACATAATAAATGTCATTACATCGCAAAAGTCTATTAAATTCTTTTAACGACTCACTTTTTTTTTTTTTATGCATATGTAAGCTCACATTTTTCATATTTATAAAAAACTTAAGTAAAAAAGACATTTTTCATCCCTATAGGCTATAGCTTGCCTTCATTTGCACTATTTTTTTTTTTTCTAATTTTTTCCAAGTGAGCCATGTGAGAGTACTGTCAATTCAACCATATATAACTTATATGATTGAAATGACTAAAGTACCCTTACATGGGAGGGCCACATGCAAAAAATAAAAATAAATAGACGAAATGTCTAAATACTTAATAATTTGGATTAAATAAAAACATAAGTAAATTACATGTATAAAACTGACAAAAAGATGAAAGTACACATTGGGATAAACTATATGTATAAAATGTCCTTTCCCTAAGAATTTATTCCTATTTGATAATGATGAAAAGTGTAACTTTCATTTTTCGTTTTGGTGAAAAGTGTAACATTAGTTTGATTTTTTTATTTTTATAGATTAGGTTAAGGATGTTTGTTTGGTTAAATTTAATTCATTGGCTAAACAAAAAAAAGTCCTTATAACATATTACATCATCCATATTTTGTAGGTGGTTTTAAAAAATTGTCATTTTTTAATGAGGGACATGAAATTCAAAAGTAATATGAGATATGAGAATGAGAGAGCATTTAACTGCTCAACCAAGGTTCCTTTTTTTTTAGGGTACTCCCGAAAACATATTTGTGGAGATGGGGGTGGTTATGAGTAGGGGTGGGTTCGGTACGGTTACCGAACCGAAAACCTCAAACCGTATACCGACCGAACCCCCCTCGGTTGGCCATTTTGGTTACCGAGACCGGTATCGGAATGTCGGTAAACCGACACTCGGTTGGACCGGCATTTCGGCTCGGCTCGGCTCGGTATGGGCATTTAACCGAAATGGTGGTGGGTTGAGCAGTGGTCTGATGAGAGGATCAAGAACATACCAGTTCGCCGGAAAATTGGCAGGGAAACTAGCAACCTTTTAAGCCTTCAATCTGCCACCTACGGTGGTCGGACGAACAACCCAAATACACCGAAAGACTCAAGCCGACGAGAGGAGGCTCTGGGTACCAACCACGAGTCACGACGACGCCGGAATCGCAGAGTTTGTCGGAGAAGACGACCGGCCTTGACTGGGTTTTGGGTTTTCGGAATCTTTGGGTGATTTGAGGATAGGGGGAGAGAGAGGAGACAAGGGGAAGATTTTCTGGGGTGGTCTCGTCGCCACCCAAGGCCGGACGACGGCAATTTCGCCGGTCAATGCTCGGCGTGTACAGAGGGATGAGAGAGATGAGACTTTAGAGCATCGAGGGAGAGGAAAGATAAATGAGAGATTGAGATTTTTTTTTTTAAGCCATCGAGAGAAATAGAGTTAATTTCTGATTTTGGGGGTTTAGTGTTTTGGGGTTTGGGGTTGGGGTTTGGAGTTTTTACTTTAAATATATTTATATATAAAATATATTTTTATACTCTAAAATATCTTTTTATATAATACATTTTTATAATTTATATAAAACATCTAATTTATAAATTATAAATTGTTTCATTTATAAAATACATTTCTATATAAAAACTAATTAAAATACCCTAAATCTTAATATTATACCATATCCTAAACCTTAGGGTATATAGGGTATAACATATAGTGATATACCATATTCTAATATTATACATTAAATTTATACATTAGGGTATTTTGGGGTTTGGTTTGGGTGGGGTTTAGGGTTTGGATTTTTTACTTTGTATTACATATGTTTTATAATTTACATAAAACATACTTTATATAATACATTTCTATACCCTAAACATTTATATAGACTATAATTATTAGTTATAGACTATTATCATATTACACCATACTAAACATTTCTATAGACTATAGTTATTAGTTATATACCAAGTTACCAACTATAAATTAGTGAATTATTATTAATTATATCGGTATAGGATATAATAAGCCTTATAAGATATATGATTAAAAAATTTTAAAATACACAATAGGGTCTAGGGTATGGGATATAGGAATAGGATATAGAGTTTAGTATTCAGTTTATAGTTATATGGTATAAATTGTTTAGGATATAGTATAATATTAGTTTAAGGTATTTTTAATTAGTTTTTATATAGAAATTTATTATATAAATTATTAATTATAGGGTTTAGGGTATAGGGTTTATAAATTTATATATTTTTTATATAAATTATAGAAATATATATAAATGTATTATAGAAAGGTATTTTAGGGTATAAAAATGTATAAAATTTAATATTTAAATTAAATGTTATATATATTCGGTTCGGTTCGGTAAACCGACGGTTCTAAGATCTGAGAACCTAAACCGGAACCGAACATACCGGTTCGGTTGGCAAACCGATATCTCGGTACGGTTTCTTTCCGGTACGGTTATTTTCGGCATCGGTTGGAACGGTTTCGGGTACGGTCTCGGTTTTTCGGTCAAACCAACCCAGCCCTAGTTATGAGCCACGGTATCGGGGGTTTGAAGTTAACATTTTCATATTTTCATGGAAAATAAAAAGTTTATATTTTTATGACATAAAACTATATGATTTGAGGGAAAAAGAGAGAAATAGAGAATGAAATAGAAAAAAAGGGATGGTGCAAACACCTATGTTATACTGATGCAAATGCAACCCTTATGTTTCTATGGTGCTATGTTGTAGTGTGATTTCCACCATTAGATGGCGGTTGTATAAGATGCGATGTTCGTCCAAAGACTATCTCAAGAAAGAGATAAAACGATGAAGAAAGAGGTAGGGTTGGTGACTCGCAACTAATGTTGAGAGGGGACTTCGCTTGCGATTATGGGCAGAGTGAGTGAGCTTTAATTAGTTTTTTTTTTTAAACAAAATATTATTTATAAGGAAAAGTTGAGCGAGCTTAAATACAAAACCTAATTTTTTTCATTTCAACTATTAAAATTTTACGTCATTTAATTTTAAGTACAAACTTTTTTTTTTTGGCCAATATAAGTACTAACTTTTAAGTTTAGCCAAAGTGCTATTCCACCAATTGATTGCGCAAACAATTCTTCTTTTACTTACATACTCAAATTTTGGTCGTATGACACTTACAATTTTTAAATACTTGTACAAGTACCTCTCTTTTTGTTTTAGGCCCAAACTCTGTCTTATTACGAGGATGGTAATGAACTGTGTTTTTGGACAAGTCAAGCCATATAGAATGGGCCCAATATAAGCTGAGACCACAACCTGTACGAGCTTCTAAATGATTAATATTTAAAGGTTTTTTTTTTTCTTGGCCAAAAAAAAAATGTTTAAAGGTTTTTCTTTTACAAGTCACTCACATTATATATGAGTCTTATGACCATATTTACACTTTATAATTCGAATTAAAAATTAAATCAATATATCACCTTTATTTAAAAAAATTTGCAATGTATAACCTCAATCCATCAATATTTCTAAATGATTAATATTTAAAAGTTTTTTTATAAATCACTTACCTGAATTATGACCCTATTTATACTTTATTATTCGAATTAAAAATTGAATTAATCTGTTATTTTAATTTAAAAAAATTTACAATGTACAATCTCTATCCAAGTTCACCAACGTACAAATTCTTAAACAAATCTCATGAGAACCTAAAAAGATTAAAATGTCTCTGAAAAAAAAAGTCATGTGAGATGCACGTGTCTGACTTGTTAAAATGTCATATTAAAAAACAACACCATCAATGTGGAATTTAAAAGAACTTTCCATTTTCAAATACTACCAAAGTACCAACTAAATCATTATGGCTGGATTACTGGAACAATGAAATGCACCGCTTGACTGCGTCCACATTCCACACCCCCAGCAAAAAAAAGTGAAAAACTGCTATACGATTCAACTAAATTTCAATGCTAATTTTTGGAATAAAATAAACGGGATATGACAAATTTGGTCATATGATTTATGCCATTTTCCATTTAAGTTCATATACATGATTGTTTACAATCAAATCTTCGTGATTAGTTAATGTTAAAGAAAAATTTAAGAATTTCGTCACGGGAGCCTCATATATATTATTAGTGTTTATTTCTCACATACTTGTCCATTTCTCCATTCAACTTTTTTCCTAATTATTCTCATTATGCAATATAATTTTATAATTAAAATTGTTCATTTTTTAGATTATTTTTTAAAGATCATTTATACAAAACTCAATCAAATTACAAATCATTTGGTCGCAAAACTGTTATCCAATAAACATAGGGTGAATGTAATTGTTAATCAATTTTGTCTGTTTATATGATAATAGTTATATGACTAAATAATTTTTAATTTGGTAAATTTTTTACTGAGATGATCTTTAAAGGTGTTTTATATAATAAAATAATGAATAGTTTTAATCATGAGGCTATTCTAAAAAATAAAAATAATCTTTAGATACGTTGGAAATGAAAGGTAATTAGTATTCCCCACGTAAAAATAACCCATTATATACCGATGTAACAAAATAACCTAAATTATCATAATCAAATCAATGACAATCATATCATTGCACTAACCCTGCACGAAATATTTAAGTAATTGTCAAAACTCTTAGTTTATCATTGATCGCTGGTATTAGACTATTAGTTTCACTTGGATTGCAAAATTTAAGGGCAAAATATCATTTTGGTCCTTATTTCAATTTCATTCATGTTGTTTTAATTTTTTCAATTAAGTCCTCGTAGTTTTGATTTTGATAAAAGTTAAATTCAAAATTAAAATTTCGTCCAAATTTTAGACAACATTTTCCCGTAAAAACTACGTGCAATGTAAGCCTTTGCAAGTTTAGACGCATAACAGACATAAAATCTGTATAGTTGCACTCCCGCGTTGATAAAGCAAGGATTTCAACGTCTAAATTTGAATAAAATTTTAATTTTAATTTTGAACTTAATTGTAATAGAATGTAAATTACAAGAACTTAATTGAAACAACCACCAAACTACAAGGAATAAAATAATCAATTGCCCCATGTTAAAGGAAAAATTAGAGTTTAGTCCTTTTAAGATTTTTTATTTGAAAAAAAATCATATAATTTTGTTTTTTCTAAATAAAGCCCTTGTTTTTTTTTTAAATAAAGTCTTTTGATGATTGCTTTTGTCAAAAAAATGTCATTATTTTTTTTTTTTAGGGTAAAGGGTACATGTTCACTTAATACCCTTCTAGGGTATATAATGAGATTTGTGGAGTCTGCATGTTAGATTCGCCCAAAATCTCAAAATTAAGACCTAATATAAAGTCGACAAACCAGCGCTTGATGAATAAGTAAAAATGCACTACTAAACACTCGAAAAATGGCCGCCGAGCACTCGGCACCTGATATGTATGAAAAAAATAAAAACTAATGGATTAATATTATATAAGACGGAATAGTTACAATATTATTGAATTTTAATTAGAATTTTAAAAGTCATAAGCCTTTAGTCAATAAATTGTAAAATTAAAAAATCTGGATGAAAGTCTCCTTATATTAAATCATAGAAATCAAATTTGTTAATTTTTCCTGTAGTCTCCGCAAATATTCTCTCCCACTATTATGATGAAATTTTTTTGAATGAGGCAAATAATACAAGTGAACGACAATTTTATACTCTTAAAACATCTTACGTGACAAAAAAAATTACATGTAGGATCCACTAATGTTTGTGGGTACCATTACAGACTTTACAGTCAAGGCAAAGAATTACTCCCTACTAATATCTGAGTGGCGTCCTTCTATTCGTTCTCACAGTAAGCGCTAAAAGCGCGTCCTTGTCCAGCACACCTTACCAGATTAGATCCCGTCCTTCAAATCCTTCATAAACCCCCACATCATCATAATTTTCACGAACTCATTACTAGTCAAGTCCTCTCCATTTCCATCACCACCCGACACTATTCAACCCGCAATGGCGTCCCACACCGGATCCGGATCCACCATCGCCGCCAACGGCGAAGCCGCTCCACCCTCCGAGCGCCGAAAGGTCGCACTGATCACCGGCATAACCGGTCAGGACGGGTCCTACCTGACCGAGTTCCTCCTCAACAAAGGCTACGACGTCCACGGCCTGATCCGACGGTCCTCCAACTTCAACACCCAGCGGATAAACCACATCTACATCGACCCCCACAACGCCCACAAGGCCCGCATGAAGCTCCACTATGCCGACCTCACCGACGCCTCCTCTCTCCGCCGTTGGATCGACACCATCGAGCCTGATGAGGTCTACAACCTCGCCGCCCAGTCCCACGTGGCAGTCTCCTTCGAGATCCCAGACTACACTGCTGACGTGGTCGCCACCGGTGCCCTCCGCCTCTTAGAGGCCGTCCGGACCCACATCATCGCCACCGGACGCACCAACATCAAATACTACCAAGCCGGGTCGTCCGAGATGTTCGGGTCGACCCCGCCCCCTCAGTCCGAGACGACGCCGTTCCACCCCCGATCCCCCTACGCCGTTTCGAAATGCGCGGCGCATTGGTACACCGTGAACTACCGCGAGGCCTACGGGCTGTTCGCGTGCAACGGGATACTGTTTAACCACGAGTCGCCGAAGAGGGGCGAGAATTTCGTGACCCGGAAGATTACTCGGGCCGTGGGTCGGATCAAGATCGGGTTGCAGAGCAAGCTGTTTTTGGGGAATTTGCAGGCCTCCAGGGATTGGGGGTTCGCCGGGGACTACGTGGAGGCGATGTGGATGATGCTGCAGCAGGAGAGGCCCGACGACTACGTGGTGGCGACGGAGGAGTCGCACACGGTGGAGGAGTTCTTGGAGGTGGCGTTTGGGTACGTGGGGTTGAATTGGAGGGACCATGTGGTGATTGATAAGAAGTACATTCGGCCCGCGGAGGTGGATAATCTCAAAGGGGACGCCAGCAAGGCGAAGAAAGAGCTTGGGTGGAAGCCCAAGGTGGGGTTTCAGCAGCTGGTGAAGATGATGGTGGATGAAGATGTTGAATTGGCCACGAGGGAAAAGGTTCTTGTTGATGCTGGCTACATGGATGCCCAGCAACAACCCTGACTTCATTTTACCATTTGGGATTTCAATCAATCTACTAGAGCCTAGAGGAGGGTTTAAGTTATAATGTGGCTTACTTAGTTCAATGGTTTAATTTATTGTTCTTTGTTTCTACAGCAGTTTGATTTCTCTGTACCTTTCATTCATTCAATTTCAGCAATTGCATACTTGAATTGTTGTTGCAGTTTATGTTTTTTAGCTGTCACTCTCATTTTTCTGGTCTCGAGCTCCACAGCTTATGTTTAGGATAGTGCAGCTCTCTGGGATACTAAGCTGGATCTGATCCTATTCATTTTACAATAATTTGATTCAGTAAAATAATTCATTTTTGTAAAAGTTTTGTGTCGGTGATGGCATTTGCTCACGTGGTTCTTATTAATGGATGTTTCTTACAAGCTTAGTTCAAGTTATTTGTTACCTTTTGTACTGAAAGATAAGCAAAACAAATCCTGTCTTTTACGTTTACTCATTTTGTTGGGAAAGGACAGTTGTTAATCCAACAATCAATCAAGGACTATTAGTTTGTGATTTCTCTGACACAATATTCCCCAAAAGCAATGGATCAAACATGTATTATCATTCATGATGCCACTAAACCACACTCTGTACAAAGAATTTGTACAAGAAAGAAAGAATGCAAGATCGGTCTAACTTGGTTTCAGCAGAAGGTAGACTTCAGTTTAGATCTTGTTTCAGATCAGATGAGCTAGATTGGATTTCTTCATCGGCAGTGCAGACTGCAAATGGCTTGACAGATAACCGAAGGGATTCTGGTCCCTCCGCAGATATTCTCCGGCACACTGCATCACAGTTACTAATAACCTCTGTCAACCTTCCTTTAAGCTCCCCAATCTCTACCTTCAATGCATGCACTGCATGATATCAAGTTAGAATAAATGAAAAGGTCATAGAAAATTTAGGCAAAACCAGCAAGTTATGATGTAAAGGAAATCAGTTCAAGGCAAAAGAGCCTAGGTCCAACACATATTTTCCCCCCTTAATTCTTATAGTGAGATCAATTACCTTCTGCTAAATGTTGGGAAGATGTCTTCATTGCTGAAACTGAATAATTAAGACGTTGAAGAAGTTTGACAGCCAAAGCATCAGCAACCTCTATCTTATTTTCTATCTCTTCCTGCCACAATTATCACCAAATCCAGGTTTACATAGTTCTTGTGGAGAAGAAAGGATGGCGAAACAAGTCAATTTTCTCAATATGCTGCCAATCTTCCACAAATCTCAATATAAGAAAAACAGTTACAGACATTTTAAAGCAAGAGCAAACCACAAAATTTGTAACAAATTAACAATATCTGTTTTCCAAGACATAATAATAACAGTATATTATGTCGTATTTTGAGCAACTTCATACCCTGGCTAATACTGGATTAAATGCACAGTTTGCAGAACCTGGTCATCAAACCAGCTATTGCTTTATTGAAAAGGTGATAATAGAGAGTAATAACTTTCATTTCATTGAAACATCTTCCTTGAAGTTGTTTAACTGATTCAGACTTAACCATGATCCATTTACTTCTGTTGTTTCATTCTATTGACTAGAGCATCAAATGGACCAAATCTAAGACAAGATCCAATTAAATAAGTAACCACATATATTTAATTGTTCATTGGTTATTCAAATAGAAGCTTGATTAAACATTAATCAAAATTAGCTTTGAAATCTGACACATTGAGTCAATGGACCTGGACCAACAAACCATGGTGGCGGTAATAAAAATTAGCTCATCAACAAAACTAGAAGTTAGAAGATATTTTGAACATAGTATAGAATTAGATTTTAACTGTTATCTCAGCCAAACCTCAGTCTTGTAAGGAAATAAGGATCTTGGATTGAATCAAATTTTATCTGAATTCTACAATTCAAACCTTAAACCATTAACCATGTGTAATTACAAACACAAAAATTGGCATGATGGAGGATGCTAAGGACACATTGAAGATCAATCTAACGCTCGTGTGGAGCTGGAGTGTCAAAACTTTGAGTTAATTAAAACAAACTCAAGATTCGAGAAAGACTATTGTATGTTGTAAAACAAACCTGCCTTTTGCTCATCTTTTGGACCTTCTCCTCCTGCCACTCACGGTACACTGAGAAGAGTTCCAATAGCACTTTCGGATCCAGAATACCTATATCAACAATTCATAACAGAGTAACGAATAATCAGTGTTTCCACTTCAAAAGTAAAAAAATACTAACAACATTGTTGCAACGACAAAGACATAACATCTATAAAAATTACTACCATGATGCTTATAGCTGTAGAAATGATAATTATGAGGTATAAATAATGCTATAGTCCATAGGTACTTAGCTTAGCTAAGTCCAATTTCCATAAAACACTTTCTAGTGCAGTAGTCCTTTCTGGGTTTTTTTTTTTTTCCCCAGAAAATTGTAAATTTGTAATTTACTAAAGCAGGTAAGAAGCAGACTTATCCAAGTACAAGAAGCTTACTTGGAACCGAAGACGACGACGGTTTCTTCACTAAAATGTCAGTCAAGCTACCCTCATTTGGAGGTGAAGTCAGTATCGGCGTCGACTGCAATCAAACATTTAAAAACGCAAATTTAAAACTCGTTTTTTAGTGTTTTACATTCACACTGAAGAGCTTAAACCCTAATTTCTTTTTTATTTTCTTCAATTAACGAGAAGTGGAAAATCGGAAAACAGAAGCTCACGATTTTGAGGGATTTGAGCCTCTCTAAGATGGGATCGACGGCCTCTGATCGCTCTGACACGGTGGTGATTTCATCGGCTAGCCTCTACAAGCACGATAAAATGGCACGTTAAGTTGAATAGCAAACGAAAAGAGAAAATTGAAGTTGATTAAATCACAGAACTACCTGGGAAGAAAGTGTGGATTCTGAGGCACCCATAGTTGGTGTGCTTCTTACGAACAAAACGCAGCGTTGCAGTGGTGGCGCTGAGAATAGAAACGGTCTTAACTGACTGTATACTACTTCTGGGTTCCGACTACATTTGCATAACGACATAACGTCCGCGCGTGTACGGGAACCCGCCCGGAATTAGATTGGGTTTCGGGCATAACTCGCTCAGCACAGTTGACCCGCATATATGCCTCAAAACGGCATCGTTTTCCACCATAACCTTATGCAATGCCCGTGCGTGTAATGGAACCGCCCCGAATTAGATTTGGTACCGGGCATGAGTCGGTCCGCACAGTTGAACCCGCAATTATATTACTGGAAACGGCGTCGTTTAAAGAACTTTCTCAGCTCACTATAAAACAAACCGCTCAAAACTCCACCGTGGTCCGCCATTGATAATCAATCAAATTTCGTCCACCGTTCTCTGGTTTCGAACTTCAAATTCCAAAACCTAATCCCGTTTGTCCTGGTTTGGCTGGTCCAGGCTCCGCTGCAAGTAATCAGCATGACGAGAACTCGTAATTCCGCCCGACCCAAGAAGAACAAGAAGAACCAAACCACACCTACTGGTTCGAAGACCCAACAATCATCAGGTACGTATTAAATTAATTGGCTGCTTATCTATTTAATTTCAAACTTCAAATGATTTGTTTGATTGAATGAAATTTGCTGCTCGATAAAATTAAGTAGTTCCTTTTGAAGATGTTTATAGGTGATTATACCAGTTGATTCACCATGCTCGTTTTGTTTTATTGATGGCATGGTATTAGTTAGTAATTCAGTTATGTCTCATACTCTCATTTGATTTTAACTGTGGTTTGAATTAGTAGCTGAGGGGGCTGAGGAATCAGCTGGTACTGCTAAGGCGACACCGGGCACTAAAGTTGGTGTGGCCGCGAAACCAGTTGCGAATAGAATGCCTGTGAAAGCTAAGACACCGGCTTCAGCCAAATCCAAATCTGTTTCATCACAAACTCCGAAATTGGCGGACTCTGAGAAGGCGAATGTAGATGCATCAAACAAGGAGAAAGTGGAAGATGTGAAGGAAGTGGAATTCACGAAGGAGGAACCCATTATTGAGAATGTTGGGGAGTCTGTGAAGAAGGGAGGAAACACTATGGAAGTTGAAGTATGCGCTGTTGAGAATGTTGGAGAGCCTGGAAAGAAGGTAGAAACAGCTGTTGAGAATGTTGGAGGGTCTGCAACAAACAAACAAAGCGCCATAGAAGAAGAAGAGCTAGATCCTAGTGAAGATGAAGAGGATCCTATAGAGGAAGAAGATTCTATAGTTGAGGAGGTAGCAAAGTCTTTAGAGAACGAACCATCCTGCGATGTAAAAGAGGGAGTGGAAGTGAACGGAGAACAGGAGGAGGAGTCAAAGGATAATGGTGATGAGGAGAAGACCAGTATTGAGCCTGCTAACAAGGTAGAGAATGCCAAAGAGGGGTTACAAAGAGAAGATACTGAGGGTGTAAAAGAGGTGTATGATGGTGATGAGCGAATGGAGGATTATGGTGAGAAACTGGATCTTGGAGAAAATGGAGAGGAGGATATTCCAGAGGATGATCCAGAGGATCCTGCAGAAGAAACTGAGACATTGGAGGATGAGCATAAAGAATTGACAGCCGCCGCAAAGGAACGCAAGATAAAGAAAGAACGGGAAATATTTCTTGGTGGGCTTGATCGTGATGCCTCGGAGGAAGATGTGAGAAGGGTCTTTCAGAGGATTGGAGGGATAGTTGAAGTTAGGTTACACAAGAGTCCTTCAACTAGTAAGAATAAGGGATATGCGTTTGTGGAGTTTGAGAATAAGGAACATGCGAGGCGCGCTTTGTCTGAAATGAAAAACCCTGTTGTATGGATCTTTCTTTTCCCCCTCTCCTGTTTCATATATTTTTTTTGTTTAAATAAGCTTCATTATAATTCATCCTTTTGCAGATTCGAGGGAAGCGATGTGGTACAGCACCCAGTGAGGACAATGACACATTGTTCTTGGGTAATATCTGCAATACGTGGACAAAGGAAGCTGTAAGTGACTAATCAGTATTACATAGATATAAAAGTACATAAATAACAAGAGGTATAACTGTATAAGTTTCTTAAAATTTTTAGATAAGCTTCTCAAGATTGTTCACACTTTCCTCTATCAATGTGGGATGACAGATTAAACAAAAACTGAAGGATTATGGTGTTGAAGGTGTTGAGAACATAACTATTGTCCCAGATGTTCAACATGAAGGGTTGAGCCGAGGTTTTGCATTTGTTGAGTTCTCTTGTCATGGTGATGCTATGCTTGCATACAAGAGGCTTCAACAACCTGATGTTATATTTGGCCACCCTGAAAGAACTGCCAAAGTGGCTTTTGCTGAACCTCTACGTGAGCCTGACCCAGAGGTCATGGCCCAAGTGAAGTCAGTATTTGTTGATGGGCTTCCACTTCATTGGGATGAGGACCAGGTCAGAGAGAATTTTAAACGCTATGGAGAAATTTTACGTGTCGTTCTGGCCCGGAATATGTCTACAGCCAAGCGGAAGGATTTTGGATTTGTTGATTTCTCTACACACGAATCTGCTGTGGCTTGTGTAGACAGTGTAAACAATACAGAACTGGATGATGGGAATGTAAAGGTATGCTTGTGTTTTTCTCTTTAATCCCTCTCTCTCTCTCTCTCATGATGAGGTTGTCTGGTACATTAGAAAAATATAAATATTGATTTTAAAGCTGGACTAGGCAAGGATGACTTAATTACATAGATGCATGTACTCAAGTATACACACAGAAATGCATAACTTCCAATATACACAAGCAAGAGATGAATAAATTGTTTACGATTGTCATTTTAGTTTCTATTGCCTTTTTTGATCGGTTCATTTTGTCAGATGTGATTGTATGTCCTGCATGGCACAGAATTAGTAGTTAAAGTAACATACTCTCAGATTCTATTTGGATGTGTTACTGACTGATGTTGGTTTTTGCAATTCTAGATAAAAGTGAAAGCTAGACTTTCAAATCCTTTGCCTAAAACTCAGGCTGTGAAGGGTGGAATGTGTGGTGGATTTCGAATTGGTCATGGTGGCGGTGGTAGTGGTGGTGGTGGTATCTTTCCAAGATTTGGTGGTGGTGGTTGAATTCGCTTCCCTCTTAATGTGTTATTTGATTGAAGATTCATTTTGATTTGCACACCATTTTGTTTTCCTTACGCTCTATTGCTTACAGGAAGGGGCTTTGGTCGCAGTGGACATCATTTCAACCGTGCCAATTTCCAACGGGACAGACATTTCTATCATGGTGGACGCGGTCAAACTGGCAGAATGGGTTTTCCAAATGAATATGACTTTGATTACCCATATGAGTTTCATGGACGAGGTTTCTATTGTGCTTCTAACTGTGTCTTGTAGTTTTTCCACTCGCCCACTCCCCTCCCATCTCCTAAAAAAATCTTACTAATTATTTTATGAAAAAATCAGGGGGAAGAAGTGGCTCTTTCAGAGGTAGTCATTATGCATCTGGTGGAGGTGCTGCGGTTGCTTCCCCATCATCAAGACCCTACATTGATGGACCTTGGCATGGTGCCCATGATAGAGGCCATGGTATGCATATTCCTCCTAGGAGGCATCCATATTCTCCAGAAGGACATTTTAATGGACCACGCATGGGGGGTTATTTTGATGAACCTTACTTTTATAATGATAACGCACAAGGAATAAAACGTCCATATCATATGAGAGTAAGCTTCCTTTTATTTCTTTTTGTTGTTCTGCATGCCTTATATGATACTCCTTATCATATGAAATTGTGCTATTTAGGACTATGATCCTGATTACTTGGAGCCTAGTAGACATCGCCCACGTTTGGATTATACAGATCCAACAGCTTCGTTTCGTGGAAACCATTATAGTGGTATGGTTTTTTATTTTTATAGGAATTATACTGGTATGGATTTTATGCTCAACATTGCTTTGTTTTTCCTCTCTTTTCCTTAGTCTTGTCTAAATGTTTAATTTTTATGCAAGTTTACTCAATTAAGTGGCTTTACCTTTTAGATACTTTTGGAGCTGGGAGCAGTCTCTACCCTCATGATCATTATGGTCCTGACGTAAGCATCTAATGCTTATTTGATCCTGATTTACATGTTACACTAACATAATATGACATTTTATTATCAATATCATTCTGCAGTATCTTTCTGGTCCATATTCATCTTATTATGGGGGCAATCACTCATATGGAGGCGGCCGCTACTATTAGACTCGAACTTTTTGGTAATACAAATGTTTTGCATTAAGCTCTAATATTTGATTGTGAGTTCCTTACATTAATGTTCTTATGGTTCTTATTTAATTGTGATCAGGCGGACATGGATATGCAGGTGCACTGTATCAAAGATGGGCAAGTGGCTTGCTGTTAGAAAGAAGTTGCATATTTGTTTTTCCTCTCTGTCTTCATCCTGATTTCCTCCTTTTCTATTTGTCTTCTTTGCTTGTTAGTTTGTCTATTTAGTTTATTTTGGATAGGATTTTCAAGTTTTGATGTTTGTAGTTTAGGTAGTCTCTCAAGGGCCTTGACTTAGAAACTAGTAATTATTTGTATGGTGGAGGTGTGAAGAGATCTATCCCTTATACCCTAGGCATTGGACAGCTTGATGAACTCTATTATGGCTGTTCTAAGTTAAGATATTTGTTCCCGCCCTATCTATAAATAATGACATGGGCCAATGTTTGTTGATCAGTGTTAATTTTGTGGTTTAAAGGAGTCAAGCTTGGTGACTTATTGGAAGTAAAAGGTTTTGCCTTTTAGGGTTTTTACATTTTCATGGAGATGTAGGAGTTAATATTAAATGTGCATATAAGAGCTCTTGTGGAGATTAACATGAAGGTTTGTTTTGAAGAGACAAAATTTGCATGCGGTCTGGAGTTGTCTTACTTTGATATTAATGAGAAACTTGCACATTATATTCTCAGAAGATTTTGTTAATAGGGTACACTCCTATGTGACATTCTCTTTTTGTCTGTGGGTAAATGAGGCGGGGGTGTGCCATCTGATGTTATGTGGTCTTATTTTATATTGAAATGTAGCTTGGATTCTCCTGCTGTATTTGGCATGGATATAGTGGTTCATAAGTTGCCATGTTTCATGAAACTGTTCTGCCAGAGGCCATTTAGGATTTCTGTTCATTTACCTGAGCGAAGGGTGCTGATGCCATTTGGAATAAAAATATTTCAAAAAAAATTCTGTTTTGATGCCTTTCTGTGAGGACCATAACTTAAGTGATTGATCAGGTCAAATATGCCATATGGTGTCCATTATCCATTTATATTCAATTTTATATATAAATTTTTGTGGGAGATCCCTTTAGTATTTTTCATGCGCCACCAATTCACGTGGTTGAGATCAGAGTTGATTGTTTATCAGGTGAGAACTAGTTGCTGGGTGAGTGGTTTTTAAGGTCCAATAATTGACTTTATGATTGTCATCAAGATATTGGTGTGAGTATTGTGTAGACAAAAATTATGTCTATTGGACTTTCACTGATTGAATTTCCTAATTCTAAGCATCTATTTTGGCAAATGCTGGCAATTCGGGAATTTTCTGAAAATTGAGGACAGGATCCTGAATGTGCTATTTTGGGATGTTAATTGATGGTCCATTGTCTGCAATTCTTCAGTAGGGTAGTAGCTCGGGCTGTAATTGGTTTTGATGTTCTTTATGGTCTTCATCTTTAGGGCTTTAGATCTTATGTCCATTGTGATTGATTTGACAAATGCTTGCCATTTATGATTGTACTGAAAATTGAGAACAAGATCCTGAATGTGCTATGTTGGTTTCTTTAATTGGAGGCACATTATCTGCATTTTGTCAATTGGGTAGCTTGGGCTGTAATTGATTTTGACGATCACAATACTTTTCAGTTGGGGTTTAGATTTTATGACCATTGTGATTGATGGCCTTGGGGCTACTCATGGTTACAAACGAAGTGGTCGACTTGTTAATGTTCATCCTTTCGAAAAATCTGTTGATGCTCAACCGAAGTAATGGACATAGGACTTATAGGGTAGACCACTGCCTCTTGTTGGAAGATGCATCCTTTGATTTAGATCCTTTTAAGAGGTAGGAATCTCTTCCTCTCAATGGTTTATGACTTCCATAGCTAATTGTAGACTTTGTTGTGGATTGCTGTAGCTAAATTTTGAGCATAATCCAGAAGACCTTGTTGAAATTTTTTAGCATAAGTTTGTGTAGTTCTGAGTAGTTTCTGCTGCAGGGAACATGCATGGCTGCTACATGGCACCTTTTCTTCTTCCTCTTCCATTCCGTCTCCTTTTTTTGTTTTCTGTTTGGCAGTCCTGAATCAAATGTGGCGTTGTACAGAGGAGTTGTGCATGTCGAATTAGGATCAGAATGATCAGAATATTATAAAGGGCCTATTTCTTGTAATCTTCTCATTCAATTTGGCATAACTCTGTAGTTGTAATTGTAAAATGGGATATCAAAAATAAATTTTTTTGTTTGTTTGTTATAGTTAGCCCACTTTCTCCTCTTTAAATTACCATCAACTAAATACATAGTAGTAAATAGTAATATATTTGAATTGAATGGAAACAAATGGAACATTACTAAAATTGCTCCTTTCTCCCTTTTCTATTTAATTACAAAAAACCAAAATGATCAAACTAACAAGAACATGTTTTTCTTTCTTCCCCTATGAAGAAACCACTGTTACTGTTCCCTGCCATAATATCACCCTTTAATGTGAACCATTTTTGTTCCTTCAACCCACATTGTAATCCCTACACTCTTTTCTGCATTCACCTCAAAATCTCCCTTAAAACACAAAATTAAACCCAAAGAAAATCAGCTTCAAAGAATAACAAGAAAAACACACTCACACACAGAAACTCTTCCCACTACCATCAGACTCTTCGAGAACAAAACCAAAGCCACGCTAGATTCCACGTGTACATTCCAGATCTTCCATGCAAAACCTGGCAATCCTCGAGACACCAAACAACCAATCAGAACCCAGAATTGCTTAGCCACGGATCACTCCCTCCATATAAATACCGAGATGTCCAGTTTCAAGGGCGTCAGTCGGTTAATTTTTCTTTCTCAGAAAATCGTTCCCGTTACTCTGTGTCTCTGTCTGATTCGCGATGTCAACCACCGAGCAAGTTGAAGCTCCGGCCGTGGAGGCCCCACCGGCGGAGGCTCCAGCGACTGAGGTCCAGGAAGAGCCGAAGAAGGCCGAGAAGCCCGTTAGGGAGAAAAAGCCCAGAGCGCCGAAGGAGAAGAAACCCACGCAGCCCAAAACCGCTTCTCATCCTCCTTATTTTCAGGTACTTGAAATATTGAATTTGGGTTTTGTGGTTGTGGATGGTTCTTCTTCTTCTTCTTCTTCTTCAGGTTTGTCTTCTGGGATTTTCCTGATTGTGAATTTTTGTGGGTTTCTGGTGCAGATGATAAAGGAGGCACTGTTGGCTCTGAACGAGAAGAGTGGGTCGAGTCCGTACGCCATAGCCAAGTACATGGAGGAGAAGCACAAGGCTGTGCTTCCAGCCAACTTTAGGAAGACTCTGGCTCTGCAACTCAAGAACTCTGCGTCGAGAGGCAAGCTGATCAAGATCAAGGCCTCCTACAAGCTCTCTGAGGCAGGCAAGAAGGAGAAGAGCACAACCAAGGCCAAAGTTTCGAAGCCCAAACAAATCAAAACGACGGCGTCTGCTCCTACAAAAGCCCCCAGGAAGCCTGCTGCTAAGAAGAACAAGAAATCGACCCCTGCTAAGAAGCCCAAGCAGCCCAAGTCCATCAAGAGCCCTGCTGCTAAGAAATCCAAGAAGGCTGCTGTTGCGTGAAGTACGTGAGAAATTGTATAGATAGTTATAATACTAATAAGTTGAAGAGGGTTGGGTTGTGTTGTGTGGTAGTAGTGTTAGGTGCTCTGTTTCAGTTTGTAAATATGAAATGTGTAGTTTATGAGTACTAGTGTGTGTATGCAGATGGTTGGACATGGCGGGTATTTGATCATATGATGGAACTGACTTTTACTAATGCTGTGTTCACTTCCAGTCTTTTTAAACCATCAAACCCCTTGACATTACAAGCAATAACCAGATTTAAACAAAATGTAATCATCTCAAATGAGGTTTTATATGGTAATAATATCAAGCTAAGGAGATGCAATTTGCTCCCCCACCAAAGGTTCATGCATTCCTCATCCACTCTTCTTTCATTTCCTCTTTTATTTGGTCTCCTTTTTGTTCTCTGTTTGGTAGTATTGAATCAAAAGTGGTGTTGTACACTTGTAAATTGTTGAATTAGGATCAAAATGTTATGACCAAAGAATTAAATTTTGGATTTTGATGTTTCAAAAATATGAAAATTTTTAATTTTGAAAGAATTTTTGATTTTGTTGGAAATTTAAATTAAAACAATTGAAATTTTTAACAAAATTTTGTTTAGTAATATTTTGAAACCTTAAAAAAATGGAAATTTTTGAAATATAATTATATGATTATGACAATACTGCATTATAGATATTGAATGATCATTAATGAATAAATTTTAAGTGTCGTCGATGAAGAAGAGTAGAGCATCTCTCAGATTGAAACATTTGTAATATTATGTACAGTTAAAATTCTGCACATTTTAACTGAATCAGAGGTGAAGGAAATGAGGTACGCTAAACATGCGATCCATGTCGAGAATGACCACTCCTTACTAACCAACAAGCTACTTCATTTGCTTCGCTAAAGATATGCTGAATTGTGAAATCCTAAACTTGAGCAAGTAACAAATGTTCAATCTAAAAACTCAGTCATTTGTTTGAAGTATATACTAGGAATAAGAAGCCAACCAAAAATCTTAACCTTGTAATTATGTTAAATTTACCAAGTTTTCGCAGAAGCTCAGCACAGGGGTGGATCTCTAGGTCGTGAGTCTGCAAACGAGTGGTAGACTTGATCGGTAATTCTTCATCCGGGGAAGGGCCCAAACAAGTTCATCCGACCATGCTCTCGAGAAGATGCTTTTGATATTGCGTGGAACATATTTCATAATTCATTATAACTTGAGATGCCTAAAAACATGATTTAAGAAACTATAGGGTATGATTTAGGAAGTGTCAAAACATTGCTTGGATATCACTAAGTACAATTTGAAATGCACCAATGGTATAAATATTTAAAATACCTCGAGTTATGAATTGAGATTCTCAAGAAATGACTTAGGATATCGTAAAGTACAATTTGAGATGCCTAAACGCACGACATGAAAAATTCTAGGGTATGACTTGTGAAGCGTAAAAACATGACTTAAAATGTCATTAGGTACAAATTGAAGTGCACCAAAAGAATAAGTATTTAAAATACCACGAGATATGAACATAAATTCTTAAGGTACGACTTGGAATGCTCTAAGGAATGACATGAGATGCCCAAAAGCGTGACTTATCTTTAGGGTATGACTTGGGAAGCGTCAAAATATCATTAGGAACAATTTGAAATACACTAAGAGTAGAAACATTTAAAATACCTGGAGATACGAATTAAAATTTTCAACGAACGACTTAGGATACCATAAGAAACGATTAGTGATGTCCAAAAGAACGATTTGAGAAACTTAAACTTTAAGGTATGACTTTGGAAACATCAAAACATGATTTCGGATGTCACTAGATACAATTTGAAATGCACCAATGATATAAACATTAAAAATTTCTCGATTTACGAACAAAAATTTTCAAAAAACGACTTGTGATACCCTAAGGACGACATGAAATGCATAAAAACACGACTTGAGAAAATCTAGGGTATGATTTAAAAATCGTCGAAATATAACTTTGAATATCACTAGGTACAATTTGAAATGCATTAACGGTATAAAAATTTAAAATCTCTCGAGTTACGAACAAAAATTTTCAACGAACGACTTGGGATGCTCCAAGCAACGATTGTACGTAGATGCCCTAAAGAACGACTTGAGAAACTCTAAGGTATAACTTTGGAAGCGTCAAGACATGACTTGGGATGTCACTAGGTACAATTTGAAATGCACCAAGAGTATAAATATTTAAAATCTCTTTAGTTACGAATAAGAATTTTCAACGAAAGACTTAGGATGCCCTAAGTAACGACTGGAGATGCCCTAAGGAACGACTTGAGAAACTTTGAGATATGACTTTGGAAGCGTCAAGACATGACTTCGAATGTCACTAGGTACAATTTGAAATGCACAATGAATATAAACATTTAAAATCTCTCGAACTGATATTTTCAACAAATAACTTGGGATACCCTAAGAAACGACTGGAGATGCCCTAAGGAACGACGTGAGAAACTCTAAGATATGACTTTGGAAGCATCAAGATATGACTTGGGATATCACTAGGTCCAATTTGATATGCATTAAGGGTATAAATATTAAAAATCCTTCGAGTTACGAACTGAAATTTTCAACGAACGATTTAAGATGTCCTAAAGAACGACTTAAGAAACTCTAAGGTATGACTTTGGAAGCGTCAAAACATGATTTGAGATGTCACTCAGTACAATTAGAAATGCACCAAATGTATAAACATGTTAAATACCTCGAGTTACAAATTGAAATTTTCAACAAACAATTTGGGATGACTTAAGGAATGACTAGAGATGCTCTAAGGAACGACTTGAGAAACTCTAAGGTATGACACTGGAAGCGTCAAGACATGACTTAGGATATCACTCAGTACAATTTGAAATACACCTAGGGTATAAACATTTAAAATTCCTCGACTTACGAACTGACATTTTCAACGAACAATTTAAGATGCCCTAAGAAACGACTTGAGAAACTCTAAAGTGTGACTTTGGAAGCGTCAAGACATGACTTAGGATGTCACTCAGTACAATTTGAAATGTACCTAGGGTATAAACATTTAAAATCCCTCGAGTTACAAACTGAAATTTTCAACGAATGATTTGAAATGCCCTAAGGAACGACTTGAGAAACTTTAGAGTGTGACTTTGGAAACGTCAAGACATAACTTAGTATGTCACTCAGTACAATTTGAAATGCACCTAGGGTATAAACATTTACATTCCCTCGAGTTACGAACTTAAATTCTCAACGAACGACTTAGGATGTCCAAAGGAACGACTTCAGATTTCCCAAGGAACGACTTCAGAAACTTTAGGGTATGACTGTCAAAACATGACTTGGAATGTTACTACGTACAATTTGAAATGCACCAAGGGTATATACATTTTAAATCTCTCAAGTTACGAACTGAAATTCTTAAAGAACGACTTGAGATACTTTAAGGAACGACTTCAGATGCCCTAAGGGACGAGTTGAGAAACTCTAGGGTATGACTTGGAAACCGTCAAAACATGACTTTGAATTTCACTTGGTACAATTTGAAATGCACCAAGGGTATAAACATTTAAAATCCTTCGAGTTACGAACTGGAATTTTCAACGAACGACTTAGGATGCCCTAAGGAACGACTGAAGATGCCCTAAGAAACAACTTGAGAAACTCTAGGTATGACTCGGGAACTATCAAAAAATTAATTTGAATGTCACTATATACAATTTGAAATGCACTTAGTGTATAAACATTTAAAATTCTTGAATTACGAACTGAAATTCTCAAGAAATGATTTGAGATGCCCTAAGAAATGACTTCAGATGCTGTAAGGAACGACTTTAGAAACTCTAGGGTATGATTTGAGAATTGTCAAAATATGACTTGGAATGTTAGTAGGTACAATTTGAAATGCAACAAGGGTATTAAATTTAAAATCCATCGAGTTACGAACTGAAATTCTTAAGGAACGACTTGAGATGCCTTAATAAACGACTTGAGAAACTCTAAGGTATGACTTGGGAACCATCAAAACATGACTTGAAATGTCATTAAGTACAATTTGAAATGCACCTAGAGTATAAACATTTAAAATCCTCAAGTTACGAACTAATATTCTTATGGAACGACTTGAGATACCCTAAGGAACGACTTCAGATGCCCTAAGGAATGACTTGAGAAACTCTAGGGTATGACTTGGAAACCGTCAAAACATGACTTACAATGTCATTAGGTACAATTTGAAATGCACTTAGAGTATAAACATTTAAAATCCTTTGAGTTACGAACTGAAATTCTCAAGGAACGACTTGGGATACCTTAAGGAATGACTTAAGATTCCCTAAGAAACGACTTGAGAAACTCTAGGGTATGACTAGGGAACTGTCAAAACATGACTTAAAATGTCACTAGGTACAATTTGAAATGCACCAAGGGTATATATACTTAAAATCTCTCGAGTTACGAACTGAAATTCTCAAGGAACGACTTGAGATGCCTTAAGGAACGACTTGAGAAACTCTAAGATATGACTTGGGAACCATCAAAACATAACTTGAAATGTCATTAGGTACAATTTGAAATGCACCTATGATATAAACATTTAAAATCTCTCGAGTTACAAACTAATATTCTCAAGAAACGACTTAGAATACTCTAAGGAACGACTTAGAATACCCTAAGGAACGACTAGGGAACGGTTAAAACATGACTTGAAATGTCATTAGGTACAATTTGAAATGCATCAAGGGTATATACATTTAAAATCCCTTGAGTTACGAACTGAAATTCTTAATGAACGACTTGGGATGCCCTAAGAAACGACTTCAGATGCTTTAAGGAACGACTTGGGATGCCCTAAGAAACGACTTCAGATGCTTTAAGGAACGACTTCAGAAACTCTACGGTATGACTTGGGAACCTTCAAAACATGACTTGGAATGTCACTAGGTACAATTTGAAATATACCATGGGTATAAACATTTAAAATCTCTCGAGTTACGAACTGAAATTCTCATAGAACGACTTGAGATACCTTAAAGAACAACTTCAGATACCCTAAAGAACGACTTAAGAAACTCTAGGGTATGACTAGGGAAACGTCAAAACATGACTTGGAATGTCATTACGTACAATTTGAAATGCACTAAGGGTATAAACATTTGAAATCCCTCGAGTTACAAACTGAAATTTTCAATGAACGACTTGGGATGCCCTAAGGAACGACTGGAGATGCCTTAAGGAACAACTTGAGAAACTCTAGGGTATGACTTTGGAACTGACAAAACATTACTTGGAATGTCATTAGGTACAATTTGAAATGCATTATGGGTATAAGCATTTAAAATCCCTCGAGTTACGAAGTGAAATTTTTAACGAACTTGAGATGCCCTAAGAATCGACTAGAGATGTCATAATAAACGACTTTAGAAACTCTATGGTTTGACTTTGGAATCGTCAAAACTTGACTTGAAATGTTACTGGGTACAATTTGAAATGAACCAAGGGTATAAGCATTTAAAATCCCTCGAGTTACGAACTGAAATTTTCAATAAACGACTTGGGATGCCCTAAGGAACGATTTGAGATGCCATAAGGAACAATTTGAGAAACTCTGAGGTATGACTTTGGAAGTGTCAAGACATAACTTTGAATGTCACTAGGTATAATTTGAAATGCATCAAGGGGATAAACAATTAAAATGTCTCGAGCTACAAACTGAAATTTTCAAAGAACAACTTTGGGGACTTTAAGGAACGAGCTAGGACCAAAATAGAAGCCATTTCATGTTCCTCTCGATTTGGTAAGAAACCATTGGAAATAATAGTGAATCACCATATATATTCCTACTATTTCGTTAATTAGCTGCATTACTTGGATTACTTTGATGTTGTTACACTTGAAAAATTAATTGATGTACGTTTTTACACTCTTGAGTACGTTCAGATATCCCCTGACTTACATATGATTTTTTTTTTTGCTTCAATTCTTTCTTGTTTTTTTTTTCATTGTTCTTTCTTGTTGTTTTTGGGTTGGTCCACTCTACCACAAATTTGTAGCTTAGTATTTAGTAGTGCAAGGCTAATATTATGTTCTCTGCGGTGCGCTTTGGGCCCTTGTTAAAATATTTGGGGTTTCTGCCCAAATTACTTTGTGTTGAGGAGGTGCATGTGGTAGTCGACTTAATTCGTATAGATAATGGATAAGCGAGAAGGGCATGCATAAGTGAGTACTGATCGTGAGTGATGAGTGTTGATGCAAATTTCCGTAAGAGAGATGCAACAACTTAGAGATGGTGACCTGGCTGATCCGAAGTCTTGCTGGATGATGATGTGAGATCTTCCTGTAAGAGAAAACAAGATCAAAGGAGATGGACCGGTGTGGTACCAGCCAAACACGCTCCGATGATGAAGTCAGTGATGTGTGTTTGATGGTAGGTGAGGAAGAACAAAGGATGAACTTGGGAGAATAGGAAGAACAAGGCAAATGTTCTGGGTTTATTCTCAGCAAGTTGGGTATGCTCTTGGGTGAGTGAAGGCTTTTTTGTAAGTGTTTGTCTGGTGAGAGATTGATAGATCATTTTGCACATACAAGTTGGTATATATAGGCAAAGGAGATTGTGATGAGTAAGTTACCTGCATGTGGTTGGCTGGTTGAGAAAGGTCCACGCGTTCGGTCGTGAACAGTGGCATGCACAGCTACCCACCTCCTTTGCATTCAATGCTGCATTGAATGCAAGTATGGAAGATCCAGGTGAACTGCCTCAGTAGTCATGAATGTAGGCTGGATTGTCTCTTTTGTCAGAAGACCTTTGTCAGGTGCATTTAAGTGTGGCGGTTCATCCCAACGTGATCTTCCTTGGAATGGCGGCGGAGAGCCGAGCCGACCCGAACACATGTTCTCATGTGTATACATGAAGCCCATGTGTGATCGGATCGGACACGGGACTCCAGACCGAACCGATCCAGCAGATAGGGGTCCTTCCGAGTCATAACTGGCTGACGCTATAACTCGAAATGAGGTTCCTTCTGCGCCGAGCCGAGCCGAACCGGGATGACCGTGGAAAGATGAACACTCAATCCCTTTGGAAGATCATCGGTTCGGCTCAGACCGGGCATGGAGGACTCGGCATGGAGACCCGATCTGAGCTGGCGGAGGAAGTGCCGAGCAGTGATGACGTGGAGGTCAAAGTCTAACCACTGAGAAGTCAAACACTGAAGTTGGGTCTGACCAACCACGTGTCCATCCCTGATTGGCTGTTGGATCGGTGTGGGTTTATCCACAAACAATGAGCCACACAAGATATAAAGTATAGTAGCAGCAGCGAGTGGCAAACAGTACGAATCTCTTTTTTCCATCAATAGTTCAATATCCATGATTCACAACAAAGGTCCATTTACTGAATCTATCTAACACCTTTGATCAAAGGCAAAGATTTCATAGCATTAATTGTGCTAGCTATTTTTACCCGATTAGATAAATTATGATCAATTTTATGGACTGTATTTGTCGATACATTTATATGACTAAATAATTACCGATTTGGCTAATTGTTTACAACAACCTTTGAGGAGAGATTTAAAAAATAGATAATTCCGATTATCGAACCTCCCTCTAAATATGTATATATTTTGCTACTTTTATTGGCCATAGACTATGCTAGGGAAATTTTCTTAATTAAGTGACACTATATTAGCCTTTAGTTAGGAGATAAAAAAGATAAATATATAAAGTAAAATGTTAATGAGACCATCTCTTTATACCATCTAGTGTACCATCTCTCTAATAGAGGTGGACTCCACTTGTATTGGTGGGTCTCACCTCTATTAGAGAGATGATACACTAGCTAGATAGTCAAAAGAAATGATCTCCTTAGCACTACCCACACATAAAATATACATGTGCTTGGATCACAAACAAAAAAAAATTTCTCCTGATTGTGGGGCGAGATATCAAAACAAATCGCAAAATTTTAGTACGTTCCAAACCAATTTAATTGGTACATCTTTGACTCAACTTTGAATTTCATTTATTTAATACTATTAGTTCCAAACCAATTTAATCAGTTATGACATGAACATCAGTGTAAGTGCAACAATGATGATGAGAGTGAGGTTTGTTCCGCCGTTTGACTAGTGAGAATATATACAAGACAAAGTCAAATGTCCCTTTCACACTGAATTGCTACATTCTCATTGGTGCAGTGCCACTCAATTTTGGGGTTTGTAATCAACATGGTATTTCCTGAACTGGAATAATATATGCCATATATCCCAATTGATTATTTGATACATTAATTCAGATTTCAGAAGGCTGGCTTCCATTTAAATTTGTTGCGTGCCATCATCATATTGATAGGCAGGGTATATGTCCATCATTGTTGTCCAAATTAAAGGGAGCTTGTTTTGGTCAACCACTTTAATAATTAATTGCTATTCATCTTCATCCATCATCTTTCTCAGGCGCGCTGTCTCCTCCATTAATTTCAAAAGCTTCTGTGCCTGTGGAAGTTTCTGGTTGGTTGGCCCATAAGCTTAGATGCATAACCCGACCAAGACCCAGTTAGCATATTAGCATGTCGATCTATCACAAAGAGGAAATATTTGTCTTCAAACACTGCATGTGATATACGAGTAAGATTTACATATAAGATAAGGAGTATATATATTTATTATTTTTATATATATTTAATTATGTGTTGAGAAAGATAGACATATAAAATATTTACACTTGTGGTAGATAAGTTTTTTTCATAATACATGTACATTTTTTCCTATTGAATTTTGACAAGGATCACTTTTGACTATTGAATGCTGGAGATGCTTAGCTCGATCGGGCGTTTGTATCATATGGTCTCTAGAGAAAGATCAAATTCAATCAAATATGCTTTTGGCTTTTGGAATAGGTGATTATATATTCAAGAATAAACATGGTTTTCACTGCACTCATTTGATGGAACGTGAACCATGGATCAGCTCATGGGCAGCTGAATATATCACTATTAATTCTGCGACGGGGTCGGCAAAAGGCAATTATTTTTACTAAATCACTAAACAAACAGAAAACCAAAAAAACCCAATCTCCCACGTGGTTTGAATCGGTGAATAAAAAATCTTTCAACAGGATTATACAAATGATTATTAAGTAACTCATCATAAGGAGGTCCAATATTCAACGTTGAAAACAATGAACACTATAAAATTGTACACCTGTGAGATAAGGGTTGGAGTTATAAAGTTTAAGATAATATTGTCGCATATATACTATTAAACCTAAAAGAGATAGAGACCCAGAAGAAGTTACTTTGTATTTGATGTGTTGAAATCTTGTTTTCTCAGAAACTCTTAATTTCCATATCACTGCTAGTATTGGATGCCATACATCTATTTGCTCTAGTGAATAACATGCTGGGTAATCATTCCTAATTAATGAGATAGTAGTGTCATAATTAACATGTACATGCTGAAATTTGGCATGTTTCTATTGGCAAGCAATTGCACAAAATGTTGTGGAATGGTGCTTTATGGTTAATTAAGCTGCATTTGGATGATTGGATGCCACATATATAAAACCCTAGCTGTTATCTGAAGTGAATTAGTAATCCGACATTAATGATATGTATAGTGGCTCTTGTAGGTCGTGGCTACTACACATAACATGTGGATCATGCTAGCTTGCAAGGTTTTCCGTTTAATGCCTTTACATTGATTGATGATTAATGAGTTAAAAGTGAATCGCATTTTGCTAGTGTCCCATTAATTACATGCAAAAGATGTGCAGTACTTCATAATTCTAATCAGGTCCTACCAATTATGTATGACACTAAGGTCAACTTAAGGTAATTGGAGTACTTGGTCCATCAACCCAAAAGAAAAAAAAAAAAAACAAATTAAGTAATGCAGTGGTCATAAACCCTTGTCCCTAATAATAGCTAGGTATAAACAATAAAATTATTTGTGTCACATTTATTTTAGGTCTTTCATCAATGAGATCATGAAATTTACTTTTATGAAAAATATAATCAGTAATACAAATAATATTGTTGGAAAAAAGTGTTAGCCATAACTCACAATCAATATATACCTCCTGCAACCTACAAGAGCGAAACAATAGATGCCCAAGTAGAAAGAAGATGAAAAGCGAATATAATTTTGGGTGCAATTCATATAATGGGTATGCATAGATGTGACAAATTAGTACCACCTAGCTGGTCCACATGGTATGAAAAAGCCACATCACGAAGATTATTAATATGTAGGGCCAACTCCAATCAGAGATCCAGAAAAAAAAACTACACAAAGAAAGCATAAAAAAGTGTTCATTTGAATGTTCTATAGCATCAAATAAAGAATTGGAGTTTGTGATACCTAAAATTGCCAGTGTGTGGCAATGTAGGAAAGCATGCATGTGAAGTTAATTAAAAATATATAGGTTAGCCAAAATTAATGTTAGATGTGAATGAGGACAAAGCATGCCCAACAGGTACCACGGTGCACAGCGCATGCTAGACAGTAGACGAGCCTTGGGCCCACCTAAACCCACACCCGAGAGATGCGGCCATGCGGCCCATGCTGACCACGCGACCAATCTAATTACCTCTGCCAATCGGAAGATGCCACATCAATTAATAGCAAGGCTCCTAACACATGCAACACCACAATATTGGTACACAAACCAAATTACCAACTTGCATCACAAACCACTGCAGCTTCGGCAAACTTAAACTACGTACGTACTTCAACTGACATATAACTAGTTACTGACTTAATGGTATTTTTGTTTGTTAAACATGTGAAAAAGCAAAGTACGTTCCAATATATTTTGAGCGAGAGTGGAATGAAATCATCTTGTAATACTGGTTATAGTTATATTGACATATTATATTACCGGTTTCGATTTGTCATTAATTATATGTTAAAAAAAAAATTCATTTGATCTAATTATTTAAATTAAACAATATAATAACATAACATAACATAACATACTGAATTGTCTAGAAGGAGAACATTTTTTCTGTACATGTACTTATACGATAATAATTCATTTTACCATGCGTGTATAATGACTAAAGACAACACGCTCTAATAAACAGTAGTTTTGTTTAAAATTAACATGCAATTTTCTTGTATATGTACAATAGACAATATGGCCAGTGTTTTCACCCTACTTAATTAGACTATGCCCAATCATCGATCATGGCATGATATTTTACCGTAGTAATGTTTTTTTTTTTTTTTTTTTTGTATGGCTCTATATATATAAAACATTCTTGTGTATTGTATCGTGGAGTGAGGGAGTTAGAAACGAAAACTATTAATTAAGGTGACTTTTATTCAATAATAGCATAGTGCTTTATTTGTTCAAATATGAACCTATTACGAGTTAATATTATTTATTTTTAATAAGTAATATATTGACATATGTATATTGATATAGGGAAAAATTTACAAACATGACACATACTTTGATAGTTGTTTCATTTCAGGACATTAATTTTGATTCGTGTTAATGAAGAATACGTACTTTTATTTTGTGTCAATTAAGGACTGTTTTATCTCAATTTTGGTCCTACATTGGACCCATCAAAACTCTACCAAATTTAGAAAACTTATACTTGGTTTAAAAGTAGGGTACTCAAAACTGTCCAATCGGATCTCTGGGAAAAAATTTGAAAAATTGGATAGTTTCGAGTACCCTACTTTGGAGCCGATTATCTGGAATTGTAGAGATCCGATTTGGGTGATCTTTATATAGTTGTAAAGAGGAGATGCATATATTTAAACCCACTATAATGTTTTTGAGTTTGGTGGAGTTTTGATGGGTCCAACGTCGGACCAAAGTTGAGATAAAAACTTGAAAAAATATGGTTCTTAATTGACACAAAATGAAAGTATGTATCATTCATTAACACAAAACAAAATTAATATCCTGAAATGAAACAACCATCAAAGTATGTGTCATGTTTTAAATTTTTCCCATTGATATATTATTTGGCGGCGAATAAATTTAGCGATTGTAACATTATCAGAGTGACAAAGACTCTTCTACAAAATTATCACTTATAACCAATATGGAGCTAGCTTGCGTGTGTGTGTGTTAGGAGGTGCTTGAGGGGGATAGATAAATACACTCACAAACATATTTTTACAAAAATATATGTCTTTGGGAATAGGGATTCATCAACCCTCATATAACATTTATAATACCTAGCTACCATTATTAATGGAAATTAATTAATTATTACCTCCCCATGTCCCTCTTATTTCATTTTTCAAATATGCATATCCCAATATCACAGTCCGAGCTCGAATTTAGGAACCCATTCAACTTGTTCCCCTCATCCCTACCACTCTGCAACAACAATAATGCCATATCTGAATCATCATGTGCACCAAAGCTTGATTCTCCATCGCCTAATTGATCATGGTATCTATCTTCTTGACTCAATTGGGAAGCCACAAACTTGTCCAAGGCCCTCCAGTCAGTGACCTTCTTAGAATTGTCAATGCACCCTCTATTCACCTCCTCTTCTTCAGCATTATTAATCTCTGATATCAGAGACATTGGGCTCGGCCTAATCAATGGTAGAGATGGGCTCTCCAGCTGAGGGAGCTGCACAAAATGATCAGAGTGCATGAAATTCAAATGTTCAACTTCTGCCTCCTGCTTACACATGAAACTCTGGGCTAAAAAGCTTTGGGGCTGCCTCGCAATGTAGTCAGTTGGATCGACGACAGAACTGATGCTGTTAAGTTCGTCGTAGAAGTAGCTTGAGTCCCACCCTTCCATGCTTTTGTTTTGGCTACTGGTTCTCTTCTTGAATGCTCGGCATACCACCCATCCTTCTTCCTGAAAACACTTGACCAAATTAAAGTTTTATGTAAGACTTCATTACGGTCCAAAGCTAATTGATAATGGGTTGAGAAGCTCAGACATTATATATTGTAAGATATGACTTAATATTTCTGATGTGAGATCAGAGAGAAATTAACTTTCCATTTCGTTTCTAGCAGAAATCCTTTTGTTGTGGAAAACTGGAAAAGAGGTTGAGAGGGTCAATGTTTCTGTAGGGGAAAAGTGATAAATAGCTTCCCTAGCTTTTACCTTTATACATATATATATGCATTTTCTTTAACTAGCTTTTGGGGTTTCTTTCTGTTTGGTAAAGGGAAGTAGTAGATGTCAAAGTCTAAAGTGGGGATGACCATGCAAGGGAAATGGAATTTTGCTTTTGACAAACTGAGTGAGGAGAAAGCCACACCATGCCAGAAAATGAATGAATTAATTGGAAGAAAGCAACTGAATACATGCATGCTTTTGAAAGCATTATAACTTTTGACTTTGATGATCGAGTTGGTGGAAGTGAGAGTGCACATATTAGTGCTCTACGATTTACGCATGCAAATTTAGTGAAGAGATGGTTCCATTCCCTTTAAGAAAAACTACACTTTTATTTTTCTTTTTATTATACATTTGCGTTATATATATATAGACACAAGATGTATATATATGCGAGACTGATAATAAAATGCACATTTACATTTACCCATGTGTGTACGATTTTGCTTGACACTAACATAGTTATTTTATTTTGTAAGGTAAATAAAACATTTTGTAAAAATATTAATATTTTGTAGATATAAATAATTCAATTAGCACACTATGGTTATGGATTCTTTTACCATACAGTTATATATATATGTTATAAACCACACATAAAAATGTATAACTCGCAATGCTTTTGTATGCACCACACATAAAAGTGTTACTACTCCACTACACTAATCTACAATACATATAGATTATAGGGCTATAGTTATCTATATGTAACCATATAAGTTTCTAGAAAAAGGTTGATTAGGTCACATGAAGGAGTCATGAGAGCTCTTCATATCTTGTACGAGCATGGAAAGAGAAAGCATGTTAATTACTATAGACCTTTTATATATATATATATATATGTGATATATAGTAACAGATGCCAAACTCCATATATTAATTGTAGAAATTCATGCTCCACATAAAAGAAATCAATCAACCCACGTATATAGCTAGGTCAACAAGGGCTGTTCAGAGCTCCTTATTGCCATGTTGACCAATGAAAGCGCGCAGTGTCTTCACAACAAGTACTCAGTGGTTTGTGTGTGTGATTCTATGAGTGAGAGAGAGAGAGAGCTAGAGATCGATGAGAGTTATCAGTACTTGCCTGTGGAAGTCCATTCTCATCGGATTCAAGTCTGTATTCATGCATGATCCAGTCAGTCTTCTGTCCATTCGGAGCTCTTCCTTTGTAGAAGACGAGGGTTTTCCTCATCCCAATCAGTTTTGACTTGTCGTACACCGATTTGTCCCGACCGGTCGCTTTCCAAAACCCAGCCATGGTTGCCCTATTCGTCCTTGTCCCGGTCGGATACTTCTTATCCTTATGGCTGAAAAAATACCACTCGTTCTGCTCTTCGTACCCGATCCGACACCTCTCTGCCCATCATCAATCAATCAGATCATCAACATTCATGTTATATAAAACAAATATTAAGATTAATATACATGTTATATTGCTAGACTATGAATCAGAGCCTGTCAGTCCTCAGAATATAACAACATGACCTAGCTAGCTAGAAGATTATAGAAATGAACAAACGCATACATAAATCTATTTGAGCAGCATATATAAACCCTAATAAGCATGATCCAAAATCATGATATGGGATGATGATCCATGATCATGATATGGTGTATATATAGGTGGTATCTACCTTGAAGATCCCATGGTTCGATTCTGTAGAGATCAATGTCTCTGATGACATCAAGATCGATCTTCTGGGAGGCGACTTTCTTTCGGAGATAATAGCCAACGAGTTCTTCATCAGTTGGATGAAAGCGGAAACCGGGTGGGACAGTGGACTCGATTGACTCCATCATAGCAGCTGGTAGTCTGGTACTGCATCAAATTCACCACTACCATTAATACCCACCAACACACTTACCCTATTGGATTAGCTAGCTACCTCTGGCTTTATATATAACTTCATCATCATCTTTAAATCATAACCCCAATGTGAACCATATTATAAATAGAGTACTAGAGAAAATGAAATTAAACTTGAAAATTTTCTAAAAGGTAAAAAGAAAAAAAAAATTATATTATTGTAAAAAGAATAATGAATAGTACATGAATTGAAAAGGTGACAAGTGTTATCAGAGATAATCATCAGCTCATTTGGTGGTGTGCAACCCCCACCATTTTATGCTTTCATCGATAGGAAATTTATTAAAAAAATATTATCTCCGAGACTCAAAGACAATAATGATCTTTTCCCTGCAGGGGATAAAATTAAGAAAGACCTAGGGGGTGAAAAGGAATAGAAAACAGAATCATGAGAGTTTGTTTTTGATAAAAACCAAGAGGAAGTTGGAGAGAGCTAAGCTTGGTTTGTGAAGTTGGGGGGTCTCAAGAAACGGACAAGTAGAGAGGTTTGTGCTAATGATGTTGTCTTGTGCTGGTGAATGGTGGAAATGATGCATCAAACGGGGTTTCTATTATAATATTAATATTATTACTAGAATAATGAATTAACAACTAGACCCATAATCAAGCACACAAAAAAAAAATTAAGAATTAATTAACTAAAAATGATCTTAATTAGCTAGGTAGGATTATAGAAATAGAGGGTGGATGACGTTATCACAATTAAGCACGCGTTTCTCGAAAGAGATCAAAAAGGGTTGATGAGAAGCAAAAAGAACGAGGGACATGGTTCTTTAATTTGGATGAAGGCCTGCAACTAATTCAGATAGATGATAAAAAGAGAAAAAGGGCAGAGAGCACAGTTGTGAGTGTGAGTGTGAGTCTCACTGCGGAAACGGGGTTCTGACCCTCTTGTCTGTTTGTCGAGAATTTTCATGGCACATATATCTGACTCTTTTTCTTTTGAGATAGACACTGAGAAAATGCGCGCTGACCCAGAAAAGAAAAGAAGAGATCAAAAAGGTTATGGCTATTTATGATCAATGGTCTAGCTCTAAACTCATTCAAAATTAGCTGATGTATAGTTTAATTAAGCTTAACCTTAAAACCCCAGCTGGTATATTAATCTTCCTCTTCTTTTCCTCTTTTAAGACAATTTAAAACTGAGTTAACTAGCTAGCTAGCTAGGAGCTTAGGAGTTAGGACAAAAAATAATGTGTTCAACAATAGATGAAAGACGATGTTGACTCTTAGTGATCATGTGCTAATTCCTCATAAAGAGAGATCATTAGTAGAATGTCACTCGATTATTATCAAACGGACTGCAAACTTCTCATACCGTGAAGATCTCACCGGAAGGTCTTCTACTTCAAATAAACCATGAAGTGGATCATCAGAATATATATCATTCTCAACGAATCCATATATATATAATAAGTGATCGCAATTTTTTCATGGATGGTTTGAGTAGTGATATGGAGCGACCCAACTACCAGCAGATCGAAGAAGTCAAAAATTATAATCAAGTATATATGATCAATATATATGGAAGAAGAAGAGTTGTATTGTGGGAAATGACACAACAGTGTGTGAAAGGAAGAAGAAGCCCTATATATATAGCATAGCTAGGCATAGCTACTAGGAATTGATCCAACTCTTACATCTAGTCATTAATTTCTTGAATACAGAGATTAAAACATTCGCATTCGGAAACTGAAACTGATAGACAGTAGAGTTGCTGATCTCCATCGTGTTAATTACCAAGAAAAAATACAGAAGATGAGATGATGATATATACTAAAAGTTTGTTTAATTGGAATGAGACCGACGCACTACGTTTTGTATGATAAGGAATTTGCCATGCAACCCACCACAAATTACTTAATTAATAAATAATTAGACTTACCTTCTGGGAGAGAAGAGAGGTGGTATACTTTCGGTGTAATTACTCGTAAAAGACAGAAACAATGAAGAAGAAGAAGAAGACAAATTGATGAAGCAAGCTAGGAGTACTCCGTAGAAGAAGAAGAAGAAAATGTTTCTAATAATCAAACAAAAGTAGATCGAGAAGATAATTAATAGAAGAAATTGAAGGGAGAGAGATCAAAAGAGAGAGAGTTAAGAAATTCGGTTGGGAGGGATCGAGAGAGGGAGAGAATATAAAAGGGAGGAAGGTGAGGGATGAGGACCGCTCGATTGCGCATGGGTTCAGGCTTGTCCCCAGTTGCTGATGTCACTGCCTAGCTTCCTACAGAAACCCACTTTTTCTCCCCTCCATTTTTTCTTCATTTCGCCACTCACGAGATTTTACAAATTTCTCTCCTCCAAGTTAAAAAGGCAATTTCCTCATTTTGTTGAAATTCTTATAGATGTATAAAGCTACAAAGTTATATAGGAATAAAAAAGTAATAGGTTCTTAACACTTATTGAGAGTAAGTGAGATTATATGTATTTATAACCCTTTAATTTATATTACACTGATTTAGATTAAAACAAAAAAAAAATATTACTGGAAAAATTTAAATTCATAATACATGTGCAATGTAGTAACAATTAGAATGAAAATAAACCGATGTGAATAAACGGACACACAAACAAAACTGGATTTCAAATTGGCTTGGATTGGATTTACTTAGGAGATTGTCTCAAGTTCATTAGAAATAGCTCTCACTTTGTTTTCGAAAATGAGGAGAAAGCCGGCCTAAAAGGGTAATCCAACCTAATTCTTTTATGTCAAAGACAGAAGTTACGTGCAAATTATCATTCGATTTTGATTGTTCTTAACAACGATGACTATTCATTTAAGTCTTTTAAACTGAGCTATGAACTAAAATAACCTAGGAAAATTTTGAAAAAAAAAAAAGAAAAAGAAAACAATTGGACCCTGCTTGATTAATCCATACATCCCAACATAACTTTACCACTATTAACAAACTAAATGACAAGGTTTTTTTGAGAATTAAATATTAAAAAAAATCTCACTGAAGTTAGAGATCGACTAACCACTATATATTAGACTATTAGTAGCCTGAGGTAATGTCTTTGTGTTCATTCAATATGACTAGCTAGCATGTTATTAATTCTTTTATTTCTTTTAGGGTTGCTATCAACTCTCAACAACATGTTAGAACTCTTTTTCCCTTCAAATTTTACACAAGCACTATGAGTTTTTGCTGGTTGTAACATATAAACCAAGGAAAATTCTGTCACATATACAGCACTTTTTTACTTTAGATTAATTGAATGAATTCACTATTTTACTACTAAAATATAAAATTTTTCATTATCAGATATAATTCATTATACCAAAGAAAAACTCTGATAAATTAAACCCACTAATAACTTAAAACATACATGGTACGTACTAGCTAGTGAGAGGTGCAATAATCATTACTAAATTAATTTGGGTGCAAAGAAACATTGTTGGTGTTGTTACTGTCCCGTTTTGCCGTGACTACTATATATCTTCCTCATGGACCCCCCCAACTGAAAGCTCCATCTTATCTTATCTTGCCTTCTTCTTTTCTTCAACTTCTCGTCAAAATCTCACAAAACATACATCCATTAATTATTCTTATTCCCTTCCCTGCCCCGTCGCTTTTCGCGCGTTTTCAAACGAACATTCTGACTGACACACCTGCCACGCTGGCGCTAAATTACAACCTCGCGCCACGTGTTGCCGCCAAATGACCGAGACCCTTCCACGACGAGGAAGCCGAGCGGGCGCGCCACTCGCGGCTCGATGACATGGCTTCATGGCTTAGCTAGCTGCCTGCATGTCAATTTAATTAATAATTTACCAAAAACTCCTCCAGGCTCTCCAGTCTGGAGGGTGGAAGGGCTTTTTGGTAATTTGGAGTTGAATCCATTTATGGCCTGCAAATGATTTGATATCTGTGTAGACAAGTATTTTGGAGAAGGAAGTGTAGAAAAAGAAGGGAAAGCGTATAGCGAGGAGAACAATCGAAGCGAGCAACGTGTTAAGTCAGACAGTGGACGGTGAATGAGCTTTGATCTCTGTTTTGTTCTTTACGCACAAGATAAACAAAGCCAAAAACAAAAAACCAGAAAAAGTCTACTTATAATTATATAAAGACCACCTGCTTTTCATTAGGAGGACCCCCACTCCAACTGTAACTTGTCAATTGTATGTACAATTTCCTATATCACAACAATCTTTCTTCTCTCATTTTTTGAAAAATAATAGTATAACCCTAACACAACTATCTGCTAATTCATATGTTATAAACTTTATATATTAATACTCAATAATTGAAATTTGAGTTCTAATCAAGGAATTCAATTTTAGATTTCGATAAAATTTTGATGAAAATTTCGAAGATTTTTAAATTTTAACAAAAATTGGACGAAAACGACATAAATTGCTATTAAAATACGAAAATTTTTAATGAAACTTTACCATATGTTTATTTAACATATTAATTATCTACTAAATTGATAAAAAACATTGAAGAAACTAAATTATATAGTAGGTTTCATGTGATATAAGGTGAATATAATGCGCACTAGAGCAAATACTGTTAAATAAAATTAGTATAATGAATAAATAAAATTAGTATATTTTTTATACTATATAATTTAATTATACACTAAAATTTAAACTCTAATACTCTATATACCCTAATACTCTTTATACTCTATAATCTATACATTAAACCCTATATACTCTATAATCTTTAGATAGTACGTTTTAGGCCCTTTAGGATATTTTTAATTATTTTTTTATATATAAATGCATGTATTAGAGTTTAAGGTTTAAAATAACTAAATGAAATTTTAATTTTTTTCTTTCCAATTGCCCAATTGCCCAAAGGCCCCAAACCCCCCCCCCCCTTTTTTTTTATCTTTCATTCCTTTTTTCATGTGCCTCTCACCTAGCCAAGCTTTGTCTTCACTGAGTGTAACAACCCAAATTTTGGCTTATGCTAATTTTGTTACTTAAATTTTTCAAACTTGTTTTAAGGTTTGTTTAAACGAATTAGAAATTTTCTTAAGTTTATTTTAACTAATTTAGACCTTTGGTTGTGGTTCTAAAGCTTAGTTGTTTGGAAATGAATTTTAGAAAATGAAAATTCAATAATTTGGTGATTATTATTTTTTTCAGAATTAAATTATGAGATTAATATTTTTCATAATTTTTTTGAAAGCAATTTAACTATTTTAAGGTCATAAGAAATTAGTACTCATCAATACGAGTCCGTAAAATTTTTCGAAGAATTATTTGGAATATCGAACTATTTTTGGTGAATTTCTGAAGTTTGAGAAAATAGAAATTTTTTGATAATTTCGATAAATTTCACCGAAATTTTGAAAATTTTGAAAATTTCAGTAAAATCTTTACGAAAAATTGTTAAATATGTGTTTCGATTTCAGAATCCTAAAAAAAACGAAATTTAATACCTTGGTCCTAATCACTTTTTTGAAATTAAATTCAAGAAAAATAGAATGATATGCAAAAAGACTTCTACTTCACACTAGCTTAGTGCCTCTCAAAATTAATTTGTTCTGATAAGCAGTAAGCAATGGACTTTACATATAGGGACAACTTATCGAGAAAGGAAAAACCATGGCAGCCAAGGATTTTGTGTAGGAGACGAATTCATCGGAAAACAAGTCGTTCATGTTCGCCTTTATTTTTTTTCTAAATTTAAAAGCTCACATTTCACAATTTAAATGAAAAACAAATTAAGTCCTAAATTATTGTAGTTTTTGTAGATCTTAGGATCTTAAAATAGACACATAGTACCTTGAAATAAAAAAATTAGCTAGGTTAGGAGTTTAGCTAATCTATTACACAACAACACCCAATAACAACGCAAATTGTATAAATCTTTTGTTTTTTTTAATGCATAAAAATGTCAAAAAACTATAAAACAAATACAAAAATTCAAGCTTTTGGAATAAAAATTTAATTTAACAGTAACAATAATTGCCACTATCCAAGTAATAACGACTATCTGAGAAGATAGTTATTGTTTGACAATAACAATCGCCCAAAACTTCCATATCGTGTCCAACACTTCAAGATCGCGCCAGTACTTCTTGATCGGAGGTCGCCGACCTCCTTCAATGCTCCGACAATGGGATATGATGAAGAACATAGAGAGATCAGAGAGAGAATAAAGAGAAAGAATAGAAAGAGCAAATGATGAGAGAGAGCAACAGACGATGAGAGAGAACATAGAGTGAGATCAAAGGAAGAGAAATCGGAAAAGAGATTGGCCGGAGAGAAGTAGGAGAAGATTGGGGTATGACTACTCAAATTAAATGGTGGACCGGTACTATAGCAAATGGACTTATTCAAAACAAAAAACATATATACAGACGTACTAAGGAAATATTAACAGTCCAAATATAAACTTTAAAATAATTATCTGCTTTATTTAATATCAATTAAATAACTGAATAATTTTTAATATAAATCATTTTGTACAAATATAATCTTTAAATGAGTGTTTTATAAAATAAAATGGTACAATCATAAAATTACAATACAAAATAAACATAAAAAGAGATAGGGCGGAAACATAAATACGTACAACTAACATTCTTCTTCGAATTAATTACACTTACACCCCTTAAGGTTTATCGTCTTTTCACATACATTCTCTGGAGTTTCAATAATTACACATACACCCCCTGAGGTTTCAAAACTATTGCATATAACCCCCTACAAGAAAAAAAAATAAACAAAAAAGAAAATATTTGTATTGAGATTCGACCTTACACCTTGAGTAATCTTATTAGACCATTTATCTCTTAGCATGCCTTTTTGCATAATTTTTCATCATTTTTTATCTCACTATAGGGGGTTATATGCAACAGTTTTGAAACCTCAGGGGGTGTATGTGTAATTATTGAAATCTCATAGGGTATATGTGAAAAGATGATAAACCTGAAGGGGTGTAAGTATAATTAACTCTTCTTCTACTGGACATGACTAACCCATTAAGAGGTGGCTCATGGCTAGTGGTCGAAGGGGTAAATCATGAATATGAAAGAAAAGAGGTGGCAGCTTTGGAAACTAAAAAGACAAAGGGAAAGCTAATTAGCCAAAGCGCCAAAGCCCGAAACCAAAGCTGGCTGGCTCCGCTCCTGCAAAAAGTAAGTGGATGGATAGCGAATACTGATGTGGAAGTGTAGTCCACGTAAGACGGTGATGGTCGGCCGTGGTCTCCAATCATGCGGCGGATCGCATTATGAGACTCCCTGTGGTCCCCACCATAAATGGCCTTCCCAATCCCTCCCCTTAATTCCTGTTCAAGCTCGTAGCCCCATAGCTGGGGCGGTGACGCTGTGCAAAACAATTATCAAAATCACAAGACCACTTTTATTCTAAGTTTCTAACTAGATTTATTTGTGTGACAGTAAGTAGATAATGTATTAGTAACTCATTCAAATTATAATATCCATATTAAAGTTTTGATTTTGTCATAATACATTAATAATTGTATATGTATTATGATTTGTATATTTTGTAATATTATGTGACATAATGTAATGGTGTAATCGTCACTCATAATTTATCAGATAATGTATTAATATTTTATAAATAATAAAAAATTACTCAAACGCAGTTATTGGGGTAGTATAATTGAAAGGGCTTTCGAATCTGTCTTTGCACCAAAGTTCCATCACCTTTCATCTGAATAGAAAAATTTGATAAATTAATGTATATTGAGATTGATAAATTAATTCTGTGGACTAACATTATTGAAATAATTAAGAATCTCTTTGTCTTTTTCTCACTCAAGAAACACAAACAAATGAAAAAATGTGGGGAGAATGTAATTGTTAGGCTTAGCGTAACCAGCAAAAGGAGATCCTTGGGGGGTCCTAGCTATTAGGATCTTAGCCCTTTTTGACATCGACCACCCTCCAAACTCTCTCTTTCTCTCTCAAATCTCAATCTCAAAATTACAACCGACCCTTTACAAATTATGTTCTTCTCCTTTTTAATATATGGTTTTGATGGTGGTTGGTGAAGAGAAATCACTATGAATTTTATCAAGAAATAGTTATATACTGACTAGACTAGACGGTCGATCTAGACACTTGAATTTCACTCACTCTTTATTCGAAGGTGTGAAACACAAGCTTCTTTCAGGGACATGGATGATCATTGCACTTCTTGTAGCTACTGGCTAGTTCTAACATTTTATTCACAAAATATGTGAAATATATTCCCCTTCTAGACCCTATCTATTTCCACAGGAGAGAAAACTAGAGACTATGATTAAGAACAACACTTCATAGACCCCCAATTGATGGAAAAAGTTAAATTACATGTAATTTGTCATTTCTATGAGGCGATGATGATTGATCATCATTTGAATTAGAGTGGATATCCTGTGGCTAATTTATATATAAATGATCATATTTGAAAAAGGTTAGGGATTGATTGAAGATGGTATCAATGACCATGCTTTCTAAATTAAATGGCAGAAAACTAGAAATATTGTGGTCATGTTGGTTTTGGTTTTGGAATCATTATCAGAGAAAGATGTAGCAAGAGAAGAGTGTTTGAGGTTGAACCCAAACCCAAAGTACTCATGGTGTACGTGTGAATGAAGTAACACTAAAACAGACTGTGAAAAAAAGGGGGAAGAGCTAGCATAAAGCAATAAGACTAGTGTACAGATATCTATGATGCCTGAGAGATTGAAATGGAAAAACAATTCATGGAAATTGTATAAGGGCACATGTACTGCAAATTATTTGTTATATTTGAATTGGGTTCCCTTTAAACCTTAAGCAACATAAGGTGTGAGTATGATACTAATAGATAGGTTATCATCTTGAACAGTAACTCTCTAGGTATGAAATGGGGTAGATGGGCCATTGATTGAGAAAGGATTGGAAAAGATGCCATGATGTCCAATGGGGTTAGCTGAGAGGGGTCCTGCAAAGCAGCAGCAGCAGCAGAGATGATGGTGAGGGGTTTCCAATGGCCTATGCATTGGCTGGCCCTGACTGTGCCCTGTGTTATTCAGATCTTTCCAACGTTTTCAGTGGGGGGTCCAAATCGAATGGATGATAAACGCGTCGAATTGACTTGTTAGATCTGTTGCTTGTGCTGCACAGACATGCCTCTTTTGGTTCTTGATACAATTTAGCACTGATTAGACATGTTGTTTGTGCTTGTTTGTCAAAAGGGTGTTATTGTTGCAAACCAAAAAGGTTGCAGACACATTATTTATGCAGATTACTTTTAGCTTCCTAAGTTCAATACTGTAAATCCAAATGCCAACAAAGGCTCAGTAAAACTAGTAATTGCCTTAGGAAAACATTAAGAAAAAAAGAAGAAAAAAGGCAAACTAATTAAGCCCTCCATTTGATACAATTTAGCACTAATTAGATTTGTGCTTTTTTGTCAAACACAAGACATTATTGTTGCTCACAATAATGGTTGCAGGCACATTATTTCTGCAAATTACTGTTAGCTAACTTAATTAGCTTCCTAAGCTCAATACTGTAATTACAAAAACCAACTAGGCTCAATAAAACCAGTTGCTTAGCAAAGCATTTAAGAAAAAGAAAAATGCAAATTGAGCCCTCCATAAAATTCAAAATGATAGCAGCTATGATTCAGTTAGACACATTTCAAATGCTATATGAAGTGGACTTATCTCCAAAGCTATGAAAAGCATGATAGAATGATTACACTTTACTGCCTCAATGGAAATGGCCTCATATAATTTTTTGCCAGTAATATTTTCCCTCATGGGCTTGCTTTCCTTCTCCTACATCGATCTCTGGCCACACTGGTCCCATAGAGTATCTGAAACGAACGTGTGGCCTGCACCACTTCAATGAAGGTGGAGTGGCTTACCTGTAAACTGCATCTTCTGGAAGTAATTTGGGATTAATCATCTCCAATTCATTCACTCCTCAATAAGCATAATCAATGAGAGCACAAGTCAAACTCAGCTTTTTTCAGGGCTTGGGGAAGATGGTATTTCTGCACTGCAAACAAGTTGGTTTCAATAGAATGATGAAAGCCCTATTTTTAATTCATAATCACAATGCATTCCGTGTTAAGCATTTATTTGCACGGTTGTCTAATCCATCAAACCAGTCATAATTAGTTTACTTTAAACCGACTCTAGAGTAGATATTAATGAAGAAGCAATTAAGAAGATGAAAATAAAAAGGTAATGGTACTTGTGTTGTGTGCATGATGGTGGTTACTCACTCTTGCTGTCTTGCTCATAATAAAACTCAAAACAAATATGTAAGAATGCAATTAATTGCCAATTTATCAAGGAAACCAACACTTTCAAATGGAATTTAAAGGGTAAAGGTACTTGTGTGCACATGATAGTGGTTAAGGAAAGGAGTATAATTTGTCAATTGGTCAATGTATCTTAATCAACAAAAAAAAAAAATTGGACTATAACCTTAAAAACAATGAATTTTTTAGACATCTATATATTGCAATAGGCTCTAATAAAAGAAATTTTGTCGGATATGACAGTAACACCATATGGTAGGTTGATGGGGAATTACGTATTCACTAAAATTATAACGATTATTAAAGGTTAGAGTTTAGGCATTAATAATTATACGCATGTTATAGTTTTATGAGATGCGTAACACCACGCCAACATCCGATGTGCAAAACGATGAGCCATTTGTGGAAAACACAAAGACAAGAATCCAGTTGGGTTCCTGAGTCTAGTAAAGCCCAATTAAGTGGCAGGGCAGCCCAATAGGGTCCATTTCTCTAGTGCCCAGTAAAAGCCCAATGCATGCCCGTTCTCCTTCTTGTCCGGTTGCCCAATGAAACTTCAGAGCAAGTGCCATACACTGTCGTAATAACTCGTAAAGCGACAAAACACGCGTGTGATTTGTGAATCCAAATCTCTGTCTGTCTCTCCACTCCGCGATCAAATTCCCAATCTGAGAGCCAATCGGGAATCGGAAAAACAAGACGAAAATGTCTTCGACGTTCAGCGGCGATGAAACGGCACCGTTCTTCGGCTTCCTCGGCGCGGCTGCCGCCCTAGTATTCTCCTGTAAGTGAAAACCCCCAATTTACATCCTTTTGTGCGTAAACTCAAAACTGAGAGGGTTATTTTGGTAATTTGAGCAGGTATGGGAGCTGCTTATGGAACGGCGAAGAGCGGAGTGGGCGTGGCATCGATGGGAGTGATGAGGCCTGAGCTGGTGATGAAATCTATTGTGCCGGTTGTTATGGCGGGAGTGTTGGGTATTTATGGTTTGATCATTGCTGTTATCATCAGTACTGGGATTAACCCAAAGGCCAAATCTTACTACCTTTTCGACGGCTATGCCCACCTCTCCTCCGGTCTGGCTTGCGGCCTCGCCGGTCTCTCTGCCGGAATGGCGATCGGTATCGTCGGCGATGCTGGTGTTAGGTAATCTTTTCGGTTTGTATAGTGAAGCAAATGGCTTTGCTATTTGCCTATTTGCTATTACTAACAATTGTTGGTGTTGTTAATTGTTATGGGTTGGGATTGAGGATTTTAGACAGCTACAAATTTGTTGAATTTTGGTGGGTGTCTCTGTGCGTTGGGAGTGAAAATGCATCATCCTCTTGTGGTTCATTCATGCTCTAGAAATTTGTGAAAAGATGTCGTCTATATAGTTCTACCAAATTACTCAACCAAAGTTTAATTGGGATTATCATAATATTGCATTCTTTTGTGGATTGTCTAGGACATGTGATTATTCTTAGTGTTTTAATGACTTACGGGTTTGTCTATACCATGTTGTTAGAGTGATTATGCCTTTTCCTCTTCTTTTTCGGCTACCATGTATATAGTTTCACCAAGTGTTTATAGATTCAAGCTCTAGAATCTTCGCTTTCAGTCTTTTGTTCTTAGGCTACCTGCACGATTCTTTGGTACCATGCAGTTCATTTGGAGTGCCCTTTGCTTTCTACATGTTTAGTTTATCTTTTTTTGTTAGTATGTTAATGCTCAAATTGATCTCTTCTGCAGAGCCAATGCGCAACAGCCAAAGCTTTTTGTTGGAATGATTCTTATTCTCATCTTCGCTGAAGCTTTGGCCTTGTATGGTCTCATTGTTGGTATCATCCTTTCCTCCCGAGCTGGACAATCCAGAGCAGATTGAAGACAACATTTCCACCAAGGTACTAAGGTTGGTGATGCTCTTTCACAGCCTGCAATGTACGCGTCTAATTATTCGTCTTACATAGGTGAGAAGAATGAACCTTTTTCAAGTGTAGAATTTAGAATGAATTGTCTTTGAAATAAAGCTTTCTTAGCTGGTTCTTCACCTGTTTGTTTATTTACTTATTAGTTTTACATAATGTAAAAATCATTATTTTGTTGGAATTGTCCTCCCGGGCCTTTTCTTCTATATTTTTCGAACATCATCAATGACATTATCATTTGACTATTGTACTTGAAAATACATAATACCTTAAATCCCTTATAAAATTTAATTAATTATATAAAATGGTTATTGTTCTTAATCTATATATATAAACCAAAAGATCAAATAACCCGAAAATGTCTCTTTTTAAGTGTAAACTTTCAATGAAAAAATCTAATAAAATAAGACTAAAATAGTCGAAGGAAATAATAAATGAAATTAAAAAAGAGAAAATTTTAGTTAAAGAACTCTAACTATACCTCATATCTCTATTTAGGATATAAATTTCACTTTGTGTCAACTGAGGACGGAAACATTTATTTCATGTCAATTAAGGACCCTATTTTTTTCAGTTCTTTTTATCTTAACTTTGGCCCGATATTGGACCTATCAAATCAGCAAACTTATATTTGGTTTAAAGCTATGCATATTCTCTTTACAACTATATAAAAATCATTCAAATCAGACATTTATAACTCCAGATAATCGGCCCTAAAGTAGGGTACCCGAAACTGTCCAATCGGACCTCTGAGAAAATATCTAAAAAATTAGACAATTTTGGGTACTTTGGAGCCGATTATATGGAGTTGTAGAGGTCCGATTTGGGTGATCTTTATATAGTTGTAAAGAAGAGATGCATAGCTTTAAACCCAGTATAAGTTTGTTGAATTTGGTAAAAGTTTGATGGGTCTAATCTCGGGCCAAGGTTGAGATAAAAAAAAAAAAAATAGTCCTTAATTGACACAAAATGAAAGTTTCAGTTCTCAGTTGACACAAAATGAAATTCATGTCTTGAATAGAGACATGAGGTATAGTTAAAATCCTTTAGCTAAAATTTTCCTATTAAAAAGTATAAAAATAAAAAAAACATCAATTTTGAATGAGGGTTGCTATTTGCACACCTTTTTTTTTGCACACCCTTTCTAAAAAAGAAAATACCACCTTGCCCCTCCCCTATTTTTCTCTTTCCCTCACCCACACACCCCATCCCCATTCCCACCCTTACCTTCTCTTTCTCTTCTTCTTCCCCCCACCCTACCCTTTCTCTTGTTTTTCTTCTTCTTCTTCTTCCCCCCACCTCCCCCCCGAGCCCTCCCTTCCTCCCTTCCTCTTATTTCTTTCTCCTCTTTTTCTCTCCCCGAAACCCAACCCAGCCCATTCTTTTTTTTTTTTTTTCTCTCTCTCTCTCTCTCCTCTCGCCCTGCAGACAGCCAAAACCTGCAGGGGCTGGACAGACAGACATAGATGAGAGGGGGAAAAAAGAGACAAGAGAGAGGGGCAAGGAGGGGGTAGGGTGGTCGCCGACGGTGGTGGGTTAGTCGAGGATGGGCGGGAGAGGAGCGGTCTCCATCAAAACCAAGTTAAGATTGGGTGTTTGTTTTTTTTCTTTTTTGAGGGTGTGCAAAAAGAAAAAGAGATGGGGTATAAATTTTTTTCTCATAGGTTTTTGTTTTTTTTTAAGAGGAGTGTGCAAATAGCCGCTCTCGTTTTAATTCATTAACAAAATTTAAAAACTAATTCATTTCCTATATTGGTTTCTTCCAATGTCTCACTTCTTTTAATATACATTACTCTTATCGATTTCATTTTAAAAAAGTACCATTAAATATCTTAATCTTTCTTAAATATAGTCTTAATATAAAGGTGATTACAACCTCATAATTTTTCCATAATTTGTGTGAGAAAAAAAATCATGTTTGTATGATTTTTTCATATAAAAAAAGATTTGTTTGTGTTGTCGATGTATATGCATTAAAAAAGCATATTGGCATACGGATAAGAGCGTGCCAAGAAGGTAGTTAATTAAAAATAAATGTGCAAACAAAATGATCTCTGATATAAATTGAAAACAAGTGTAAAAAGGAGACAACACATTTAAGAATTAGATTTATTTCAATAAATTTGATTATTAAATGTGTTGTCTCTTACCCTCGTGTGAGCCGGAGTTGTGTGTATCACATGTTGAGAATTCTTCTATCACAAGCTCATTGCTCATATACGGGAAAACTTTTTTTGGCGGAAGTTAGGTGCCGGGAAAATATAGGAAAGACCAAGCTGGGCTAGCCAGGGGTTGGAGCATTTGGCCCACGTCTTGTGTGGTGGCCCTTGTTGCTTTTAGATTGGTAAAATGGGTCAATCCTTACAGTTGGGTGGCCGAGAAACACAACCCAGGCCTAATCCTTCTGGGCTGTCGTGGATCAACCTACTAACGGAATGGGCTTGTCTTGTAGCCCACATGACCGAGTTAAAGCCCATCTTGACCTGGCCGGTGAAAATTTTGTTGAGGCTGATATTATTTGATGGCATCCTACTAGAAACTGGGAGTCCAAGATCTATCTTCCTTGATATAAACTGCAATTTTCTCTAATTTAAAAGAAAGAAGAAAGATACATAATTAATCCAGAATATGAGAAAGCGTTTAAATATTAATAGATTAAAAACATTACAATAGTGCAGAATATGACTGTAAAAATGTCAATGCATTAAAAACGTTACAATAATGCAAAATATGAGAGCCACCCGCGGGCATCACCTCACCCCTCCCCTTGTCTCTCTCTCTCTCTCTCTCTCTCTCTCTCTCTCTCTCTCTCTCTCTCTCTCTCTCTCTATGTTCACTTCTCTCTCTTCGCCCAGTGCATGGGGAGGTTGGCAAGCTCGCTTACATGAAACTTTGTGTATATATCATTATTTTACTTATCTTACTTGCATGATGTGTTTACATGTTAGTTTTTTTTTTTTTTTTGGTCAATGCTAATAAATTATATATTATATATGAATGGAATTAGAAGTGAGCCAATAGTGGAATAAATAAATAAAATATTATTATATTATTTGATAAATAAATGTGATGAGTGTATTAATACTCGTGTAATAAATAAGGTTTTGATAACTATATTTGATGAGTGGTGTAGTACTGTTGTAATTATACGGTTCAGAATGACTCCTTTTTTTATAAATAAGTCACTACTATATTATTTGATAAATAAAATTCAGTAAACAATTTTGGTGAATAAACCCTAATTTTAAAAAAGAAACCAAAAAAATAGGAAATACGTTCAAAATAGGAACATGCCATTGCCAGCTTTGCTTAACGGTCACTTCGTTCGTCCAGTTTCCAGTGTCGCTGCAAATTAAAAATTATACTATTAATCCGTACTCCCCACTCCTTCAAAGTTGTTTCCGTATTTTCATTTCATAGGGAATAGCTATTTCCAGCAGGAGAATCTTTCGGTTCTTGTCCTCTCTGTGCCTCAAATAATATAATATTGATTTTATTTTAATTTTTTCCAAATTAATAAAAAATTGAAGTGAAAATTTGACTCCCTCCCCCACTTTCTTCCGCGCCTCCTCCCCTTTTCCAGTACACCATTATAATATTGGCATGTTTACTAATTTATAATTGAGTTTAAAGGAATTGAATTAATGAAGAATTAAATTGAAAAGAAATTTGATTGAAGAGGAATTAGATTCTTATTGAAATTGTTTACTAAACTATCTACGATCAGAGTATAAATGATATCATGTAGGCATTTTATTACTAAAATGTCTTTGTTCTAAATAAATCATTTTAATCAATGCAAGGTATCCCAAATTTCTATCTCAATTTTAAATCTCAAATGATATGTCAGTATTTTATTAATTCATATATGGTCCACTCAAATGATTATTAATTTTATAATAAATAAAACACTCATACGTGTATTTGGAATTCAAATTTGAAATATAAATTTGAGATACCTAGCATTATTGAATTATTTTATATGCTAGTTAATAATATGATGTTATATCGGAAAAAAAATAATGAATGAATTCCTCCAAATCAAAATATCAGAATATCATCCACCCAAGAATTTAATTTCTCCAAAATAAGGAATTGAATTCCTGATATCATATGGACCTCATTTGTGTTTTTATTCTCATATATAATTAGTAAACACAGAAATCAGATTCCAACTTATTTTAGAGATTAGTCACGAATCTTACAATAGTATTAAAACTTCTAAAACACAAACACAAGTTCTAATTTAAGTTGGAAGTACTTGAAAAGTTGTTGAGGTGGTAGGGCCACCATCTCTCTCCCTCTCACTTCCCATTTCCTGCAGATCCATTGGGACCTGAAATTTAGGTTCTTGTCTTCTTCCTTCATTCCACATTTCCACTGCCTTCAAACAAACAAACTAAGGACAGCAGATGATACCACGTGGCGACCATGGAGATCGAGATCACCATGAAGCTGTACCCTACTGGGTTACATACAAAACTAAACCCAATGCATCGCTCGAGAAAAACACATTTGTTTATGTACCTCGGGCCCCACAATCTTAACGGCTACATTTCCACATGCACAGTGGTAGGCCTGGGCTGGTGCCAGGTGGTAGCTGACTTCTACAGTTCAACCCACATGACCCACACCAGATTATACAATACAATAGCCGTTTGTGTTTGGCGGGAAACAAACTATGGGCCAATACGCTGTCGTTTTCGTTGTTGTTTTGGCTCTTTAATTAACTGCGCATGTCCATATCGTTGACCGAAAATGCTGTGGATTTTACTCAATTCCGCCGGCGGACCCCACCTTCCGCCGGGCCGGCGCATACGAGCATGCAGAAAGGGCAAAAGGGTAAAAGAAAAAAGCCAAACCAAAACGTCAAAAAATTCAGCTACAAACTATTAAGCTACAGTTAACAATGACATTACAAATTGAAAATAAAATTAATTTTTTTTTAAAAAGGGTCAAACTGTCAAAGTTTGTTTCGGATTTGGGGCTTCTTTTCGGGTTACGCCGGCGACGGTTGAGATGTTGGGTCGGCGGAGGAAGGGATATCGGGTCCGACCCGGCAGCCTTCGAGCATGAAAACGATATCGGACATGGTGGGTCGGTCAAGCGGGTCTGGAGCTGTGCACAGTAACCCAACCTTCACTCCAAGCAAGAACTCTTCCCACTCGGATGACTCGGGGTCAAGCTCGAGCAAACCCGGTTCCAACAACTCAGTGATTTGGCCTCTTTGGAGCTGCTTCTTCACCCACTTCACTATGTCTTCGTCTTCGGTAAACATCACTGGCCTCTTTCCAGTTAACAGCTCGAGCAAGACGATCCCATAGCTGTAAACATCTGATTCCTTTGTGACTGCCCCTGTTAGTACTGCTTCTGGAGACACATAGCCTAATGTCCCAACCGCGGTTGAAGAGGAGGCTTCAGCTGGGGTTGCTACTGTGAGGCGGTCTACCCCAAAATCGGACAAATGGGCTTCGAAATCTGCATCGAATAGTACACTTTGTGGCTTCACATCGCCATGTACGATTGAGGATGTGTGTAGGAAGGCCAAGCCACGAGCTATTCCAAGTGCAATGAGGTGGCGCATTGGCCAATTAAGGACATGACCATCTTGGTGTGATGCTTCTTGGAGGAGAGTTGCGAGGTTTCCATTGGGCATGTAGTCGTGGACAAGAAGCCTCAGGTCTGGTGGCCCGGCATAGTAGCCTCGAAGAACTGTTAAATTCCGGTGCTTAACTCTGCCTAGTGCTTCAGCTTCTTTTCTGAACATGTTTTCGTTGAGTGCTCCATCTGGGAGGCGACGAATGGACAGCACCATACCATCATTGTAACAGGCCTTGAAAACCAACCCATATCGTGTTCTGCTGAGCACATTTTCTTCGTCGAATTGCCTTGTTGCTTCAATGGTCTCTGCCAGGGTGATTTTGTTATTGAACATAACAAGCTTTGGCCCTCCACTATCCGAGCTTCCACGACCCCCACTTGCTCCAGAGCTTGCCCTCGCTGGACTCTTGTTCTTCTCCCCAGACGCCCCATCTTTGAGCCTTTTGCGCCACCTCAAGAGGCTGAAAATGTAAAAGCAGCAACACAAAGCTAATAGGCAAGCTCCACTTACAACAATAACAATTAACAGAATCAGCCTCTTCTTCGTATCCTTCTTGTTGGGATCCTCACACCTCCTATCCAATGGCTGCCCGCACAAGTTTTGATTACCTCCAAATGCAGATGGATTGTTGATCCGAGAACCTAGCGTTCTTGGAATCTCACCTTCGAGGTTATTCCTGGAGACATTGAAGTTCACCAGGCCAGGAATTAGTGTCAGATCATCAGGAATTTTCCCACTCAAGTTGTTATTGGAGAGATCCAGCGTAGTTAGGTTTGATAGCTGAGACAATGAGTCTGGTATGCCACCTGAAAGATGATTGGAGTCCAGTAACAAAGAAGTTAATGATGAGCATTTTGAAATTTCCTCTGGGATTTCACCTATTAAATTGTTGCCACCCAAATCAAGCTCCTTTAATGACGAGAGGCGAGAGAGATCAGCTGGAATGTGACCTGTCAAAGAGTTAGATCTTAGCTCTAGAACTTGAAGATCAGAACAGTTTCCAAGCTCCGGTGGAATCACTCCAGAAATGTGATTGTCAGAGAATGACAGAACAACTAATGACCGAAGAAAGCCATAGTTCTCAGGAATTTGACCAGAAAATGCATTAGAACTGAGGTTCAAATAATGCAGACCCATCAAACTACTAAAACCTTCAGGAACTTCCCCAGACAACCCGTTCTCCTGCAATGCAATAACTTGAAGATTGGGTAACCCAGAAAGCTCGAAAGGCAGCTCACCAGAGAGGTTCTGTTTGCTCAAATCAATAGTTGTAAGCCTGAAGAGACTAGCCAAGCTAGCCGGAACCCTCCCGGAAAAGCCATTGCCACTCAGATTCAGAACCACTAGATGACTCAAATTCCCAATAGTGATGGCAACTTCACCAGAAAACTTGTTCCCACTGAGGTCCAATGTGGTCAAATTGCCCAACCCCATTAGCACCTCCTCTGGCAAAGTTCCATTCAAGTGGTTCCCGCCCAAGCTCAAAGTCTCAAGCCCCGAGAGATTGCGAAAACTAACCGGAATGGAACTCGAGAACTGATTATCCCCCAAAGATAGCACCTTTAAACCTCTCAAATCACCCAAAAACACAGGAATTTCCCCAGAAAATTGATTTCCTTGGAGATCAAGCACGCGTAGTAAGCCGCATTGCTTAATCTCTGCCGGAATCTGACCGCTAAATAAATTATTAGCCATTTTAAGCTCCTCTAACCTCGAAAGGTTTCCAATCTCCGGCGGCACCACGCCGGAGAATGAGTTACTAGAAACATCCAACAGTGTCAAGTTTGATACCTGTGTTAACCACCATGGAAAACCGCCGCGAATCTGATTGTGTTGAAGATCCAAAACCTGCAGAGAACTGAAACACGTCGCTGTCTCGGGCTTAACAATGTCCGTGAACGCATTAAACCCTAGCTGGACGATCCTAAGCGACGGCGGAGAAACCGAAGAAGCATTGCAAAACATTGAGGACGGGACCGTACCAGAGAGGTTATTCTGTGAGAGCGAGACCACCTGAAGCTTTGGTAGAGCTCCGATAGCCGCCGGTATTACGCCTCCGAGCGCATTGCCTTCGACGCTCAAATGCACCAGCTCCGAGCAGTTGGCGATGGCTGAAGGCAGCGTTCCTTCTAAGAGGTTGTGGTCGAGCCAGAGGAACTGCAGCTCCTGGAGCTCGCCGAAGCTTGCAGGAACCTGACCGGAAAACTGGTTGTACGAGAGGTTGATCAACTGAAGTTCACTCAGGTTCACAATGCTCTTCGGAATCTCGCCGGAGAACGAGTTCGAAGAAAGATCAAGGTACTTGAGCATCCGAGGCAGCTCGCCGGAGATTTCGCCGGAGAGGCGGTTGCTGGCGACGTTGAGGATTTGGATGTTGGTGAGGTTTCCGATCTCCGGCGGGAGCTTGCCGGAGAGAGAGTTGTTCTGCAAGAAGACGGCGCGTAGGAGCGTGCATTCGGAGAGCGAGTTCGGTATGGTGCCGTTGAACGAGTTGGAACGGAGGCTCAGCTTGCGCAACATGCGCAGCTTACCGAGTTGGTCGCTGAGTCGGCCACTGAGTTGGAGGCGAGGCAAACGAAGCTCGGAGACTCGGTTGTCAGTACAGTCGACTCCTCGCCAGTCGCATGGAGCCGACGGCGTGGACGAATCCCAACCGTTCAATGCACCGAGCGGATCGTGGAGATTGAGCTTAAACGACGTCAAGGCTTGGATCTCGGCAAGCGTTGCGGCGCTGCGCTGGGCGGCGCACGATAAGAAGAAGGGTGCGCAGAGCACCGCGACGATGAGAAGCGCAGTCGCGGCCATAAATGGTGGGTTTGCGGGAGAGGAATCAAAAACGGTTTTGGTTTGGTTTGGTTTTTCTAGTTCATGTGTGTTGGTTGAGGATAAGAGAGTGCGCAGCGGGTGCGTAAGTTAGCAGAGACCGGCGGGGAGTGTTGTTGTTTGCAGAGAGGGGAGAGCAAGGTGTCGCCATATGTTACGCCAGTAGTGTACGGTTTTCTTTGTTTGGTCAGAGACTCAGAGTCTGAAAAAGAGCGACCCACACACTCACGCAGAGAGTGAGTGAGAGTGACTGACTCAGTGTGAGTAGATAGAAAATTTTCGGGTCGGGTCCGCCCCAACCCAAAAACCCGACTCCTTTTGTACAAGGACTTTTCAAAACGGCAAGTGGTGTGGTGGGGGCTTTAGGGTATCACTTTTCAACCTCATATGACATGATGTTGGCTTAATCATTGGGCCTTGTGTGTCATCTTATTTTTGCCTTTTTTAAATTATTTTAATTCTTTTTCACGTCCTCTCTCTTATTTAATGTAGTTTATGATGGAAATTATTTAATTTCTAAAACATTTTTTTACAATCTAATTATTTTTAAATAAATAGACAATAAATCTTATGATTATCAAAAATTTTATTTATTTGATAATTATTAAATGACTAATCAAGTTTTAATTTATTTAATTTTTTATTGAGATAATCTTCAAAGGCCAAGTTGAAAATTGGATCAGAATAAGAGAGAATATACAAAAAAAAAAAAGGAAAATACAAAACAGAAGACAACTACTATTCTTCTTTTTTTTTATTCTTCAATTTTATTTCATTCTATGAGTACGTGGAAAAACATAGTACATATAGCTTGTAGCTTGTGCATGAGAAAAGCTTGAAGACTTCTTGTCATAATGAGTGGGCCCAACTAAAATTTGATGGGGCCACTAATACTATGGTTGGCTTAGACCCTTTATACTTTTTCCCCTTGTTTGACATTGTTTCCCTCTTTGATTTGCTCTTTTAACCCCACCATTGTACAGCAAGAAAACCCACCTTTGTAACTGGCAGTGGGATTCTCTTTTGAAACATGCATTCTTTTGAATTGAATGGTCAAGACTCAAAAAAGGTCAAGTAAATGTTGGAAAGAGATTAGTGAAATGGATAGAGCATGGAATGTTTAATTAGCCTTATTGGGTGAGATTGGAAAGTACATAAAGTAAAAATCTCATGTGAGCAAAATGGAATAAGGTCAAATCGGCTGAAAAAGGACCACAAATCAGGTAGTTGGCAACACTTTTTGAATGATCTTCAAATCATCCAATCTTGGATACGGAATTACCACTAATGTAGGAAGCCTAATAATAGATTATTTCCTTTCTTATGCATAGATATGATATAATATGTCAAATAACATTAATTGTCGTGTAATACATGAGACCGACTATTTTAGAAGATACGCTCGACATAATACGATAAATTACTCTATTTAAGATTGATTATCGTAAAAGATATACCCAATATAATAGTGACAAGATACATTCGTTATTATATAATATATGGGACCATATAGAGTTTTACGTTTTACACAAGTCATTCATGCAATTTTCTCCACTGATTGATCAACTCAGTCAACACGTAGCACATGAAAAAAGATATTTCATATTAAATTTGATTCTCTTAATTCAATAAAAATGTTCATCAATTAAATACTTATTCCTTCTGCCAAAGTCATGAGAATGTAAGGCAGTTTGAATCATTAAATGTTGGCGGGAGATGGTTTGAGCTATAAATTACAACTTTTTTGTTTTGGCCAACAAACAAACAACAGCATTTCATTCAAAAAAAAAGTCCGAGTACAGGGAAAGCAAACCAACCGAAAAGGGTCCCTTTCTATGAAGGAAATAATTAGGGACATGCACACTAGCTTCAATGATATGCCATATACTTTCATTGAGAGGCCACCGAGTCACCGACTACGGTCCCAATCCCATGAGAGAAATCGTATCAATTTTAAGGCAGACCCACGATCATGTTCTTTTTCCCCCTTGGTGCTTCATTATCAAAGGTTCACTGGGATCCTTGGACTGTCAAGCTGGGTTAACATCGGGCTCTCTTATGGAAGAGATACCAAATTGGGTGTGCAACAGAAATTATAATCATCTAAACTAAAACTTCTATGTAACGAATATATATAGTTAATATATATGTTTTTCTCATTATGTGATTGTTTATTGGATGAGCGAAATATCAAGATAAGATGTATGTTTTTTTCAAAACATGAATGAGCTTAAATGCTTGGGGCATTTAGGGCTGTCACAGTCTCATAGATAGAGTGTCTTTATGCCTGACCCAAGGCATCATCTAAATGAAGATAATTAATGTTTAGTAAGTGGGAGGATACGAGAGTAGAGAGAAACTTTACTTTTTTTGTGAATAATATTGATGGCTATTGGCTACAATGAATGCTAGTACTTGCACAATTTGGATCAATTGCATAGGATCCACATTTTTTTGGTTAACTTTTAAATGCTGTTGAAGTATAAAAGCCAAACATGGACACCTATTAACAACAGAATCTGCGTCAGTAATGTTTTGGTCACAGTAATTAAAATGGGTGGTGTTCAATATTCAGCTATTGAAAAATGAACCAGAAAATTAAGGAACCAAAGTAAAGGAGCATTGTTCTATTTTCACTAAAGATATTCCATGGCTTTTTGTCATCAAAGGTTTACAAAAATGCTATGCCACAAGCCACATGAATTATGCAAAGCATACTGAGAGTTTATATAAACATCATATCATCATCAACAAAATAATATCTTTCCAAGAGAAGGGCCTATACAGAGTCCGACTTGCTTGTAAGCCCAAGTAAACCTCTATAATAGCCCAAGATTAAGAGAGATTCTGAAAAGACTCCACCGTTTTCCTTTAAAACCCCACAAAAAGTTTGGTAAAAAACCAATGGGGTCAATTTAGAATTACCCCAAGATTAATCCACGGAAGGCCCGCAAATTGTGGTCTCAACAAAAGTTCTTTGGGCCCATTAAACATATATACACTGTAACAAGATGAGAGATATAAATGGAAGAGGAATATTGAGTTGGTAATAGTAGGTGGATACTGGAATTGATAATGTGTGATGTTCATACTACAACCACCAAAAAAAAAATATAAGAATGAACATGAATTGGTAACAAGACGTATATACCACCCTTATATAGTTACATCTCTGATCTCTCCACTTGATTATACTTTACAATAAACGAGGGAACATCATTTCTATGCCTGAGGAAATTTACAAACTTTCTTACAGTCATTTAATTTCAGAACAGCTGATAAAAAAAAAAAAATAAAATTACAATCAGAACAGAGAATATCAAATTCAAATGGAATATTTGTCAAGGAATCATAATCATATAAGTAAATGGAATTAGACACAATGAAACTTGTAATATGGGTGATCACACAACAAGCTTACACAAGAGACTTGAAACTCTCTGTCCAACGGTGAGATTTCCGCGTTGTGTCTCTGGGAGTGAATCTGAGGCCAAACATCTCCTTGAATGCTTGCTCTGGTTGTACTGAACCCACCAGCTTTGCAACCACAGTGGCACTCTCAGTGATATGGTCTATGCTTTTTGTGTCACTCCACAGGCGGTTTGCCAATTGCCACCTCCTGTTCTTTGAGTTTAGCCCAATACCCCACTTTAGGTAGAGGTTGTTTCTTTCATTTATAGAGAGTCTGCTGCGCATTTGCTTGCTCAGCATGTGTCTCTCACGAGCTAAAGCCCTCATGCTAAATATAGAACAAAACATGTTAAAGTTCTCTCAATGCATATAAGATGCCCAAATAAAATATGTAACGAATGAGAAATGATCTCTAGCCAGACAGTCAATATGAATTATTGATTTGATGGACTAAAGTTTAAATTATGTGATGCTAGATTGACAGTTTGAGAACATAACATGCTATAACCTCCAAGGCAAAATCTGATAAGATACCTGGATTCAGGTGTTAGAGTTTGACCATCTTCCAAAGTTTGATTGCCCTGAGAAAATGTGTCTTTGAGGAAGGACAATCTCCTGAGCTCAACCTCCATGTAAATAGAATCACTTGGATCACCTTTAAATAGTAGGAAGAAGTAAGTCCTGTGAACCAATGACACGTTGCAGGCATGCCAAAGTTCAATAATCTCTCTTTGCAGCCTCTGGAATTCTGAAGGCCACCTTGAAGGGCTTTCTACATCAATAGGAATTGGGTCCAAGCCAACATCTTTAACATCCCTTGCAGATGGTATGAGCCTTGAATCCGTCTCTGGTACCTGTCACGCAAGACAACCATTGTTAAAGTTATTATTAGTTAGATTATCTACAACTTCTCTTCTTTATTTTCTAAAGGCTACATTGAAAGACAAAACGGAACAACTGGTTGTCCATCTTATTAAAATGCCTATTACTTCTTGCAATTCCTGCTAGAATTGTGCACAAAGAAGACATTGCATATATTTTCATTTTATTTTCAAAAGTGTATACAAAAAGAAGGGCCTAACCATCTTACTAGGCACTTTTTCATCAATCCACCAATAAGATGAAAATAAGGGCCTTGCTTTTCCCATCATTATCCAATGCAGTCCATGATTGCATTAAATGGACTGTTACCTTAGTAACCAATACCAATGGTTTCGGCCTATTATAAAGTGGTGACAAATAAAACACTCACTCACCATAGAATCAGCAGGTTCAGTATTGCACTGGGTATCGGTCATTTCTTTCGTTCCTTCAACTAAAGCACTGCTTTCAGTACCCTTGTCATCAGTTGTGGATTCAGTATCCTGTGCTTTACTCTCTTCAAAAGCAGCACTTCTTGCAGAAGCCTGAGAACCATTTCTTGATAACCTTTCAATCTCAGAACCATACTTCAATGAAGGAAGTTTCTTTCGGAAACTCTCAGGCCTTCCTGTAAAATATTTCTCAAACTCAATTGGAGGTGTGCTCTCATTCTTCTCTACCATCTCAAACCAACATGAAGACAAACTAGCCATAAGACTTGCTTTACAACTTTTACTCCTTCTTAACTTCAACACTGAGGGGCAAAACCTATCTTTCTCTGGCAACCATATTAGCCCAACTTTCTCTGGCAGCCACATTAGCCCATCTTTCTCTGGGAGCCATTGAGATGTCTTTTTGGGAGATGGAATTACAAAACCTGTTTGGTTCAATAGGGGTGACCCCGGTTCATGGTTCAATAGGGGTGACCCGGGTTCTTGATTTGTGTCATCTCCATTCTCAACCATTGTCAATCCTGAGGAAGCAGTGTTTGCTATAGGAGATGACATATTTGAGTTTTGATACGTGTTTGCACTTGACTCTGATGCATTTGACACTATACGTCCGTTTGTGCTTGATTCTGATGCATTTGACACTATACATCCGTTTGTGCTGGACTCTGAAGTATTTGTCACTATGTATCTGTTTGTGCTTGACTCTAATGTATTTGGCACTATGTATCTGTTTGTGCTTGACTCTTCCATTTCAATGCATTGAACTTCCTTGCAAAGATCCTCTGAACGTCCATCAGACTGTTCTTTGCTCTCCTCCTGATGCAAATTGGTATCAACAAAATTAGGTCGGCTAACTGACAACTTCTGAGAGGAGTCAGTGTGCAAGAAATTCTCTTCGAAGTCAGGAAGTTGGAGTATAGTATCTTCAGAACTAGTCCTACTGTCTCCATCTGAATACTGAGATGTATCAAAAGACCTAACACTATTGGCTCGGCGGTGAGGAAAACCCAGAACAGGTGCCCCTGATGTTTGATTTTCAAAGTCCCATGAATTTCGCACTCGTAATTTGGGGTAATAACGTTCCAGATCCACCTACAGGAACATAAAAAGAAACTGGACTTAGGACAGCCAGAGCAAATTGAAGTGAAATTGGATTCCACGGTTTATATTACTACAAAAACTGATACCATTGATGGTTTATCTTCTCCAAGCACTTGTACTAGATCTTTAACCTGAGACTGAGCAACATCTCGTTGCAGAACCAGATCTGCTACCTCTTTCTTGAGCTGCATATTCAATAAACAAAACCAAAGATCCAGGTCTTTAGACAACAAGAAAGATACTACCTGAATCATGAATAAGAAAAATTGTACTATGTCCTCTTGCATGTGAGAACCACGAAGGAAAAAAAATGGCCACGGCTTGTAAAAAGGTAAGCACAATAAAGAAGTTAAGATATTGCCACTTGAGAGGACTTGAGAATCATGAAACAGAATAAAAGTAATCAACATAGACAAACCTGCTTGGTCTAATTGTGGAAAGACCAGTAAGAAAATATTTGGAGGTCATTGTATATTGAAGAATAAATTTCACCTTGGTTTTCCATTATTAGCATTTATAGTTTAATTCTTTCGTTATCTTTGCCACCGGCGTCTGTTATGTGCTCTTTTGCACCATTATTGATAACTTATATACATGGATTAACATTCACTAAACTGAACTTAAAAATCATAAAAAAAAAAATAGAAGAATCAAGTAAAGGAGAACAACATGACATCTTTCCATGCAAGAAACATAAACGAAAACTTTTCCAGTTAGCCCAAAGCTTGATATAATAAGAAGTATAGGGAAAATTAATAAAGGTGTTGGGATAGGCCACATATGTACTTTTAAGGATCTTGGATACAAAACTTTTATACTAGAAGCCTATTAGTTACCTTTTCAATTTGACGGTCTTTCTCTCTTAGTAATGTAGACGAATCAGCTGATACAGTTTTTGGTCCCGTACATCTCAACTCACTCTCTAATCTAGTCAATTCTCTTTGCAAATGCTTCACCAATGCTTTATCTGACATGACTACATTAACTTGTGCATTTGTCGTCACTTCTTTTGCACAACTTGCAAACAAGAGGGTATTTCTTGATTGCTCAACATGGATATGTGCAGGACTCATGGTACAGATGATGGCAGTTCTTGCATTTCCTCCCAAGGAGGACTGTAGAATGCGGGTTAGCTTTGAATCTCTGTAAGGAACATGCCCATTTCTTCCCTTGCTGCATGAAAGCTCAGTAATGTGCAATCAGATATAGTAATTCTTCTTATGCTAGAACTTCAATTGTACAAAGACTACTAGAAAGAATCAAAGAGAATAAAATATGAATACTTGACATTACAATTGCACAATGATTAGTAGAATAGGTTTTGAAAAAGACTGTAACTGAGAAAATATAAAATGCTAAACAAGCTACACAAGCTGACCTGAGCTTACGGATAACAGTGCCCAGAGTTAGTAAACTGCGATTTATGTGGCAACCCTCTTTCAACCTTGTTCCAGCTGATAACGTCTGGGATGCACGCTCACTTCCTGCAAGATCGACAAAGTTCTGTACAAAAAGAATAATTGTATCATTCTGTTATTATCTGCTATTCCTTTAACCTTTTTTTTTTTTTTTGTATTCAATTTTTAAAAACAATAGTTCTTACCACAATAGCTGTAAGGGAGCTTGACTTGTCATAGCCAAGAAACTCACGTGCTGAACTTTCTATTACCTGATACACCACAACATAATGTCCAAGGTAATTTAACATAGTCGTTAAGAAAATTTCTTAGCCAGAAAGAAAAAGTGACATCTACAATTTCAATTTGTTAGTGAAAACAACTGGTCATACCAATCTGAGGATCTGATGAGATCTGGAGCTTGCTTCATTTAGTGATGTTTCCCCTATCTGTCTTTGAGCTGCGAAAATGCATGAAGACATTGTTAGAGTGTGCAACCATAGTCATCTACTGGAAGAAATGACTAACTTAAAGCATCCTTACCTTCACAGACAGATAGAAGTTCTAGGAAATGATTCCAGTCCGTCAGAGTTTCCTCCGTGAGTCTCTCGACAGTTGTACCTCTCTATAAAAAGGTTAATAATCAGTACAAGAAACTTACATGTGGCAGTTCTTCATCATATTAAAAATGATATTTACCTCTGGATCATCCAGAAGTCTAAGTGGAGTGGTATCTGCACTAAGGAGGTCCCTAACAGCTTCGTTGTAGATCTCGATTGCAGAGAACTTTAAAACGAATTCTCTCTCCTTGTGCTACATTAATACAGATTATGTCATCAAACATAGAGAACCAAGGAACATAATGAAATGCAGAAACAAAAAGAAAGAAAGATTAGTAATATGATATGTGTAAATTACCGTCTCTATGTAATCATATATGTCTGCAACAGTGTACTTCGTAATTCCATTCATGGTGTACGTTTTTCCACTGCTTGTTTGTCCATACGCAAAAATACTTGCTGAAAGCAGATCATCATAAAAAGGATGAATAGATATTGACATAGTTGAAGTTCAAGTAAAGTTTACGAAATAAGAATAATGACAAAGGAAGGAAAAGGAATTGTATTCTACTCACTGTTTATGCCACTGACAACTGATAGGGCAACTTTCTTGGCTCCTTCTTCATACACCCTCCTTGTGGAGCAATCAGTCCCAAATACCCTGTCTGGTACCAAGAAAGGGAAAAGAGCACAGATTAGAAGAGTAAGTGCATTAAAATCCAAATCCCTGTGAGACACAATAGTAACAATAATATTGGGTATAGAAAGTGCTTTACCAGAAAATCCCTAAAGATAAATCAAATTCTTAAAGGAGTTATCAGTATTAATATGGTAGACCTTACTAAAAATAATCTTAAAAAAGAAAGGGGATAAAATCAGAATATTTACATAGACATGATATACAAAAAGAAAATAGATTACTAAAAGCACAAAGTTTTCTGATACTTCTAACAATGGAAACTAATTCAAGCAAAATGTTCCCCAAAACAGTATGATAGGGTCATATTGGGTCAAATGTACAGCAATGTGGTGGCCTGGCCATGATGGCCATGTCAGCTATATCTCAAAATCCACATAATTTGATGAATTTAAACACAGTACTGGAATTCATTAACCAAAGAAAAACTAATTTTACAAAACTGCAGTGTAAGAACTTCCTTACCAAATGTGTAGGCAGTTGGGTACATGGAGCGCTCAGAAACTGAAAGGTTGTTCCTGTATATGATAGTGGTGTCATTAATGCATTCCCAGTCCGAGACATCGTTTCTAGCAGTCTCCCTCTCATTCAAAGGCCGCAACCGAACTGAAACATATATTCTCTCCCCGTGGCCACCTGGCTCTTGCATTGGCTCCTCGCCACCAATGGCTACCATCTTTTACTCCTACCCTATCTTCTTCCAAAACCCACCTCAAAGCAAGATTGATAAGGAGACTATATATCAAAGTTCAACACATTCCAATAAAGACAACAAGTCATTGACACTTTTCTTCAGCTCCTGGTAACTTTTTGTTATTCAAGTAATGCATTATGTTTCAGAACGTTTAACAAAGCAAATGTGTTGCCGGGGTTGCACAGAACATAAGGGCCATCCAAGCTATACGCCCACAATCATCATCTGCATCAACAAACTAATCATGAGTCAATGACGATTCACCGACATTTCATTCAGTGTTTTGTCTCAAACATGAAACTGAGTTTCTGTAATTGTCCTTTTTAATTCAGAAATGTGAAAGACAAACACATACCCAATACCAAAACAAACGATGGCCTCTATTATTAAAATGGAAATCTTGGATTTTTCTTAGATGGTAAGCAGTTACAGGCTGTCAAAAGTTTTATTCTAATACAACACCATTTTGATTATAAAATAAAATGTTTTCAAAGAAACAAAGACGAAGAAAGAGAAAAAAAAAGGATTTTTTTTTTTTTTTAACCTTGGGGTTGAGAGTTCACACTTCACAGTTACTTTCAAGGAATGTTTGTGACCTCTAGAAGATTTTCTCCAACTCAAGCAAAGGGGGAGGGAGAGAGAGAGAGAGAGAGAGAGAGAGAGAGAGAGAGAGAGAGAGAGAGAGAGAGAGAGAGAGAGAGAGATAATGTTGGTGGTCTGGATTGTGAATGAGATTTGATTTTGTGACGAAACTCTTGGTTTTGGCTGTTTCCGTCTTTCCAACTTTAGCTCTGTACCTCAAAATCCAAACATCAATCCAACCACATTTCCCAAAAATAGAATGCTCTTATCAACATCCAAAAACCTCTCATATTTTCAGAAATTGCAACAAAATGCCAGCAGATTTGAACTAAAAATTACCAAATTTTGATATCGAACAGCCAAACACGGAATTTCCAAAATTCAACTAGATAGAGACTTATAGCAAAAGTTCCAAATTGCATTTTACAAAGGCCTCCACAAAATAGATCAGAAATCGAACTCCGACTGAAACCACATTGTGCATAGCCAAGAAAAGTCAGAGAAAGAGCACAAATCGATCTGCATTCTAAAAATTCAAAAGCAAAAATGCTAAAAAAAAAAGCGCTCACCTCATGCAGACCATTCGAATGCAATCGAAAACCCCATTGTTTGGGAAACTCAGAGCTCCAATTAATTGCTCTCTCGCTCTCTCTCTCTATTCCTCTCTATCTCGCTTTCTCTGGTCTTGTAAAGAAGGTGGTTATGGCGTCTGTTTCTATGTTAATTGTTAGTTGCTTTCCTATTAGCTGCTGGCTACGAAGATCATTACGGGCCTTTGAATAAAACTACCGCGCTAAAGCAAAAAAAAACGAATGGTTACCGCCGGGGCGGGTGTCGAAATGACCGATTTGCCCATGACATTGCACCTAATTTGCGTGGCCGCCACGCGGCCTGTAAAGCATTATTGCTCGCTGCTCCCTGTAAATTCGGTGGAGCACATGCCGGTCCTAAACCTTCAAAGTAAAACCCCAAAATGGCAAAAACCTTTCCACCGTCCACATTAAAGATTGTACGTTAATGAAAAAAATGACAATAAAATTTGACTGAAATATTAAAAAAAAATGATTGGTTTAATTTTTTTTAATAATGTAACAAAAGAATAAATAAATTCCTAGTACTATAAATAATTCGTAGACCATTCATACAATTTGTGAGTGGTGTATGATAATTTATTACTTGATTTTCCATTGGAGTACTAGTTGTGATGTACCTTTGACTTTCACTAGTAAAAGGGAAAACCAAATGCAAATAGGTCCTTTTTTTTGGGAGGCTTGGACAAATAAGTCTTATTTTTTATGAATAACCAAAGAAAAATGTTGATTAAAAGGCAAATAGTGTCAACAAAAGTATAACATTTGTGTTCATACTTTTAGTCTTTGGTTGAAATTGGTCCTCACAAAAGTGAAGATTTTAGTTTGTTACTAAATGCGTGCATTGAATTAAATTTTGTAAATATTTAATATATTCATAAATAATTATGAGAAAATACTAAAAATAATTTACACAATAAATAATCACATGATTAATATATGAGGAAATACTGTGAGAATATATATCTATATACTCATTACATATATAGAAATTTTTCTCAATAAACAAAATGGTGAGTAGTAGTGCACCAGTAGAAGCACTATTCAAAAACTAAAAAGGGAAATGTTCCAATATAAAGTCTTTTTTTTTCTTTTGCTTGTAGTTAGTTGAAAGTTGAAACCTTAGACTGATCTACTTCACGCTTATTCACTTTCAGCTAAAATCTAACAGACTAACACTAGTTGTATACTTGTATGAGTGGTATATAATATTCCGAGGAAAAAAAACAACATTATTTTGTTGTAAATAAAAAAGGAGTATATTAATTAATATATGTATTTGTTGTCTTAAAAGAAGCATGTGGTGGCATGCAGATGCAGCCATGCAGGCCTTTAAAAAATATAAAGTCAGCTTAATTGGAGGGTTTTCAATATAGTTTTTCCCCCAATGGTGAGACAAACAAAAAGCTGCTAAACGAGGAGTAGAGGGACCGCTTTCACCTTTGACCAAAAAAGAATAATGTAGTGATTGAGAGACTGAGACACCATACACAACCAATATTTACCGTCCGACTTGCTAGATGGACAACATACACAAAATCAAATCAACTGGCATTTTCCCATTCAGATTTTTCATTCAATTAATTTAAGTCTTAGAGTAGTAACTGAATCCCCTACCTTACTTCTCTGCAAGGCTGATACCAGGCTTAGAGCTTGCAGGAAAACAAGGCAGGGATTCAGGTCCCTCAGAGCAATATAATACACAAAGGTCTTTAAATGAAATGGAGCCACTCAACCACACATTGGATAGGGCTGATAAGCTAAACAACCACACAAGAATTAGGCTGGTGATACGTGAACAAACATTATGGTCAAAAGAGTTGGGTGAGGTGGGCACAATCACTACTCACTACTGCATGTTGGTCTTGTAGATAATGGGTTGAGAGAGAGAGAGAGAGAGAGAGAGAGAGAGAGAGAGAGAGAGAGAGAGAGAGAGAGAGAGAGAAGAAGCAGCGGCTTAACATTTGTCCTTAATTCATTAGACATTAGAGCTAGGTATTAAGTACTTAGGACCCATGTCGATCACGCATTTGTCTAAACAATTTAACGAAAAAACTAAAATAAATGGAATCAAAATATATAGGGGAAACCACCGGCCATTTTTATTCATGTAATTTGATAATTGTTTCAATTAATTCTCGTAGTTTCAAAATTATTTCAACCAAGTTTAAAGTTGGATTTTTATCAAATTTTTAGTTAATAGAACTGTTAAGATAAAAGGTATAATGATCCAAGACAACAAAAACTATTACCGTTGGTTTTTTATTGAAACATTTATACCTCTGCCTCAATTCTAGATCTAAAAATTTGATGAAAATTTTATTTTGAACCTGATTAAAACAATTTTGAAACTATAAAAATTTGATTAAAACAACAAAATAAAATTGAAATAATTACTATAGACCAAAATATTTTGGTGGTCTGCCGACTCTGCCCATATATATAAAATATCTGATCGAGCAGTAGATATTATGCATGCAAAGCAAATTAATCCACTAGTTCATAATTCACTCTATTCACAGATGCATATATATATATATATATATGCATGTGCTGGCACCAACCCATTTTCCAATTTAATTATAAGTACTTATATTCAACATTCATTCATTGTTGCCGACAGTGATAGCTCTTTATTTTTAGCATATATAATTGCCACCTGACTCTTTAGTTTTCAATGATCTCAGCTGATCAGACTACTTCAGAGCTCATGAGTAATGGGTTTTTGTTTTTATCTCTTTGTGATCTTCTAATTAAGTTGATGAAAATCATGAAATTAAACTATTTCAGCTACTTCTTTGGGTTACCAATTTAAGAAACTACAGAGAGTAGTAGGTTGCAGAAAGTTGAAATTGATGATTAATTATTTAACTCTTAATTAAGTTAACTTATCTCTTTGGCCAGCCAATAATAGCCAATTAATTTTACATTCAAGAGGATATATACTCATCCCTTCATTCCCTTCAATTTAGTCATCTTTTTAACCGGTTGATAACAAAATCCAGCAATCTGTTCACAAAAGCTTCAATGGTTCATATCTGAAGAGCTCTCAGTACCACACATCTTTGAAAGCCCACGTGCTCGTTGACCAAAAATATAAAGACTCACATTGTTATATATACATATATTGTTGATTAATATTTTTGACATATTTGTCAGGAAGCGCGCGCTTATTTTTAGTTTTACTTTTATTAGAAACACTTCTACTAACTTACTAAGAAATATATATAAATATTTATAAAAATTTTAAAGGACCTTCTAACACTATTTTTAAAATTGTTAAAAACGCTTTCAGAATAATTAAAGCATTTTTTGTTGTAATTGACATAAATAAATAAAAATACTTTTGCATGGAGTATTTAAAATTTTTATAAAAATTTGTATGAGTTTTTTAACAAAAGTGCTTCCAACAAAAGAGCTATTGAGCATAAACACTTTTTAAGAAGCAGTGTTAAATGAGTCCTAAATAATTTATGTAAAAGCATTTGAAAGTGCTTATAAAAAAAACCCTTAAAAGCATTTTTATAACTCATAAACACTTTTATTTATTTTTACTAAATGTTACTAAAAGTGTTTTTACTAATTTGAAAACACTTTTGGTAGTTCTAAAAATAATGTGAAATTAGCCCTAAATTTTATTATGGAGTAGCTATCTAACATGGTATCAGAACCTTGTTTACATGAAATTTTCCGTTCATATCCTTTATCCCCAAATTTTGTCCTTTTTTTAGAGACACAATGAGTTGTCTAACACACGTAAAGTCTTAACTAATATTAAATATGTATAATTACTTAAAAACCACGTATTGTGTAAAAACCAAATATTTTAGGCATGTTAGAGACTTAGAGTTCAAACTTAAAAAGTCAGAAATTTTCTAATTGCAATAATGTGATAGATAATATCTTGATAAACCTCAAAAGTCACAATAATGTAGAGTGTAGACTCGTTGAAATGATGGAAACGAGCTTGAAAATGTTAGTTTGCCCTGTGAAAAGGTCTGGCCGGCCAGGATTGAAAACGAAAATCCAACTAATATATTCCAAGTCTGTATCTAAATATATCATTGTGGTAATAATTATTAATTAGTTAAGCTCACTCTTAAGTCTTAACCCTCCCCAAATTTGCCATAGTACTGCCTGTTAGGTGTGTGAGTAACATCATATCCTTACCCAAATTAATATATTTTATGTGTGCTGGTGGAAATGGACCATGCAAATCCACAGTGAAGTAGGTAATGGGTTAATAAGGCCAATGTTGATTTACGTCCAATTCACTCCCAGCCAAATAGTAGTGGAACAGGTAAAAATCAAGTGGAATTTTTCTAATACAAGAAAAAAGCACTGTAATTTATTAAAGTCCCTATCTAGGCTACTTGTCCAAGGCTCAAAGCATATCACACAAAAAAACAAGTGATTCAATTAAACCTAATACTAAACCTCACTAATAAAAGAGAGATTTGCATGATTTGATTAATAGTACAACTAAACCTCACTAACTTACATCTCCAGCACCAAAAGGTCAATTTAAGGGCCACATCTTGATTTAGATCCAAATGATTAGGGTGACAAACATGATTTTGGCCAGAAAGAGTAATCCATGATATATCAACTACTTCTGCTTAATGAAATTGATCTTCTACCCAAAAAAAAGAAGAAATTGATCTTTTATTAAGAAAAGGGTAATAAACATGATTTTTGGCCTTTTTCCACTACTGGACTACTAGTCCATTCTTTTGGATGCTACTGGTCCAATGAATAAATTCTCAGTTCTTAAATACAATTCAACCCAAAAAGAAAAACATTCAATTAGATTAATGGGTCATCATTTATAGCACCCACATATTGGTTTGGACAAATTTTTGAATGCTAATTAGGGCATTGCAATAGCACCCACATACATAATGGGTCATCATGTGCCCTTAAGTCAACTTTGTAATAAATATACAATCATAACAAAAAGAGGGAGGCTATGTAAACCACCCTTTTGTGCTGAGTTGACCACCCTAATAAATTTTTTTCAACTTTTTTCCTATTTTACCCTTTATTGCAAAAACATGATAAAATCACCCAGATCCATTCGGTGGTCATCTATCGAAATATCCACCAATGTTCGGCAGATAAGTGTCGAATAAATACAAATATTTCGGCAGATAACTGTCAAATGCCTTTTTCATTTCTATTCGGTAGTTATCCACCGAATAATCCACCAATGTTCAGCAGATAACTGTTGAATAATCATAAATATTTCGGTAGATAACTGTCGAATGACCCAACGAACAAAATTGAATTTTTTTTGTTTTAAGGGTAAAGTTGGAATTTTAAAATAGGGTGGTCAACTTAGCAATTTAAGGTGGTCTGAATAGCATTGGCCTAACAAAAAATCATGACCCCAAAAAGAGAAAAGGAAGTAAAACTAGAAACATACTGGGCCTGGACCTGCGTTTGGTTTTGAGAAGCCCAAGATCGTGGGGATGAAAAGCCCATAAACAATGAAGTCCAAAGACAAATGAATAGATACTAATCTTTGATAAGCATATGATTGTTGAAGTCTCACATTGGGATTCAATCCATTGGTTAACTTGCGGCTCATTCCATTTTCCAATAATAATCCAAGTCCTAGAAATATCTCTAGTACGTATTCCCATTGGTCTATGGAGGATGAAAATGGTTGCTTGCACACTAGAGACTACAGAGGCTTTGTCATTAATTCGAACATGAAAGAGACATAATATATACATATGAACAGCTCCCCAAGTACCAGTCCATCTGAGCTAGAATCATGAGAAACACATCCAAAAATCTGTTGTTCTTCACCCTCCAAAAGTAGCTAAGTTGCCATATAGTAAAGTCTAGCATATCCAGAAGTTATTGGGACAGAATAATAAAGTCTAGTAGCCTACCACGCATTTTGATTATAATTTGATGTGATATAATTAAGCTACTTTGTGAGTTAATGATTTATATGATATTCCATCCTATATATCTGTCCGTTTTGGATTGTTTAGTTTACAAAGGAAAAGAATGAAAATGCCATGTGGGTGAGAGGAAGCATCACAGAAATTTCTCAATTTTCGGCACCTTTCTACTTTCTTTTCTTCGCTTCCCCAAGCTGAGAAGAGCCAAAGCCCTATTCCAATAAGGTTGAGTCAAATTCAATTATTCTCCACTGTATATGTAACCTGGCCTAATTGCTTCTCCCATTTTCATATTTTCTTTGGTCCAACACTCACTTAATTTGTTTAGAAATGATGTGTTAGTATACATGTTAAAAATAAATGAGATCAAACTCAACCTAGATTTAAAAATTGTGCATGCAGTTCATACCTAATCACTATCATCTCCTCTTATAATCCAAGTTACAATGTAGCATAAGGGTATGGCGCTCTTTCCTTCATCGACAAAACGTCGTCATCAAAATCATAGTTACCAAATGACTTTAACGTAACATTTGGATTCTTAGGCTTTTGTTTAAGTATGTCGTGTCAAACGCATAACATGTGTGATTCAAATGTTCGAATATCACACCCCTCTCTTGACCAAAACAAAAAATATCACACTCCTCCCAGTAAATCAAGGTGGACTGTAGCTATGAGGATGACTGGATTTGATTTGTCTGATGTGATCTGAGAGAATCTGCTAGGAAAGTTCGTCATTAAGGAAGTTACACCCCACAAGTGCGAGAATGGCGTGCACAAATTTGAATTGAGCTAGGGTGATACTCCAAAGGGTTGCTTTATAAAAGGAGCACCCCCCCAGACTTGTGAAGCAGGCATACAAGAAACTAAAGAGAGACTAATTAAGTACTGCAAGTGAGAGGCATAGAAACTTAGAAAGAGTGAAAAATGGAGATTGAGGAAGTAAACAACTGCGAGGCACTGCCTTTGCTCTCTTTGAATCATGTTTCTTTGTTGTGCAGATCAGTTTGGGCTTCTATGAGGTTCTATGAAGAAGTCTTGGGCTTTGTTCTCATCAAACGCCCCTCTTCTTTCAACTTCAATGGAGCTTGGTTAGCTCTCTCTCTCTCTCTCTCTCTGTATGCATGGTTGAAAATGAACATATTTGAAAGCTTATTTTGAATTGACAAACTAATTTGTCTGACTTTATGTAGGTTGTATAATTATGGGATTGGGATACACTTGATTGAAAGTCCAGCATTGGAGGACTATGAAATGCGACCAATCAATCCCAAGGACAACCACATCTCCTTCCAAGTAAGAGCTGCATTACTAGTACTGGTGCTATTTTGTGGTAAAAATTAAAAACATGTTTTGGTTATGACAGAAATCTTGTGAATCGTTTTGAACATGCAGTGCACTGATGTTGGACTTGTTAAGAGGAGGCTGCAAGATATGGGGATGAGGTACGTGACAGCTGTGGTGGAGGACGATGGGATCAAGGTTGACCAGGTGTTCTTCCACGACCCAGATGGGTATATGATCGAGCTCTGCAACTGCGAGAACATCCCAATCATTCCTATCTCTTCTTGTTCCTTCAAGCCCCGAGGTAGCAGTTTCAAGGCCGCACCAACCAAGTGCGGATTCATGGAAACTGTGATGATGGAGAGCTTGAGTCTGGACATGATGAACTTCTCATTTTAATTTTCAGAAAGAGTGAAAAGTCTCACTACTTTTTGTCTACTGGAAGAAAAATGTTACAAGTGTTTTATTAAAGGGTCTGTATTATGATATTGTGTCTTGCTGTCTTGGTCTGAAGGCGAGTTGTATTGGTTTTCAGCTACTTGTAATAAAGAATTGTGATAAAGATTGAGTTGTGCTATGTGTATGTATATACTGAATCTCTTGAAGCCAATATGTGCACTGTGGTTAAGCCCACATTATTGAAATGAAAAAAGCTCATTATTATATTTCTAGTTACTTTGGCTACTTAGAATTAGATACATATTTTACTGATTTCTATCTCTTTGTGAGCTTTAAATGTATATACACCTGAGAAAAAATTGAAGAGTAAAGCATTCTGGATATAACATAACTTTAATATAAAGGCTGTATGGTTGATGAAAAAAAGGTTTTGAAGATTTACATCTTTATGCTTGACTGGTATTTTGGAAATGTTTATACAAATAAACCACATAAATCGAGCTCTTTAATATCAGACATTTCAGTTAAGGTTGAGTGATGCATACATCTTAGCTCTTCAAGCACTTTCTGGAATTGCGATTTGTTTGCACCAGATATTGCAGCAGATATTGCAGCTCTGAAATCTGCTAGCCATGGAACAAGACCCCAAGATATGAAGCGCAGAACAAACCTGAGTGTATGGGAGCTAATCTTCACAATATCTTTTACTCAATTTAACCTCAAATGTTGTTGCCTTTAGCCCTTTATGATATCGTCATCCCTGTTATGGTTTGCTGAAAGGAGACAGAGAGTTGCCTTACAAGTTATTGTTCTTCAACTTTGTGATGGTTTAGGCTTCTATTGTAGTCCACCTAGGTTCTTGCAAATCATCATTCACACCACAAAACAATCATTCAATCGCAATAATAATACTAACGGAATCAGATTTAGCCAACAAGATCTAGAAATTCCAATAGAATGACTGTCAAGTTATTAACAAGACCCAGCCTTGTTTCCTTCATATGATTTCTCAGAGCTGGAAACCCATTGTATAAAAAAATTGGAATGGAAGTTTGCCCAACATTCAGAAAAGGATCATAGATCTTGAAGAGGAAGGAGAAAGGACAATAGTGCAGTTTTTAGTATCATCAGTGGTGTAGAGATGCTTATCTGTGAATCTTTTCCTCCTACTCTTATTCATCACATATTGATCACCCTTGGATGTGGATATACGCCGACATGCCCCCTTAACATAAAAAGAAACACTATGGTTATGGTGAGACTGAAACCATTTCAATTTCTCATTTCAATGGTTAAGAGATAGAGATATTATACAGGTGTCCATCTATATCAGGAACAAAACCTTTCTCCATCATTTCCTCTTTTACTATTTCATAAGTAGTTCGATTTGGGATCAAACCTTTCTCCAACAACTCATTTAGAAGTCCATTTGCATCTTCATGCTTGCCCTTTGTACAATATCCTCTGATCAACACATTATATGTTACTATATTTGCCCGCTTCCCTTCTCTCTCCATCTGTGCCCTCACATTCAAAGCTGCCTTCATATTTCCTTCCCTGCAGTAGCCATCCATCAAAGTATTGTATGTCACGTGACTTGGACTCAAACCCTTTTTGAACATCTCATTCAAGAGTCTTGCTGCCTTTCTTGACTCCCCTTTTTTGCACAAAGCGTCTATCAATATATTATACGTTATGAGATCAGCTTTCAATCCCTTAGCCTCCATTTCATGCAAAAACTCCGTGGCTGTTTCCATGTTTCCCTGTCTACACCAACCAGCAATCCGGCAGTTCAATGTCGAAGTGTTTGGGAAAACCCCTCTCTCTAACATTGAATTTTGCAACACATGTGCTTCCTCCATCATCCCATCCTTACAATAAGCATCAATTAGCATATTATATGTTATAACATTGGGTGCCAAGCCTTGATTTCTAATGTCATCAAACAACTCTCTAGCTTCCTTCATCATCTTCTTCTTACAAAACCCATATATAAGTGCATTGTATGTAACTACATTTGGCTTCAAACCCAAGCCAAGCATTTCATCCCGCAAACCACAGGCCTCGTCAAGCTTCCCATTACAGCATAACCCATTGATCAGTGAATTATATGTAACCACGTTGGGTTTCAAACCCTGCTTCCTCATTTCCTCAAACACCTTAATAGCAGCTGCTACATTCTCATCTTTACAGAACCCGTCAATCAAAATATTAAAAGTAATCTCATTGGGGCAAATATCATTTGCCACCATCTCCTTCGAAATAGCATCAGCTTTGTGCATCTTCCCCAATCCACCCATTTTGCAATACCCATCAATAAGAGTGTTATAAGTAACCACATTTGGTGAAATCCCCCAAGCCTTAATATCATTAATAACATCCATTGCCTTGTTCAATTTCCCAACTTTACACAATCCATTAATCACAATATTGAAAGTGAACAAATCAGCCGCTATCCTCCTCCTAAACATCTCTTTGTACACAAATTCAACATACCCAATTTCATTTTCCTTCACCAAAGCACTCAACAAAGGGTTACAAGACAAAACTGATAACTTAAACCCGTAATCACCGGCTCTCTGAAATGCTTCAAAACCCAACTGGGTCTTCAAATTTTTCACATATGCCAACACCAACATATCAATTATAATAGAATTTGCACAAAACTGGTTGCTACACATTGAAAGCATGTGAAAAATCGAAGAAGTTGATTGCTTTTCATTGTTTCTAACAAACCCATCTAAGAAAGCTCTAATCTTTGAGTACTTTTTTGCATTTGCCAGGGAGTGCAAAAGTCTACAAGTGAGTTCAAGATGGTGTATAACATTGAGATCTTTCTGGGACCAATTGAAGTACCTGAGTATTAGCTCTGGGTCAGCTCCTGAGTCAAACAGTTGGTGAAGAACTGTGGTAAAGTTTGAGTCTTTGAGATGAGCTTTAAGCTCTGACCAGTGTTGCGTTGCTATGAGCTGTGAAATGATTGGAAGGTTGAAGGACTCTGATGCTTCACTTCTGCAGATGGAGATTGAGGAACAGAGTCTGATGTAGGTTCCACGATGCCTCTGAATGTGGACTCGGGACTGGAGGCATGATGAGAAGGACGAGAGGAGCTTCGGCATTTCTTGGTGGTGGCAAATAGATTGAAACTGGAGGGGCACAATTGGAATTAATTTAGGATATGGATTGCTTTGTTTGTGGCCAGAACCGCTATTTCTGTGGAGTTTGAAACTGAGAGAGGATTATCTCGCACCTAACGCGATGGTTTCGAGTTCGTACGATGTTGTTAAACACGATGGTTTCGAGTTCGTACAATGTTGTTAACGGGCTCGATACATCATTCTATTATTAAGTGATGTTGGTGTCCAGTGGTCAATAGCTTAGTGCTTCTTATTTGTTAAACAATTTAGTTACTTGATGGCCAGTAGCAAGATGACATGTGGCACCTTTTAGTTAGATTGTAATTAGTCTGTTATAATCATTGAGTTGGTTTCCTTTTCGTCTGTTGTGCTATAAAGCTTTGTAATAATTTTTTAGATTTTTTTTTTCATTCTGTAATCACAGCCTATCAATATAGTCAGAGCTTTTCTTTTCCTCAACTCATTTCTCTCTTTTTGAGGTACTGTGATCATGGTATCAGAGCGGGTTCCATTCCTTTTAGTTAGATTGTAATTAGTCTGTTATAATCATTGAGTTGGTTTCCTTTTCGTCTGTTGTGCTATAAAGCTTTGTAATAATTTTTTCCTCAACTCATTTCTCTCTTTTAGTTAGATTGTAATTAGTCTGTTATAATCATTGAGTTGGTTTCCTTTTCGTCTGTTGTGCTATAAAGCTTTGTAATAATTTTTTAGATTTTTTTTTTCATTCTGTAATCACAGCCTATCAATATAGTCAGAGCTTTTCTTTTCCTCAACTCATTTCTCTCTTTTTGAGGTACTGTGATCATGGTATCAGAGCGGGTTCCATTCCTGGCTTGTTTCTCTGTATAGCAACATCGATTTTCTTTAATGGTGGTGATTTGTACTCTGATCTAGCTATTGTGTTCTTTGTCTTCGCGATGATGACTGTAATTGGAGCTTCGTGTTCATCGTTCGGGTTCAGGTTCTTTGATCGGGTTGAAGTGGCAAGATCAAACGTCTGCACAATTGGTTCCGCTGGGTATTATGTCTTTGATTCTCCTTTTTTGGTAGTTGATTGTACTTCGTTCTCTTAGAATCTTGATTGTGTGAATATTTGGATGATTTCTTGAAAGTGTATAAGTTTGGTGAATGTTGTGAACGTCTGGAAATTGTCTGAAAATTTCTTGAAGTATTTTGAAGATTTCTTGAAGTTTTGAAGGTTTCTTGAAGTATTGAGTAGTGTGAATTCCTTGAAGTCATTTTGCAGTATGAGTAGTTTTGAAGGTTTCTTGAAGGTTTTTTTTTTGAAGGTTTTCTTGAAGGTTTCTTGAGTAGTTGTGATTCAAGAAAAGTTTATAATCATGTCGATTGCAAGTAGGATTCATGGCCTGTTTCCTTTTCTGACTTTGAAATTGAATGATTCCAATTACCTGAACTGGAGCTTTCAAGTAAGGACTGTGTTAAGAGGTTATGGTTTATTTGGTTATTTGGATGGGTCAGTTGTATGTCCACCAGAGTTTGTGCTTGATGAGGATGGTGTGCGTACTCAAGAGGTCAATAGAGCTTTCATTGAATGGGATCAGACAGATAAGGCCTTAACAAGTTTATTAATGGCATCCGTTACTGAGGACTGTATGGAATATATTTTAGACTGTTCTTCAGCCTATGAAGCTTGGATGAATATCAGAGAAAGATATAGCACTGATTCTCGAGCAACTATTATGCAGCTTAAAACTGACTTCCAAACTTTGCAAAAGGGTGCTGATAATGTTGAGAGATTTTTAATGAGAATCAAACATGCGAGGGCTCAGTTGACTGTTGTAGGAGTGTCTGTTACAGATGAAGATGTTCATGTAGTTGCGTTGAATGGTCTACCTGATGAGTTTGACTCTGTGAAGGCTGTTTTAAGAGGTTATCAAGGTCCTATGTCCATGAAAGAATTTCGTTCTCAGCTTCTTGCTAGCTGTTGAACAAGACATTAATAAGAGGTTAGCTCTTGCCTTGGTTTCCAATCACACCATGTCTGCTATGGTAGCCCAACTTCCTTCATCAAGTGGCAATTATGGTCCTAATGGCAACACTGGGTCAAATGTTAACACTGGTTTAAATGGGCATAATGACTATGGCTCAAATTCTGGTCATTCCTATAATAGCATTGGTGATTCTAGAACTCATACATAGGGTTTTACTGGAGATGGTAGCTATAATAATAGTTTTTCTGGTGGTTATTCTGGTGGGAGAGGTTATAACAATGGTGGGAGATGGAATGGTAATACACCTGGTGGTGGAGGCTACTGGAACACTAATGGAGGCAGAAATGGCAGGAACTGGGGTAACAATGGTAACATTGGAGGCAGGTTTCACAATGGTAGTGGTAAAGGCTGGAACTATGGTGGCAATGGTGGTAGATATAACAACAATGGAGGACACTGGAGCAATGGAGGCAGTAATGGAGGAAACTGGAATGGGGGTAGACAAGTTCCTGAATGTCAGATATGTTCTAGAAGAGGGCATACTGCTGTCAATTGTTTTGACAGAGATAAAACTTCTCATAATCAAAATTCTATAGTGGAATGTCAGATTTGTGGTCGAAAGGGACATGTGGCATTGGACTGTTATAACAGATCTAACTATGCTTATCAAGGTTCAGCTCCACCTCCGACACTAAATGTTCTCACTGCTCAAGCCAATGTTGGTTTTGCCTCTGAAGATGTTTGGATTGCTGACACTGGAGCTACACATCATATGACAACTGATCTCAACAATCTCACTGTTGCTGAACCATTTGATTCTGGTGAGAAAATTATAGTTGGCAGTGGTAAATGCTTGGGAGTCAAGCATATTGGTTCTGGCTCTTTATCTTCTTGCCTTAGTCTCAACACTATTTTACATGTTCCTAGAATTGCTGCCAATCTTTTATCTGTTCATAAATTGTGCCAAGACAATAATTGTACTGTTTCATTTGATGAGCATGCTATTTGGATGCAGGACAATGCAACACTAAAGGAGCTGTTCAGAGGAAGGAGTAGCAAAGGTCTCTATCCCATTCTAAAGACAATTCCAAGTCATCAACATGTTTCTCCAGTCTTCTCTCCTGTAGCTTTTCTCGGTCATCTTGTTAAGACTTCTGTTTGGCATAATAGGTTAGGTCATGCTACAAATGAGATAATCAATAAAATGTTGTCTGACTCTTGCATTTCCGTTGTTCCAGATAGTCCATCTCATTTGTGTAAGTCATGCTTAGGTGGAAAAATGTCTAGGTTGCCTTTAAGCCCTCATGTTAATCAATCTGTTATTCCTTTTCAGAAAATTCACAGTGATGTCTGGGGTCCTTCTCATACTGTATCTTTGGAGGGGTATAGATACTATGTGTTGTTTGTGGATGAATGTACTCGCTTTGTGTGGCTGTACCCTATGGTCAATAAATCAGATGTGTTTTCCATCTTTGTCAAATTCACATCATTCGTTGCAAATCAATTCAATACCAGTATTAAAATTTTTCAATCTGATGGTGGGGGAGAATTTACCAGTAAATCTTTTTCTTCCTTTTTAGCCTCAAAGGGTATTATTCATTATTTTTCTTGTCCATACACACCCCAACAAAATGGGATAGCTGAAAGGAAGAATAGACATCTTGTTGAAACAGCCATTACACTTTTACATGCTGCTAAGCTTCCTCAAAAATTCTGGTATCATGCTTGTTCTCACGCAGCTTTGCTTATTAATAGAATGCCTTGCCAACCACTTCATATGGTTTCACCTTATGCCAAATTATTTCATCATCTACCAGATATTAAACATTTTAAAATTTTTGGTACTGCTTGTTATCCTTTTCTTAAACCATATGCTAGCAACAAGCTTCAGCCTAAAAGTGATGAGTGTGTATTTCTGGGATATGCATTAGGCTATAAAGGGGCAGTGTGTTTTCACATTTCAAGTGGTCGGTTGTTTCTGTCTAGACATGTGATTCATGATGAATCTGTATTTCCTTTCTCCCAAGTGTTGTCTCATCTTTCTTCTTCTTCCTTTTCCTCTGCTTCCCATGATGTCAGTCCTTGTATTCTTCCACTTCTTGTTCCTATTGCATCTCCAAGGCTCTCTGCAACACAGTCTATGTCTGATGCATCTTCTCCTAATATTTCTGTTCCTCTTGCATCTCCTGTGATATCTGAATCACATCATATGTCTGATACATCTTCTCATAGTTCCCTTGCTACTTCTCCACGAACAGCACATGAAGTGTTGCCTGTCCATAACAGTGCTCCAGCAGATATTCTTGAAGCTTCTTCAGTCGTCCCTCTTTCCATTACTGCTCAGTTGAATGGCACCAATGCGCATGGTATGCTTACAAGATCTAAAGCTTGGGTGGTTCAGAAAAAGGACTTCAGTGAATTTCAGTGTTTTAGTGCAGTTATGAACACCAACACCTTTGATGAATTTGCTTTCTTTTCTGGTTTAACTTGTGTGTCGGATATCCAACAGTTGACTGAACCAACAAGTTTTCGGGCTGCTGTGGTTCATGAGGAATGGAGAAAGGCAATGTCAGAGGAAATTGATGCCTTGCATGCTCAAGGAACTTGGCAGCTAGTTCCTAAACCACAACATAGGAATATTGTAGGCTACAAATGGGTGTATCGTTTAAAGAAGAATCCAGATGGCACTCTTTCTAAGTATAAAGCTAGATTGGTGGCACAAGGATTTAGTCAAGAGTTAGGATTGGACTATGAAGAAACATTCAATCCTGTGGTCAGGCATTCTACAGTCAGATTGGTTCTTGCCCTTGCCAGTCAATTCTAGTGGGAATTAGGACAACTTGATGTGAAAAATGCTTTTCTTCATGGGGACTTAAAAGAAGAGGTTTATATGAAACAGCCCCAGGGATTTGAGGATACTATTGATTCATATTATGTTTGTTTGCTTCAGAAATCTCTTTATGGGTTAAAGCAGGCTCTTCGAGCATGGAATGAGAAGTTCACTGGTTTTCTTCCTTCTCTTGGCTTTGTTTCGTCTCATTCAGATCCTAGCTTGTTTGTCAAGCATTCTGCTGTTGGTGTAGTTCTTTTGCTGCTTTATGTTAATGATATTATCATCACTGGTTCACACTCTAAGGAAGTTCAGCATGTGATTGATGAGTTGAGCAAAGCCTTTGATATGAAAGATCTTGGTAAATTGACTTATTTCCTTGGTTTGCAGATTAAATATAAAGGGAATGGTGGGATCTTTGTTTGTCAAGAAAAATATGCTCGAGATCTGCTTGTCAAAGCCAGTTTGGCCAATTGCAAACCATGAAATTCTCCTTGTAAGCCTTATCTGCAGCTGGCTAAAGATGAAGGGGATCCTCTTTCTGATCATACTCTTTATAGGAGTTTAGTAGGTGCACTTCAATACCTTACTTTCACCAGGCCAGACATTGCCTATGCCACTAATATTGTGTGTCAATTCATGGCTAGACCTACAGAAACTCACTATGAAGCTGTTAAAAAGATTTTAAGATATGTGCAGGGTACCCTTACTCATGGTCTTCACTATCACTCTGGTCACATGGCTTTGACTGCCTACAGTGATTCTGATTGGGGAGGTGACATTAATGACAGACGATCTACCACTGGCTATATAGTCTACCTTGCTGGCAATCCTGTTTCCTAGCAATCTAAGAAGCAAGGCACAGTGGCTAGGAGTTCTACTGAAGCAGAATATAGAGCCTTGGCTAATACAGTGTCTGATTTATCATGGCTCAGGAATGTTTTTAAGGATATGCATATAGTCCTTCCTTATCCTCCTCTTATTAGATGTGATAATATGTCTGCTTTTGCATTGGGGTCAAATCCAGTTTTTCATTCTCGGATTAAGCATCTTGATACAGATTTCCATTATGTTAGAGAACGGGTACAGTGTAGAGATTTGGATTTGGAATATGTCTCTACTGCAGAAAATACTGCTGATATTCTTACCAAAGGTCTTCACAGTCCTTTGCATCTTAAGCATTGTTGCAACCTCAGGCTTGGTCCCCTCGCTGAGGTTGAGGGGGGATATTAAGTGATGTTGGTGTCCAGGTGTCAATAGCTTAGTGGTTCTTATTTGTTAAACAATTTAGTTACTTGATGGCCAGTAGCAAGATGACATGTGGCACCTTTTAGTTAGATTGTAATTAGTCTGTTATAATCAGTAAGTTGGTTTCCTTTTCGTCTGTTGTGCTATAAAGCTTTGTAATAGTCTTTTAGATTTTTTTTCATTCTGTAATCACAGCCTATCAATATAGTCAGAGCTTTTCTTTTCCTCAACTCATTTCTCTCTTCTTGAGGTACTGTGATCATCTATGTTACGGTGATGGTGATTGTTGGGTATGTTATTCTTGGGTTGTGGTATGATTTGGAGGACTTTTGTTATTGGATTAATACAAAAATAGTTCATGAAGTTTATAATGTATCTCAATTTGATTTACTAATTATAAAAAGTGTTAATTTGGTCCATAAATTTTTCAAGTTGTATCAACATTAACTTCTATCGAAAAATTTAACGGAAATTAGTCATGTGCACAGCAAGTGACCACATGTTTAGTGGCATTTCAGTCCGTTCTTTATATTTTCATGTAAACGTTGTATTACTTTGGTACAATTTAGAAAATTCGCGGACCAAATTTACATTTTTTATAATTAATTGATCAAATTGAAAATTAGTGTAAAGTTCGTAAACTATTTTTGTATTTGACCCTTTATTATTTTAGTCTTTAGAGGCTTCTCTGGTGCTAGAGTTCTTTATAAAGTTTTGTTGTGGGATGTGTTTGATCCGTTATAACTTGTATGTATATGTGTGTTCTTTGCTCTGCTTATGGGTTTTCTTTGATGGGCTGTGTTTTATTCTCTTTTGTTTTTGGGCTTTTTCTATTGTAAGTGTCGTTAGACTTTGTCTAACATCACTATTTGTTTGTACAAAAAAAAAAAAATCAAAATAATATTTGTTTTGTTTTGGTAAAAAAAAAAAAAAAAATTTGTTTTGTTAATCATTCATTTAGTGAAGATTTTTATGAAACAACTCTTTAGGGTTAGTTTAAGTAGTGAAAGTTAGTGGGGTACAAGGTTAGGATTAGGATTACGTCAAGCATATTACCTTTTAAGGCCTTAATTAAAAAAGAAAAAAAAATTAATGGTTCGGATTATGAGATTATATCGTATGATGAACTGAAAAGTGTAGTTAGCTTCGTATTAACTTACTAAACAGTTATCTTTAAAGTATTTATATATATATATATATCCAAAATGACCCAGATATCCCTCAATCGGACATACCAACCTCCCTCCCCCACCAGCCAGCGTCGCCTTCTCGGCCCCTCCCTTATCCCATTCGTTTCTCTTCCCCTTTCTCTTTCTCTTTCTCTTTCTCTCTCTCCCCCTCCCTCATTCCCTCCTCTTTCCTTTTTTTTCCGCTCTCTCTTCTTCCCTCTTTCTCTCTAATAGGCCGATGACATTTTTATCCTCTAGATTAAGATGGTGACCTATGCTACAAGGTTGCCAGCCTCCTCTTATGCCGAACCAAAGATAAAGGAAGAGAGAAGAGAAAGAAAGTGAAGGAGAGAGAAGGGAAAAGAAAAACTGAAGGGAGAACGGGGCCAAAAGGGCAACGCCAACCAATGGTGGGGTCGATGATGAAGATGGGATGGGTGGTGGGGAAGTGAAGGAGGGTGGTGTGTCAAGTTGGGGGGTTGTCTAGGTGGTTTTAGTTTTTTTCTAAATAATTAAAGCTCGAAGAGGTAAATTTGGAAAAAACTTTAAGAAAAAAAATTTGTGAGGTTTTAAAAGTAAACATAAAGTTGTTTTAGAATTTATCTTAAAACACGACATGAACAAAGCACGAACACGAATAAACCGCATGTCGTAAGCTATGTCGAGCTTATGTATTCAATATCTAAACCGATTTTGAGCATGAAACAATTAGTAAATGGGTTAATATGCCATTATATGAAATACAAATAAAATCCAACTAAATGAGCTAGGCCGTTTGACACATGTATTGGCATTCACAGTGTCACATCTTTGATCCTCCCATCCAGGGACGAATGCACGTTGTGGGCTGCATAGGCCGCAGCCCATGCTCTTTTTTTGTTTTTTAACTTACCTAGGTAGCTTAGCCCACCCAATTTCCATCTCAAGCCCAGTAGCCCACTGCCCACAGTTTAAGTATTTTTTTTTTTCTACTAAGGAGCAACTTCTCACATGTTGCAGCTACTGCCTCTTTATTTAATGAAAAAAAATTACTTTTACTTACTTCAACTCCCCCCGAAAACAGCCCATAGATCCCCACTTGCTCCAACTTCTTTCCTCTGCAGTTCCAAAACTCATCTCCCCGACTCTACACAAATAGCTCAACTCTCCAATCTCCAAGGGCTGCCAAGCTGCCAAGGTATTATATATGTATTTGCACCCAATCTCTATACTCTTTTTTTTTTTTTTTGCTCAACTATCTATTAAAATTAGAAATTTTTGCAATTTTAAAATTAGAGCTTTAATTATTTTTTATAATTAAATTAGGGTTTGATTTTTTTTTTTATTAAACTATAGCTTGATTATTGTGATTGTTAAATTAAAAATTGATTGGGAACATATAAAACAATATAAAATTCTAAATTGGGAACCTATCAAGTTGGAATTTGAAAAATTGGGAACATATAAACAATAGACATGCAATTCTAAATTTAAGTTGTATGTCTTTTATGTGCAGATATTCATTTTCAAGGTATTAACTAAGTGACTCATACTTATAGGTCTACAAGTTATTATTGTATGATCATCCACATTAAAAGAGAATTTTCTAATAGTATCAATACTTAATGATTTTTGCTATTTGAAGAAATATATGGCCCAACTTAGATAATGTTATATTATATTTGCATTGCATGTTTAATTGTTGTATTGCTATCTTTTTTTTGTGCGATTTTTTTTCTTTGATTAGATATGCATTTTTAGAATAAGGCTCATTATGTTTCCTCTAACTAGGTGTAACTGTTTTTTTGCTAATGAAATTCATTCATACAGTCGAGTTTCACTCGTAAGCTAAGTTTAGCTCACCCTATTTTGAAATCCTGGATTCTCCCAGCTCCCATCCAATTAGATTATCATCTTTTTTCTTTGATAAAATTCAGATTATAGTTGAAGCGGTGAAGATAGATGAATTAAGTATTAGAATTATCTAGTTCTACGGTTTGATTCCCTCCTATATAACCAAATAAAAATCAGATTATCGTCCTTCCATTTTAATCTATGACCATTTTTGGGGCCCAAAGATGCTTTGTGGACGGCAGAGCAGGATTCAAGGCTTCAAGCTCAACAGCAGCAGAGTGAGAAAGACCATCAAAGCAAGCAACAATAAAGTAATATAAAACTAAGCGAGGTGGGTCCCATGTCAGATATGCAACTGGTGGGTGAGAATAGCCCAAGGGACAAAATCGAATATCAACCCCACACCCTTTTGAAACTTGTGGCCATGGAGTGAGCTTGAGAAGAGCCTTTGAGCGAACATAGTTGACAAAACCAAACGTATTTATGATATTTGTTGCTTATCAAATTCATTTACCCAAAAAAAATTCTCATATCTGTATTTATTTATATAAAAAATACAATCTTTATTCTATATTAATATATTGTTGTCTTCTCGAATCTCCCCTTCAAAATCCAACTTAACCCAACCCAACCCACTTTTTTCTCAGTCTAATCGTGTTCTTGTTCATAGTCTTTCCCATCATTATAAGCTCCACTTCGATAATCCCAATTCCCAAGCACACTTTAATTTTTGGTGTATTGGGTTTTTTTTTGGCTGGCTTGAGTTTCTTTGTCTCTGGATTGTGGGATTGGATGTGAGCGCATCTGCCATCTTATACTTGTTCGCTGCATAGAAATATGAGAGTAGTGGAAGGGACTAATTATGCGAACACTTTGTGACTCTTGTGAAAGCGCAGCCGCAATCGTGTTTTGCGCAGCGGATGAGGCTGCTCTTTGCCGTGCCTGTGATGAGAAGGTAATGCTTTTTAGCCTCTTAATCTTCTAAGAATAATAACACCCAATTAGTAGTTTTTTTATGTTTGAACTTATTTTCATATCTTTGGTTTACTGGGTGCAAATTGAACCAAATATGGTGTTGGGTAGTTGTACGGTCAGCTGGGTTTGTATTTGTAGTTTTCCTACACTTGCTGGTGGACTTATTAGTTGCTTCATGTTAAGCCAACATGAGCATATGTACTGTCATATCAAAACCTAAATTATTTTTGGGAGCAAACATATTGCATAGTCTCTTTAGCACACTTGGGGAGTCTTGTGCATTGGCTGTAGTGCTAGAACCTTTTAATTTCTTGTTTCATCTTGTTGTTGTACTTTCTTCTTGTCTTTTCCCACATTGTATATATTTGTTAAGAAGAAAATGATTTTGGAAATAGCTTATTGGGAATGCTATTATGCAAACATACATAGTTTTCCTGAAAAGAATTTCTTGCTTACTTGTCCAAAATTATTGGAAATAGCTGATGGTAAATACCTACATCACATAGTTTTCCAGGAAGAGAGCTTTTTATTTTCATTCTTCTGTATTCTCTGGTATCTGGTCCACATCTAATAGCAATGCTTTAAACTGTTGATGGGGTGGCAGGTCCACTTGTGCAATAAGCTTGCTAGCCGACATGTGAGGGTTGGTCTTGCAACTCCAAGTGCAGTTCCCCGGTGTGATATTTGTGAAAATGCACCTGGTATGTAGGCCTTTTTCTTTCTTATATCCTTTTCCCTGATATGCCCTTGTTGTTCTGGGGGAAACAAAAAAAGAGAGATAAAAAATCACACTTATTCTATCTTCTTGGAAACTACATGTAGCTTTCTTTTATTGCGAGATAGATGGAAGTTCCCTTTGCTTGCAATGTGATATGGTTGTTCATGTTGGAGGTAAAAGAACACATGGAAGATATCTTGTACTGAGGCAAAGAGTTGAGGTTTGTTAATCCTTCTAACCAAGAATTGTATTCTTTTTCCCCAGCTGCTACGTATGACTTAAAGTTTTGCGCTGTTTGGTTTTTCTGTAGTTTCCAGGGGATAAACCTGGTAATGTTGAGGAACCTGCTTCCCAACCCATTGATCCAGGTGAGACCAGAAGAGTACATCACCAACAACCTAAAATGACAATGGGAGAGAACCCGCAAAATCACAGGGTGTCTCCTCTGCGTTTGTCAGATGCCAATGCTGATGGGCATGTAAAGATGGATACTAAATTGATTGATTTGAACATGAAGCCTCAACGGATGCATGGACAAGCTTCAAATAAAGAGGTTAGAGTGTTTTCATTATTCAGTATCAGCAGCTTCATCTTAGCTCTGTTTGATTGTAACATGTATCTTAAACTCGCAAGGGAGCATTTTCAGATCCCAAGTAAATGGAATGGTTCCCATCTTTATTACCCATATCTCTGCGTGGTGGACTGGTGAGGGTTGGGGGGGGGGGGGGGGGGGGGAGGTGGCCACCTGGAAAATAGGCCTACTGGACAAGATCTAGATCATAGTTGCTTATTATGGCCATGACCAAAGTGGTTAATAAATTGTACAAATTTATGCAACTGAACTAACAAGATAGACCTGTTTAATTCATAAGCTAAGAAATTGAAGCTGGGAAGGCGGCTGAAATAGGAACTTGTGAGTTGCGAATGATCATCTTTATGGTTTGTGGTAGAAGAAGAAAACAGTTCCCATTCTTATCTATTCTTTGATTGCATTATTATAATAGTCACAGTACTGCCAGTACTTGAGTCCTTCCTTCTGATCCATCAAATCCATGAGCTTTTTGTTAGAGAAATATCACATGAGTTGCTAAGGATTGAAAGTGTTGCCAAAAAAAAAAATTACATTCAAATCACAAGTTCTGCCATAAAGCATAAAACTTAACACCAGTTTTTATGTTTTGGTGTCTATTATGTAATTCTAAATGCTCAAACTTCAGCAATTCATTGCACTTCTAGAATTTAAAAATATTGCAATTCTCCAACAGAACCATTTTATTTCTATTGGATATTTCACTCACTTTAACTAATGAATGTAGAACTTGTTGGCTGTGCATATTAAAATTATTTGCTTAGGATGCCTACCAGTACATCTAAGCAACAAGTATCTGTTGTTGTTAATCAGGACTAATAATGACATATCTGGAAGCAGGGGCTACTTCACTAGTAGCCAGAAGGGCGATTCATCCATACCTTGGTTATCTGCTACTTCATGTGGAACTTCACTCCTTGTGTTCCTTTTCCTGTTAAGTGGGCATATATAGGTTTTAAAGGGTGTTTCCCATTATGTAGTTTAGTTGTGCACAGGATATAGCTGGAAAGCATCCATGGACCATGACTTGCTTCCAAAGCGAAATTCCATTATTTAGTGCAACTCATGTCAGTACTCAGAGTTTTGAAATTTTTGCAAATAATATTAAAAAATTAGGACTTTGTTGTAATGCCACTATGTTGTGTAATTTCCTTTAAATTTTGCTTTATTTTTTGGGTGCCTGTTGGATTCTTAGGAAATGGAAAACGTTTTGCTTTCCTTTCCGACACAAACAGAGCAATAGGATTTAAGCATACAACCTTAACCTCGGACTTGGGGTAAATGTTCCAGTAAGAAAAACCTTTGAATTTGCTTAATGAAATACTTGGCAAGAGGGAAGATGATAACAACTTTAAATTATGCTTCAATCAATGCTTAAATGAACATAACTTAATAATTAATCTGTTCTGAGCCGAGTGAAGATGTAGTCTTGTTAAGTCCATGAACAGAAAGTTTTCATCCAAAAAGGGGAAGTATTTGATAGGTGTTCCAGGAAAGTGTTGCAGAGAATATGCAGGAAGTATTGTGTTTTTAATAAAACTGTTCTATGTTCTTAATAAAAATGTTACCGAATTTTCATTAGAAAAAACTTTAAAATATTGGTGAACAGAAAGGCCATATAACACTTTAGCTCCTGTTGTTGGTTGGAGTTTTCAATTTTGTCAATATAGTTTAAGAACGTAAAACTATATCATTATAGTTTACATTTACTATGGAGTATGGAATGTATGGAGTGATGACGTGGCCATACATAATTGCCTAGATAAATGTATTTGTACTCTTTTCGTTTGTCTCTAAAACCTCCTAATCACCAATTCTCTGTCATCCTATATAAGAAAAGAGACAGAATTCACTAATATAAACATGGATTTGAACTCGAGATGACTACAGCATTATTTTGTCAATTTGATTGACAAAGTTATAGATTTGGAGTTAATTGTAACCTAATAAGAGCTAAAAAGATATGATTATACATTTTCAAACTACATGACGAAAATTGAAAAAGGTAGCAAATTATAGAAAATTGAAAAACTGTAATTTGACAGAAACACTCCCAAACATGTCGGAACCAGAAAAAAAAAAAAAAGTATTTACTTTTTATTTCCACACGAGACGCACGATTATGACAATCCAACGATCCACAATCAGGCCACGGAATTCTGGGCCGGCCCAACATCCCTACATAACTGAAAAACCGACTCCAGCCCAAGAAGAATCAAAAGCAGTACAAGTAGTCAGAAGAGGATTGCTTACTTGCTTGCAGTTGTAGTCGACCGCTTACAGAAACAGCGTTTGTTTTTTCCGTTGGGGACATTGAAAGAAGAACGACCAGGCCAATCGGGAAGAGACGACGACGATGAGGCTCATTCCGATGACGACGTCGTTGTCGTTTCTGTTGATGATGATGACGATGATGCTGTGGACGCTCTCTTCTGCGTTTGTGAGGCCTCCAAGTTTTCTTCAGCTTCAAAGCTTGTCCGGAAGCGGTAGCAGCAGCAGCAATTACTTGACGAACAAGGAACTCTGGTTCACTCAGACCCTCGACCACTTCTCTCCTTACGACCACAGCCAATTCGAGCAGCGATACTACGAATTTCTCGACTACTTCAGACCTCCGGACGGTCCCATTTTCCTCAAAATTTGTGGAGAGGCCGCCTGCAACGGGATCGCTAATGATTATTTAAGTGTAAGTAGTTTTGATTATCGTGTTTAATTAATTAGTAGCTTAATTATTAAACTGGAAGAAAGTCGCAATTTTTATGAACTTTTTGTTCATTTGTTTTGCAGGTTTTGGCGAAGAAGTTTGGGGCAGCTGTGGTTTCGCTCGAGCATCGCTACTATGGAAAAAGCTCTCCTTTCAAATCACTGGAAACGAAAAATTTGAGGTACTTGTCATCGAAGCAAGCGCTTTTCGATTTGGCTACTTTCCGTCAGTATTATCAGGTAATTAAGCTAGCCCATCTTTGAGTTTTCGAATTTATTGTCTTCAAATTAGGAAATTACCTAATTGAGCATCTAATTTACTGTTGTTTTATCGTGTAATTGTTCATAGGATTCGTTAAATTTGAAGAAGAATAAAACAAAGGCTGAAAACCCCTGGTTCGTATTTGGGGTCTCATACCCTGGAGCTCTCAGTGCATGGTTTCGACTCAAGTTCCCTCATTTAACATGTGGAAGTCTTGCAAGTTCCGCTGTTGTTCTTTCTGTTTATAACTTCACTGAATTTGATCAGCAGGTGGCTACAATGTTAATGGCTTTTGTTTTTCCCCCTGTACTGTAATCTATAATTCAGCCCTGTTGGTCTTAACTTCAACCCTCTCTAAATGCAGATTGGTGAGTCCGCCGGTCCTCAATGTAAAGCTGCACTGCAAGAAACTACTCGTCTTGTTGAACAAAGGCTTGCAACTAATGGAAAAGCAGTCAAGGCGTTGTTTGGTGCAACCCAGGTTGGATTCTTTGTCCCTTCCATTCACCAGTTTTGAATCATGATGTACTTTGAAACATGAGTCTACTGTCTAGTTTCACGCCGGTAGGATTTTCTTTTACACTTCTCGCCTTTTCATCTTGACCTTTATTCTGTTTGCAGCTTGATATTGATGGTGATTTCATGTATTTCCTGGCGGATGCTGCTGTTATAGCGGTAAATGTTACTTCTTTCTTAGTTTTGTTACTCAATTTACAATTTCGCTCAAACAAGTGATAATTATTTGTTTGAAAATGTGCAGTTTCAATATGGAAATCCTGATAAATTATGCTCCCCTCTTGTCCAAGCAAAGAATAATGGAGAGGATTTGGTGGTATGTTCCTCTTCTTGTCATCCCTATGGTTCTTTAATTGGTGCAATCTTGGTCCACTATGCTCGTTATGTAATTACCATAGTTGTGTTGTATAATTGGCCAACAGTTACTTAGCTTGTATTATGGTTAAAATATCTACATTAATTTTAGTCAACCTTGCCAGTGTGCAAATAATTTACCCCCTTTGCATGCCAGATCTCTAACTCTCAAATCTAGCACAACTATTTCCATGGGCTTATTTTTCATCAAGATGCCTCTTTCATTTTTCTCTGGTTGTCCAATGTTTCTAATGGGAAAAAAAAAAACTAATATTTTGCAGGACGCTTATTCCAAATATGTCAAAGAGTATTACCTCAGAAGTTTTGGCGTTGATGTTGAAACATATGATCAGAAACACTTGAAGAATACTTCTGTTAGTGAAGGCAATTCTGATCGGTTGTGGTGGTTCCAAGTTTGTACTGAAGTTGCATATTTTCAGGTAGCCCCTGCAAATGATAGCATCCGATCTTCAAAAGTTGACACAAGGTATGTTTCTGAAATGTCTTTTAAGCTAATACTTTTTTGTTGTTCATTTCTACTTTGCCTTTCTCTGCAGATTTGTGAATGTTCAAATATGTAGTTCTTGTATGCATCTCTGATTAATCATATGTTGTTGTTGCAGATACCATTTGGACCTTTGCAAGAATGTTTTTGGAGAGGGCATCTACCCTGACGTTGCTGCAACCAATGTATACTATGGAGGCACAAAAATTGCAGGTATTCATTTGGATAATTGATTTTCGAGCATCCAATAATAGAAAGCTTTCCCACCCTTGGCCCACCAAAAAAAAAGCCTCTAATAGCTGAGAGCATTTGTTTTACTAGAAGATATGGCATGATTTATTTATTTTCCATGACTTTTCTATGATGAATCTGTGTCTTTTTCATTGGTTCACATGATCTTATGAAAAATGAATCTGTAGGTTCAAAGATAGTTTTTGCAAATGGCTCACAGGATCCCTGGCGTCATGCATCCAAACAGACTTCATCTCCAGATAGTGAGTATCCTATAACTTCGATGAGAAGGCTCATTATTCCTACCCCATTCATTGATGTTAAAATATTTGAATTATTTCGTTTTATATCAGGCTGTATATGATAGACCAAATTGTAGCCAGTCTTTGTACCAATCAGGAATTGTCAGTTCAGTTAATGAACTTACTCTTAATACATTACAGATCTAGAGGTGATATATGGATAATTTCATCTGCAGTTTTAAACTTGTATTCTAATGATATTGCATGTTTACTTTGCGTTTAACACTTTGGTTGAACTGTTATGCAAAGTCACTTTATTAGGGATACAAACAATTGTTAGCCGATCACTTAATTTCCATATTTTTAGGTCTTTCTAAGTCTCGTTTTCTAAAAAAAAATTTCTTCTTTTTTTTCTTAATAAACTTCCAGTGCCTTCCTACATCATCTCTTGCCATAATTGTGGCCATGGAACTGATTTGAGAGGATGTCCCCAGTCTCCTTTAAGCCTTGAAGGTATGTATTGTTTATGTGTCGCTTTTTTATTTATAATACTGATGGATTATGAAAATGTCGACACAACTTCTGGCCAATCTGGGTTTATATACTCTTTGATTGATTTTCTTGCATGAATATCTAAAGTTTCCCAAATTAACTTTGTGGCCAATTTTGGATTATATATTATTTGACAAATTTCTTCCATATTTTCACTATTAGTTTGTATATATACCACATTGCTTATTATAAGTTTGAACTATTAGCTTTGCTTGTGTGTTTGCCTCACATCCTGCACCATCTCTTTCTGTAATTTTGCACAAAACAAGAATTGAACAAAGATGAAACAAAAACTGCAAGAAAACACTGAAATGGAATAACTAACCATGCAGTGGACTATTATTTCCCAAATAAGAAATTACTCAATTTGAAGATTATCTCTGCAACCATAGTGACGCTTATTAGCTTCTCAGGAAATGCATATGTTCCTGTTTTGGAAATGTTTAATAAGAAAATTGTGGTGTAGCTAGGTCTTGTCATCAACATGTACTTATATGAAGCATACCGACACATGAGTTTCACGTATGGCTGTGATTGTTAATTATTTTCCCATTCCTGATGCTGTATTTATTAGAATTACAACATCTTTTTCAGGTGATGCCCAGAACTGCAGCAACCCTGATGCGGTTCACAAAGTAAGGCAACAAATTGTAGAGCATATAGACTTGTGGCTGTCTGAATGCCAAGACACTGGTAGGAGTTACATGTAATATATTTATGTGATGTGTAAGTGGTTCTGTAACTAATCTTAATCTCACGTATTACCTTCTCAACAGATGTTTGATTACTAATCTAAGAAGGATATGGCCATACTAGTTGTCCCTGTATGTACACAGATCAATAATTCTAGGTATACAGTGTTTTCTTAACTTTATCTTTCGTTACTTCTATGTTATTGGCTAAATATATGAATATATTTTGAATTTCAAAACATGTTAATGTTGTCCATCATAGACCCTTAAATGAAGGACAAAATTGATGTGCCGTGAAGTACAAGGGTAAAAGTAAAATTGACATATCTATCATTGGAGATTCTCTTATAAACATGGAAAAAGTTAGCATAGCATAAGCTTTCATATGTCAGTCCGCTGGATTGCCAATATTTTAAACTAAATACAATGAGTGTTTGGTTTGATCTGAAACTGAATGCAGTATCCTCTTGAATAGAGCAGAAATGGTATTCAATCCTGGTGATTTATTCTTCTTGCCTTCCTTGTTGACCCAAGTCTCTCTTTGTCATGTCCTCTGCAATCTGAATGGGACATCACTTTATTTCTTCTTAGTCTTTTACTTCCTCTATTTTGGTAGTTGCCACAAGACCAAATTGTGGAGGTTGAACCCTTGCTAACTTTTCCCACTAATGGAGATTGAAGTAGAGTTCATATTTCGTATCATCCCATTATTTATGATGCTTATTAACAAATATGCAATGTGTTTGCATACTTCTTATTGACTCATCGTCGCTCATCGTCGCCCCAGTCTTCCTCTTCCTCTTCCTCTTCCTCTTACAACTCTTCTTCTGTTAACGATTCTAACAAGTTGCTTTCCAATGTCATCCATTTTCTGCCTCTTTGCTTCTTGAACCTCAATTTTATTAGTCCCTTCATCCTCTACTTTATTGCTCTCATCATTCTTTCGTTTGAGGAAATTGACAAGTCCTTGAAGAGTGACATCAGCATCATCACTCTTCATGAGCTCCTCAGCAACCTCTGCCGGGGTGACCTCTGTGCTCTCTATCAAGCCTTCGATTTCTCCACAGAGGCGGTGAGGGTTGCCGTCATGAACGCCAAGGTAGTTAGAGGCTAATATTTTGAACCCACTTGGAGTGCAATATGACATGTGAATGTGCACGTCCATTCTACCAGGTCGCAACAATGCAGGGTCTAGCCGATCCTTGTGGTTGGTGGTGAACACTATGATTCTTTCATCCCCGCAGCTTGACCACAGACCATCAATGAAGTTCAGTAAGCCCGAGAGGGTCAACTGCAATTATTATAACACCATGTCAATGCCCATTGAAATAAATAAACCAAGAATATTTTTCATATTTAACATATTTTTCATATTTAACATAATGCACGTTAGGGTCCATAAGCTGAAGGTGGTCAATCAATGAGCGCTTCTCACCGTTACAGATAAATGCTATTTTGCTCTCCATATTTTTAATTTAGAAAATTAAAGCACTTGATTTTTCAATTGAGATAGTTTTGTAAATTTACTGGCTTTTCATTTAAAACTTTGTTTACACAAAATCAAATCCTCATCCTGAAGAGTTTTGAGTGAGGAAAAAAAAATAGTCACTTGCGCATCACTTATATCGGCGGAATTAATTCAATTAGCAAAATTGAAAAAGTTCAGCACTTTAATTTTATAATTAAAAATATGGAGAACAAACTGTGTTATATAAGTGCAATAGTTCGGAGAGCAAAATTATACATATCCTTAAACCATATTGTTATTCTTAATAGTATAAACAAACAATTAATTTTCTTGGTCGGCAAGAATAGAAGCTGGCATACATTTTCCAAGCATCGAGTTAAAGAATGCTTTTGCTGCTAACTTAACTGATTAAGTTAATTAGGGCTATAAAAAAAATAAAAATAAAAATAAAACAGAGAGTAAAGTACTAACCCTGTTGCTAGGTTGATCAAACATACGGAACTGGTCCTCTTCACATTGCCGGTTTTTCAATTCCGCGCTGCAATCAATATCCTCGATCACCAAAATAGAACGATTTGTAGTAGACAGCAATACCCTCCTCAAATCAGAGTTGTTGTAAATGCTAGTGAGCTCCAAATCATACACATCAAACTTAAGATGATTAGCCATGGCCGCAATCAAGCTTGATTTGCCAGTACCAGGAGGACCATACAACAAATACCCTCTTTTCCAAGCCTTCCCAACCTTCTTATAAAACTCCCTCCTCCTCACGAACTTATCCAAATCCTCCATAATCATTCTCTTCTGATCTGGGTCCATCGCCATTGTCTCAAATGTAGCCGGGTGCTCCAGATTTACCGACCCCCAAATGCCCGATCCCCTGCCATTCTCATCATCGAACAAACCCGAATCGCGGGTATAAATTTTGACAACCTTTTCCTCTTCTTTGATGGCATTAGCCTTAGCAAACACATAGGGCAAGTAGAAGTCCACCACTTTGGATTTGTGTTTCTTCTCGAAAGTCAGCTCAAAGTGATGCTTTTCGGCCGAGTTTTGGTGGTTCTGGTATCCGGACCTTTCGGACTTTTCTGTGCAGACATAACGCCATTTTAGCTTAATGTTGTCGAACGTGTCGTTGACTTCTTCCCCTCTGTCAATGGAAAGGCTGATGTTCTTGTTACGCGGCGTTTTGCTGGCGCGGAGGCGTTGGGTGTGGACAGTGGTCTTGGTCTGGAGGTAGAGCTCCGCGGCCTCATAGACTTGGTTTCTTGCCATGCCGCAGTGCTCGTCGATGATGAGAGTGAGGTGGGAGGAGAGAGGGGTGAAGAGGTAGCAGAGGGTTGAGTAGATGTAGGAGCGGAGCTGGTGGGGGATGACCTCGTTGGCCATGGAACGAACCAACATCATGGAGCCTGCAAATGAGGCATAGGCTGAGAACAGAGTGGATGCTGATGTGGGCATGTCTTTGAGAGCAAACATTGTGTTGGGGTTTGAGTTGAGGGTTTCGGATGATTGATGAGTTTTGAGACTTTTGGAGGAGCTGAAGGTGTTTTATAACGGAGGTGGAGGAATGAGAGTCTTATACTCTTAGGCCACGTTTGTTTCACCGTATTAGCTAGTATTAGCTCGGATTGTGTTAAATAACAGGCTTATCCTGTGTTTGGCATCAGTCGGTGCTATTTTAAGTGGTACTACATAGCACCGGTTTTCCTAAAAACATGGCTTAGACGTTCTTCTACAACACGGTGCTGAAGTACCGTGCTAAATAACGAGTGCTATTTCTCCTTAGACTATTCGACACTTCCGAGAGTTGCACCAAGTTTGATCTTAGCTCTCAGTAAAACCCACTGGAGGAGACCAACATGCCCAATCCTCTCTTCCTCCTTTTTTTTTTTTTTTCTCTCTCTTTCTTTGTGGATCAGATCGATTAGCTTGAATTGATCTAATGGGTTATTTGAGATTGATATACTGAATTGATGCCTTGAAATTTTTCTGGGTTTTATAGATTAAGAGGAAGGAGGATGAGCGTGTGGGTGTGGGGGTGGGGTGGGAGCGATCTGCAATAATGGTGGGGAAGAAGAAGAAACAGAAGAAGAAAAAAGGGGAAAGGGCAGGATCAAGCAATCGGCCCAGGGCCCATCAGTAATGGGCATCTTGATGGTTCTATTGCATAGTAAGAAGGAAGAGTAGAGAGGGAATAGATGAACAGTAGTTCACTGGTTCTTGATCTATTATTGTTTCTGGGTTTTTTGTTTTTTTGTTTTCATGGGTTTTGATCTATTATTTTCTTCATTTTTTGGGTTTTTTTTTTTTTTCGTTCTTTTGATCTATTATTAATTTCAAGCTTCTTCAATTGTTTTAGCAAATGAACCTCAACTGTCCTCTGAAAATCCCTATAATGAATTAAGGAAAAATGAAAGTCCAGGAATTAAGAGCTGCACACATAACCACATACACCACCTAAAATAAATAGATAAATGAAGTGTTTTATCATAAACAAAAAAATGATATAATTGCTCTTGCATGCACTCATCTCACCAAGTATATACTGATCGATGATGATGAATTTGATTTAGCAAAACAAATGTTAATTAGATGAAAGGGTGTACAAGGAAATGGAGAGATGCAATGGCATTTCATAGCATTTTTTTTTAATAAAAAACAAATTAATAAATTATTTTAGACATTAAAACTAGAGAAATTTGATACTTAAATATTAACTCTTCAAACTATAATAAAAAGTGAATTCTTATTGTCTAAGATGTATTTATTTAATAAACAAATACATAAAGTTAATTATTTTAGGTCTTGAAACTATTTAAAAAAAAAAAAGATAATTAAAATGTTTTTATTAATTTAAAAATTAAAATAATTATAGCTTAGTCCGACCATGCATCAAACACAGAACAGTGTTATTTAGCTTATCCAACTTCATAGTCCGACATAGCACCAAACACAGGATACACCTAGTCCAGTTTACTCCAGTCCAACACTATCCAGCATAATCCATAAGAATAGTCCAGTCCAACATAGTCCAGCATACCAAACGTAGCCTTAGGCAGCAAGGAAATGATTCTCTCCAAGTTGCTTTACCAAGCAGTGTGAATGTGTTTTGGGATCTTGGAAGGGCTTCTATATATTCATTTTTTCAAGTTAAAAGTCAACAACTTCAACGATAGATAGACATTCTAAACAGTCTTTATCTAAAGCAAACTAGAGTGAGTGAGGCTAGAAGTTTTGTTAGAGCAACTCCAACAAACTTACTTATATTTTAGTTAAATTTTTACAAAAAAGTTAAAAATCTATTTTAGCTAATTGTTTTTAAAATCTTATTTCAATAATGTTCTCTATTTTAGCTAATATTAATATTTTAATATTTTAATATTATGGCTCATGAGAAATAAATTTGTATTCTTGTATTTAAAAAATTCAAAAATTATTCCCATTATGCTACATTGGCTAGGGGTGGGCACGAGACGGGATCAGTCGAGATTGACCTCATCCCGTTTCTAAGACTGAAATATTTGATCAGGACGAGATGACCATTTTTCAGAAATGGTACCGTGTCAAACTCATACCATATGGTTCGGGATGGGTCGGTACCATTTGCAAACCGGCGGTGGGCTGGACTTTCCGGCCTTGATTTGCTACAGCTGGTGGTCGGCCGAAAAAGGGAGAGATACGAGAAGTGATGGCCGGCGAGAGGGAGTTACTCTGGTGGCCTTGGGTCGCTAGGAAAGTGGCCGGGTTTGAGGTGGTTGGGTGGCTCGAGTTTGAGGTGAACCCCGTTAGAGAACACAAGAGCTAATTCATTGTCACCTCTTCTTTCTTCCTCTTCCAACCCCTCCTCTAACAATTTTCTTTTATCTTGTTATCCAGTTTCTGCCTCTTTGCTTCTTGGATTTCAATTTTTTTAGTCCTCTTACGCTTGAGGAAATTGACAAGTCCTCCGAGGGGAACATCAGCATCATCACTCTTCATGAGCTGCTCAGCAACCTCTGCAGGGGTGATCTTTGTGCTTTCTGCCAACCCTTCAATTTCTTCGCAGGGGCGATGAGGGTTGCCTTCATGAACACCGAGGTAGTTAGAGGCCAAGACCTTGAACCCACTTGGAGTGCAATAGGACATGTGAATGTGCACGTCCATGCGACCAGGGCGCAACAAAGCAGGGTCAAGCCAATCTTTGTGGTTGGTGGTGAACACTATGATTCTCTCATCACTATAGTATGACCACAAACCATCTATGGAGTTCAGTAGGCTTGAGAGTGTCAACTGTAATCATCACAACACCATGTTAATCCCAATCCACATTCACAATTAACAAAGCAAATAACCAAATTATGAAACAAAAATAAACTAAATTTCAATCAACCAGTCATTGTTTTTAAGGGCATATTTAACAATGCGATTCGAACATGAAACATCCACAAACCATTACGGGAAGAACCCTAGAAACGAGGTGTTGATACAAAAATCCGTAAGAGAGATGCAATAACTTAAGATGGATGATATGGCTGATTGGAAGCCTTGTTGGGTGATTAGGTGGATGTTGACTTGAGATTATCAAGATTTGTTGGATTGATGGTTGGAGCTGATGAGATCTTCCTGCATAAACAAAAGGTCAAAGAAAAAGGACCGATATGATATCAGCCAAATACGCTCCAATGATGAAGTCAATGAAGTGCATTTGAAAGTGTTGAGTAAAAACAAGGAAGAACAAATGATGAACTTGGGAGAATATGGAAGAACAATACAAGATCTTCTGGGCTATTCTCAGCTGGTTGTGTGTATTTGGGTGGGCTTTTGTGAGCAAATTTTGTTTGTCTCTTTTGTGCATATAGGTGAGTTTATATAGACAAAGGAAATTGTGAAGGTTAAGTTACTTGCATGAGGGTGAAAGGTTGAGAAGAGGTCACGCGTTCGGCCATGAATAGTAGCATGCACAGCTACCTATCTCCTTTACATTTAATGTTACATTAAATGCAAGTATGGAAGATCAATTGAGATGCCCTAATAGTCATGGCTATGACCTGGGATGTCTTATCTGTCAGAGAGTTATGTCAGAGATATTCAAGTAAGGCGGTTCGTCCCGACCCTAATTTTCTAGAACAACGGTAGTGTCTGAGCCGATCTGATCACATATTTTGTACACGCAAACATGAAACATATCCACGTTCGGATCGATCATAGATGAACTGGCTCAGACGGTTCCGACGCATAGTGTAACGACTGTCGTTCGACGGCAATTTGTTGGTTACTGGACCTTTCTGAGAAGATGATCACCAGACGTCAAACCGAACCGAACTGGGATATCCAAGAAAAGATGAACACTCAATTTCTTAGAAAATCCTAAGATCGGCTCGGATAGGATTTGGGGGGTCCGTTGAGATAAGTCGATCCGAACTAACAATGGACACGTTGCCGAGCTGGTTGTAGTGACATGAAGGTCCAAGTTTGACCTATTTGACCGTTGAAAAGTTAAAGTTTGAAATTAGATCTGACCAGCCACATATCGATCTATGATTGGTTGTTAAGTCAATGTGGATTTATCCACAAACACGAGAGTCAAATACAGCAGTGGAAGCAGCAAGTTTTTCAAAATAGATGTCTCTAATGAATCGTTCGGCACCTGATATACCCAAGAACCAAAAAAACAAAAACAGTGCTTACCAACACTGGGGGCTTTTTGACTTTGGTAATCGAAGCCAGCTGCTGAATAATACATTGCCGGTTTTGAATTTTCAGGCTGCAATCAATATCCTCAATCACCAAAATCGAACGATTTGTAGTAGCCAGCAATGCCTTTCTCAATTCAAAGTTGCTGGTAATGCTAGTAAGCTCCAAATCATATCCTCTTCTTCAATGACCTTAACCCGAGCAAACACGTAGGGCAAGTACGAGTCCACCACTTTGTTACCCAAAAGATATATCATCGTTTTCATACCAGCCTAACTTACACTAATATAATATCATCACATATATCACAACTTCTTTCTTCTCGATCTATTGGTTGTCAAACTTTGAACTATCTTGATTTTATTTACACATCGTTTTTGTTTTGGTCGAATATTTACACATCGTTTCATCATTAAATTTCCTTTTTAAAAATATGTAGAGAGATTTATCAAACTTTTTAGGACGTGAGACTTGAGTAGGGCCTACCCATTCTAAGGGATCCTATATGATTGGAATTGGTCATGAAGTTTCTTATTACTTCTTTTGAAGAACAATATAAGCGAAGATATACTAATGGCATCTTTACATATCTAGAATCAAGACGTTTCAAATAATGTGTTTATTAATTGTCAAGACGTTTGATATTCACAGATTATGTCTCATTAAGTGTAGTTATGTTAGAATGCATGGTCCTGATTCACATTCTATCAACACATGTTAACACTGTCTAATATCAGAACATTTTCCTACAGTTGGCTTAACTTGTCGACCATAATACCAGGGACAATGTTCTGCTTTACAAGCACATCGACTATCTTCCTGTCATCAATGGTGGATTGGTAGAGTGTCTCCTCAAAGAGGATGGCACCTGAGATGAAATTTTTTTGGTCGAACGTCAATAATATATGACAAAACGAAGGAAAGAAAACATGAAGTGCTTGAACCATCTTCTCTTTCATCTAATTTTACATCCTCTCTCCAAACAATGAAACACAAATCTCTTCTCCCTAAACTAGGAGGCTCATTAACACAAATTGCAAGAAGTATCAGCACTGTCACTATAAAGGAGACAGCTCTGCATAAGCAAAATCTCCAAGAAAATCTATTTCCAACTCCAACAAAATTGAGGTTTGTCATAAGAACAGCCACTACTTCAGATAAGTAGATGAGACCCAGAGTAGCACATAGGTTATCAATGAAGTTGTCACCTCAAAACTCCTTGGTCCTTTAAGTAAAGGTGGAATCACAGACACCATCAAGAAGGTTCCCAAAAGCCATGAGAAAACAAATGCTCCAGCACTGCATCAAAGCAAAAAATTAGCCAAACGCTTTCACTGTTGCCACATTTTCAAGTTTGAATAGCAGGGAAGACTAGGTAGGCACTTAAATTTCGAGGGATGAAAGAGCATATATCATCAATCTGGAATTATTTAGCCTAATTTGGAAAATATCAATATGGTTATTGAAGAATGTTGATGATAATAAAGTCTCAAAAAAATTGAGTACAGGTCCTACCAAAAGCTAGTGTGCTTTCAGGATTTTATTACTCTAGATAAAATTTCAAATGCCCTATACAGAAAATTTAATAGGAAAACTACACAAATATTCAGTAATGAAACAGAAATTATTAAAAACGCACCTGTAGAGCATGGCTCGTAATTTGCTCTTCAGCCTATCATATACAAAATAGATGGTAGCCAACAAGGAAATGGCTACCTGAAGGGTTGGACCTTCTTCGGTTGGAAATAGAACAGTGAGAGCTCCAAGGACTATAAATGCAATGGACGTTTTTATAATGAACTTTGTGGATGGAGTTTGGAACCTACTTCTCACAGCTTGCACAATACGGGACTGACTGACTTGCCTGACCTTTTTCTTAATGTCGATTTTTGGGTTCTTCCTGTCATAAAACTTCTGCATGATTATTTTGTCATGGGCTGATTCAATTGCGTCCACACTTGGTTTGTGACCTGCATACTGTCGGATAAGGAAGTTCCTTGCAGCTTGAATTTCATCTTCAGAAGCCTCCCTGCTTAGTCCAAGTCGTTTGTATGGGTCCCTCACATTAATCCTAGGAAAGATAGCTTTACTTGCAAAGACAGATGAACGAAGAAAGTTCAGAGAGTTAAAGATGCTAAGTTATGACAGCGTCTAATACAATGAATCATATGTGCATTAATATAACAATATAATAGTTACAAGATTCAATGAAATACGAACTGAAGATTTATGCCTAAACAAGTGATAAGTCACTGATGTCAAGCAACCTAGAACTGCACCAAAAGCGTTCACGTTCTACTTGGTTAGGAATTTTACATACCAATTTGTGCAAGAAAGGCCAGTAAGGTTAAATTTGAGCGATATTACACATTGAGCACCCAGACTTAAAACATAAATATCCAAAAATATAGCCAAAGAGGCAAAATTAAAGAAAACCACAACAGCCGGAAAACAATAAGGTGAAAATTACCAGTTGGTTCATTTGTCATATCACCATAAGAAGCATCCATGGCACACTTGATCAGATGAGTTTTTCGTGCATTCAATCTTTGTGTAAGACCAGCCCAATAACTTCTGTTTGATTTCAAAAAGAATAAATAAATAAATCACACACATGCATCCACCTCACTGAATTTGAAAACTGATTACACAAGAGCTGTACCTTTTGACCCGAAGTAGCTCATTCTTCTCTGCAGGTTTCCAAGTTTGAGGGAAATTTGAAACTTGCCTACACAGGGAACCGGAAGTGCGTACGGGTATTTGGAAGCAGCATCTGGAGGGACGACCAATCAGTCCAGATACAGCAGTCATATTTGTGATACTTGCTGAAAAAAATAAAACAGAATCAATCATACCGCACCCAGAAAAATGGGAAGTCTTCTTCTTCTTTTTTTCCTTTCATTTTCATAAGCAATCGAATCTTTTTCAATGACATTTATGGTAACATTTCAGCAGTATAAACCGAGCGGCAACAAGAAATGTGTATGAAAGTGGTTTTTAAACAATTCAATGTTCAGTTCAAAGAAAAAAACGAAACAAGGGAAACAATTGAATCCCTATTTTATCATCGAAACTCAACCTGTAATGAAGTTTTCATCAACTTTGACACACTTTGAATTCTGGGTTTGTAGAGTTTGCAAAGCTACTACTCCACTGTTTTTTTCTAAATTGATTGGAATTCACTAAACTACGATAATCATAAGCCGGCAAAGAAAAACATAGTAGAAAAAAATAAAAAGGAGGGGGCAAAAACTGAGAAAAAATAGCATACCTGACGGCTGATGGTGGAAGATGAAGATGAGTTCAGGAGAATGCGTTAATTTGGTTTTGCTGAGGAGTGTGGCAGCGACTTCTGCAACGGATAGGGAAGACGCATAGAGAAGAGAAAGGCTAAACAGTAAACGCTAAACCCTCCTGCTGCCGAAAACCAAAGATGGTACGCTACTCCCTAGTGATCTAGTCTCTACGACTCTACTGTCTTTGGCTTCTTGGATTGTTAATTTAATATATATATAAAGTGTGGAATAGGTTGTCAAATCCGTTGTAGTCTAGTTGGTCAGGATATTCGGCTCTCACCCGAAAGACCCGGGTTCAAGTCCCGGCAACGGAACTTTTTATTTTACGCTCCCCTTTTAAATTTTCTTTTTTACCTGATCAAATAGACAAATACTACCTGAAAAAAGAAAAAAATGAAAACTTTGTTTTTAATTCACGACCGTTCTTATAATAAAGGAATCAACTTGAAATACTAGTATAAAAATTATACATGAGTAACATAATACTATAGATACCAAATTCTAATTTTTTTTATTACCTTGAATGTGAAGGTAAACACCCTCCACTATATTAGAGTAATAAACCTCCACTGCTCCCAAAACACATTTATATTCTACTGAACATTGTTTAGTTCATAAATGGAGCTTCCTCTTTAGTCTTTGCATGCGAGTCCTGCAATAACACTCGTAATTGTAGTGTTATTTGCACAATGTATGCACTCCCCTAAATTCAACTGATTGAAACAATCGCATTTTATCAGAATGATTTCATGGGAGTATTAAATAGCAAAGATAGCTGTAAACTCGCCTTTCAGAGTTCATTTATCACTTGAATTCAAAAGATGTTGGGGCAAGAAAGAAGACAAACCAACTGGCCAATAAATTGAAATATGAACTCCAATTCATCTAGAGAGGCCAAAATAGCACCTTTGTCACTAGATGGCACATGTAAATGGATTCCCCATTCTATTTTGATCACATAAAAACCGACTGTCGTGCCAAACTATGAACAGGCAGAGAAGACACAAGAAATCTGGAATTATGGACAGGTGCTGTAGGTTGCCAGAAAGCAACTAGAAATTGACATAAGGGAGAACATAATGCATTACATGTATACAAACTTCCATGTGAACTATTACATAAGAAACACAGTAATTACACACTTTAAGAGTACAATTATCTGTACAAACCATTACACAACTGTACAATTATCATTGCCCCTTGACATGCTGACGTCTACAAACAGTATTTGATGATTTCACCAACTGTACAAATCCCACCTGCTTCCCCATAAGATGCTGCCATCAAACTGGGGCAAACAAAAAATCAAAACAAAGAAGCAAGAGAAAATTTTGCAACAAGTTATAACTACAGAAAGACTCAGTTCAAACAGAATTTGAGGTTATACAGAGCTTTGAAAAGTAGCATTATCTACACGAAGGCATAAGTAGTGTTAGAGTGTATACAGATATTCATTCGTACAAAAAATTTGCAACAGGAGAAGTTTTGCATTTGAAAAACAGAAGGGCACCGCCCCAAAATTGCACTCTGAAAACAGTTCTACATAAGCAGGCCTCATTGATGATCATTAGATGGAAAATACGATAGTGCAGCCTATGCAGTCTTTTTCCAATGTATAAGTAAACAAGATATTGCTATAAAGAGTATATTCGAAGCAACATACCACACAATATAATCATGACTGGAAAAGAGTCACAGTTGCAATGTATCCATTCTTCATCACCTGTTGATTTGTCAACATAATATTTTATTAGCAATCTCATGCAGAACCATACCACACTGGAATTAACTAAAATCGGCAAACAATAGTTACACTAAAAAGAACAGTAAGTTAGCATAAACCAGATGAATCAATCATTCATCAACCATTTTCAACATACTGGGGAATGGGGATTGACAACATAAACCAGATGAATCAACCATTCTTCAACTCACCTCGAATGCAACATTTTGATAACCATATACAAAAGTAGATCCAAACGGATTGCTAGTAGAGCCTTGTGTCTGAATGGCAGCTCGGCCACAGTCGCCAAGGATTTCCTACAAAGAATAATCTTTTGTTACAACCATAACTCCAACAAGATATACACAGAAAGGAGTAAACTGATGACAGATGCTAACAAGGACACAATGAGGGACCTGAGAAAGTAGTTACTATTGGAAACCAACTGAACAAAATACATATACAATAGGTTGAAAAATGAAAGAAAGAACCTTTACAGATCCCTCACTCTGTTTCATTGAGGTCAAGGAACAGGGAGCGAGGGAGAGTGGGAAGGGAGAGAGAGAGAGAGAGAGAGAGAGAGAGAGAGAGAGAGAGAGAGAGAGAGAGAGAGAGAGGTTCAGGAAAAAAAGGGTAATATGAAATCAAATGCACGTCACTAGAATATATTTAATCCAACACTTCAATCAACTATTTTAACGGTTAATAAATAAAAATCATTCCAAATAAGGTCATATAAATGATAAAAATGCATTTTACCTTCACATGCTCCCACTTTGAGCTTGGTGTAATCGTGTGTTTGCAGTTATTTACCTCCTGAAAAGACCCCCCAACTGCAAGAATGAAAATCTTGTTTATCAGTTTCCAAGTCAATAGATACAAGAAACTTCAGGATCAGAAAAGAACTTACAGTCAGAAGCAAAGATGACAAAATTGCACTTTATATATGAATTGAAATCTGCATGACCGGGATAGTTTGTATGCAAAACAAACTTCTTGATTTTATGAGTCTGGAAACAAAAAAGTGATCAGAGAACTTCCAGGCACAAAGACTATTATAATGCAAAACATCATAACTGTACATTGACAACCAGAAAGAAAGTCAAAACCTGTCCATCAAATAAAATGTCCAACCCACGGGTAAAGTAATTGTAGAAGTAATCTCCACACAGCGTTGTCCGTGGACGAGGGTCCGAGGCAGAATGAATAACCATTTGGTCTACCTACACACCAAACAGAATCGATAATCACCAATATGAATGCATTTAGAAAAATTACATACTGCTTAGACATCATATCAGAAATACCTGCTTTTGATGTATCCCACAAGGACGACCCAATTCTGTCCAAACATCCTGTAGAAAAAAAGGAAACCATGAGCATACACAGGACAAACAACAGAACAGTAACAATTGCCCAGCCAAAAACATAAAGTAACTACAGCTTAACTACATGAAATCTAAAACTTGCCTGAGGTGATGCACCAAAAGGAATATTCTGGCCACCAACAGTAAAGAGTAATTCTTCCCCTAGCTGGATAAGATAAAACTTAACTGAATTAGATCCTAGACCTACAATCACCTGTGTCAATCAACTACACTGACAGACTTTACATAAGTAGCATCAGGTGTCAAAAAGTTAACCACTCATGAATAAACCACAAAAGCAAAGCATTTAATCCTCTTCATATCAGGGTTTAAAATCTCCATGATGCCCATCCCTCGTGCTAGGAAGTTGATGGTACTAGGAGAAAAGCATACCATGGTTTAACTGAAATGATGCAGGGCTAATTGAGAAAGAAGCCAAACCTTCACATGCACCTCTTCCATATAGAGGCTGCCCATCGGTAATGGAGGAGCAGAAGCCTTATCCATTAACGACCCCACACCAACTTTTTTATCTGTAGAACTATCATATATGGAGACACGGCATGTAACTGGTGTGGTGCCATCCGGAAACTCTAATGGCAATTCAGCTTTTGATTACAAAAATGACAAAATTCAGAAATTAGAACTTGCAAATTCTCTAAAGCAAAAAAAAAATATATATATATATATATCTAGAGTTAATTCACCCAAAAAACAACTAGAAGTAAACAATGTCAATAAAATACCTTCTCTTTCATGACAGCAATCTGTATACTGGCTAGGAATTGGAAACGCAAAGGAAAGCCCCTGAGTAGCCATGGTTGGTAGAAACATAAAACAGATTTCAGATGGTAAGATGAACATATAAGGAGATGAAATAAAGATATGTGAAGATTATGTATTGAATTTACGTACTGGGTAAAATAGAGTGTAGACACCTCTATCTTTGTCATAAATTCCGGGAAACGTAGGTCCAAATAGGGCATATACAGCTACAAAAGTCGCCAGAGTGGATGGTCCCCTGAAAGTAGATATGAAGTTCAATAATATACCTCATAGCATATATACTAGAAAGGCTGAAGTAAAGTAACCCACCCAATCAAGGAAGTAGCATAGCGCATCTGAAGCCGTTTTATATCAAAAATTTCAACAAGGCGCAGTCTCTGTGACAGGATTTAAAGTTAGCTTCCATATCATAACACAAGGCAGTTGTAGTCTTGTAGATATTACAATCCAAGAAAACATTATAACAAGAAAAGCAAACGTACATATTCACCTGGCATAGTAAAAAATGACCTGGATACAACAAATAAACTCGTAACGGTATCATCATCACACTCTAAAGACAAACTTAGCTGAAGAGGATGTCATCTATCAGTGTTTCATGGGTTAGCAATGACATACAGCTCTTACAAACCGTTTTGCTTCTTTCGTACCAATTAAGGTTAACTTTCGACACAAAATGTTGGCTACTACAACCATCAATAAAACATAATTGGGTATAGAACTTATGGATTGTCCTTCAGTAGTTTTCATTTCTAAGTGATGATGCATGAGTGACTACCACAATCCTCAGTCACATGATGTTAATAGCTGCATCATCCTATGGATCTTATATTTATTCAGCGTTGGGAGTAAAAAACCATTCCCAATTTATGTGAGAAACAGATTTTTGACACACAAAGAAAAGAAGCACATGCAAGAAAGAATGACAAATTAGAATGTATATCAAAAAGAATACCTGTGACCAAGGATCAAACCGAAGATGAAAACCATGATCTGGAAAGCTTATAACAATATCCAACTTGAGGGGCTCCTGCATGCAAGAACCACAGTAATAAGAGGTTGTTACAACTTATGGAATATGGATATTTCAACAAATGCCCCTTGTGAATCATAGTGCTATTTGTCTCATTGCGTGAATTTGTGTGCATATATGTTATGTAACTTTACAAAGAAAATCCCTGCTTAATCCAAAGATGAAATAAAGGAAATCCTAAAAATGTGCTTGTGAATTACATAAATGATATAAAACATAGTACATTGATCCAAACCTCATCAAAATACTTCACATGGACAACATCGTAAATGTTAGGCTGCTGCTCTATCTGGGCAAATGCTTCGCATATCGGCATTCCTGAAACAAACATTTGATATTGATTCCAACAATCAGTTCAGCTTCTAACACCAACGAATTTATTTCATTAACAAATATATACCAAAACAGATACTGATATACAATCTTTACACCAAGAAAATAACCAAATAAAATAATTAAGCCTTGTAGAGTAACGTTGAAACCAAGAAAAGCATCTTAAATTCAACCTAGCCAGACACCAAAAAAAGATAGCATGTAAATTTTACAAAATGAAATGCTCGCATAAACTGTGAATTGCAAAAAAAGATCAGTTCTTAACAAAAATGAATTGTTCGCATAATTTCAAGTTCCATAAACAATTGTTACACCTAGGGTTAAAAAACTGAATAATTGTGAAATAATGAGATGATCAATAAGGTAAATTAAAAAATGAATAGCAAATTACCAAGAGAGAAGGGTCCGATTCCGTAGCCGGGTCGGAGATCGAGCACGATGGCACCCATGGCGGTGCCCTCGCAGCGTCGTCGAGGTCTCTGCAACATGCCTGGTATTAGGAAATGGGTTTTGATTTTGGTTTGGGGATGACAAAGATGATGATGGACTCCGTTAATTACGTGGAAGGAACGCGCATGTGTTTAGTGTTTATATACACGCCACAGCCACAGGCTTCGCTGTGAGTGCTTTGTGCGCACGTAATGTCGACACAAAACCGAAACCGTAATTTTTTGGTGTTGGTTCGGGGAAAAACAGGTTTTTTCATGTTTTTCCATAAGAATTAATTAAAATTGTGAATTCAAAATGATTAAATAAGAATTTCCTTTTTTTTTTTGGTCGAGAATTTGTGAACCTTCATTTTTATGTTGTGATATATCATATATGGCAAGAGCTCAAATAGTAGTAGCCCAAAGCTATTGTTGTTAAAGAACTACATATGATAAGAGTTTAATATTCACTTTTTTGTGTAAAAATGATTAAAACCAACAGATTTTAGCGAAAATATGAGAATGTTATGTTTAGAATTGATTTGCTCGCACAAATCTTAATATGAGTACCTAAATTTAGATTAACTCAAATTATATGTTAAATAGATAAAACCAACTTAAATGTTAAAGTAATAAATTTTATATAAATATTGAAAGTAAATCATACAAATAATGAGATTAAATCAAATGAGGCTGGGTCGGGCTGGAACAAAAAAGTGGAAATTCTGGTCCAGTCCAACAGACCCCTTATATAGATCGGCCTAGTTAGAGGTGCAACTCAAGTGAGTGTGTGAGGGTTGATGGATGGACCAACCTCAACCCAACTTTGTTAATTTGAATCCCAAACATGAGCTCAGGCCGATTATAAAGAAGAAATGAGCTCAAGTCGTTGGAGTAGGACGGGTTCTACCATTCTACCATTTTGGAAAGCAAACTCTTTGCGTCTGTTGTGTTACTTGTGTAACATTTTAGTTTTTAGTTTTTAGCTTTTTCAGTTGAAGAGAGTAAAAAAAGATATGAAATAAACGAGAAAGATAGATAACGGATGAGGAAGGTGAGGGGAAAATGAAAGAGAAAAAATAAACCAATTAAAAACTTAAAAAATAAAATAACTCTTTCAATTTTTGGCTTTTAATCATAAATGACCTCTAATTATGATATGATTATCATTGTGGCCCTCAAACTTTCAATACATACAATATGGCCCTTAAACTTTCAAATCACACAATGTGTCCCTCAACTTTTGATATTGCGCATTAACAACCATTACCCGACATCATATATGTTAGCTTTTTTTATTTAATTTGGTCACATCAAGTGCACGTGACTCCTTTTGAAGGGCAATTATGTCAAACAAACACTATTTTTCTCTCGAACTCTCAAACTCTTTATTTTGTCTCTCCTCTCAATCTCCACGTCATTGTCTCATCTTCTTTTTTTTGCTACCTGTCTCTCTTTCCCTTCTCTCTGTCTTCCCCCTCTCTCACATTTTTCTCGCTTGCACCAAACTAAGCATAACTTCATTAATAAACCCAATTAAGAAGGCAATTTTTTTTTTCGGCCAACAAAGATGTAGTAGTGGTGTATACAACAAAAATAAATGTTATTTGTAAGACCATGTATCTATGAGCTAAATGTGAAACTCATTTGAAAGACAATGAGTCTTACCTTAAAAAATCACACACAAACCAAAAATTTTCCAAAATGAAATATAGGGTTAAGATTCTTACCTTAATGAATTTCTTTGATTGATTCGATGCTGGAGTTAGCAATCATAACAACCCAATAGACTATAAAGATTAGGAGGAACAAAAGGTCTCTGCATTTCCTGTTGTGCCTAGTGATTATACCGACTCATGCACTTTTGTCACTTGATGGTACCTCCATATGGTTGCCCCCAAATGACCGCTCATTTTCCTATCAAACACATACTCTATTTGTTAATCTCCTTCAACAATAAGAGAGAGAGATATATATATATATATAGAAATGGAAAAAAATAACAAAGTGCTTAGCTAAAAGTGTGTGAAGGACCCAACGGGTCTTAAGATTTAGACAAAAAAACAACACAAAAATAAAATGAAGAAGAGGTGAGTGAGAGGAAAGAGATAACAGAGAGTTCGAGAAATGAATGTGTTCATTTGACAAATATACCTTCAAAAAGAGGTGACGTGCGTTGCAGTTGATCAAACTTAATAGAATACTAACAGATATGACGTCATGTACTTTATTGATGCACATTATCAGAGCTTGAGGACCACATTGAGTTATTTGAAAGTTTGATAGTCATGTTGATGATCAGGTCATAATTCAAGGGTCTTTACAGATAAAAATGCTAGTTAGTTTTTTTAGTTTTGATTATTACATTTTCATTTTATATAAATGTTCTCTTCTCTTCATTACATTTGTTCCCATCTTTAATTAAAAACAAAAGTATTACCAAATAAACTCTTAATTAACCACATACTTGTAGAAAATAGGTTAATAATATAGTCTTTATAGACTTTACTATTATAGCACATATTTCTCAATCGGCCGTAAGCAGGGCACTAAAGTGAACTCCTAGATTATGCTAATGGATTAGGAGGTTTATAAAAAGCTAATAATTCTTTTTCTTTTAGTGCACAATATAATTTTATAATGGCTTTATTACATTTTACCTATCTAAACTTTAAACTTAATTTCACTTTACCACCTAAAAAAAAATTGTGTCAATTTACCATATGAATTAAAAATTTGTTACAATGTATCACCTCTGGCTCATTTTGTCTGAATTTTTTTAAAAAATAAGGGTATTTTAGTTTTTTCAAATTAGTTTTTTATTGTTTCAAAGCAAGTAAAGTGTAAAAATACAATTTTTTCTAACAATAGGAACTTGAAAAGGACTACAACATTCTTATTTTTAACAAAAGTTTAGACAAAATTAACCAGAGGTGATACATTGCAATAAATTTTTAATTCATATGGTAAATTGACACAAATTTTTATTTAGGTAGTAAAGTGAGATTGAGCCTAAAATTCAGGTGGATTATATATAAAAAAACCTTTTATAATTCAAACTATTCATTTTTTTGTATCAAATTATATAAAGTTGTTCAACTATTTAATTATAAATACAATCATTTCAATATTTTATCAAATTTAATTCTCAACAACTATCTAAATCAATCTTTTACGTATAGAATTTTATATGTATTTTCCATTGAAATTTACGGGGAGCGTAGTGTAATTACGTGGACCAAACTACCGACTAACAAGCAATCTAAGTAAGAAATGCACATAACATACAATAATGATGGTCAAAAGTTTCTGCCGGAGGATTAGGCATCAAATTTAGAGTCACAGCATTTTATCACAAGCAGCCAATTTACATGATTTACGTGTCGGGGATTAGTGCTTGGCAGTTCTTCAACGTTTGACTTCTTAACAAATGAATAATTATTTTTTTCTTTTTCTCGAAGAATAACAAATGACTAAATATTCCTGTTGCCATCAAATGAATAAGATTGTTTTATTCTGACAAGTGCTATCAAATGTCATGTTTTTGTTTTTTTGATTAAGGCTATCGAATGTCATATTTGACATAATATCTTTAATATTATTAGCTATCAAATATGTCTTTATTATAAATTACGGCCGTAACTTACGGGTTATAGAAAATTATATTTAAATCAATCAGATATTTTAATATTACAAAATGATTAATGTGAATTTGTGAATTTTCTTTTCTCATAAAAGTCAATAGATTTTGAAATTTTATTTCACTTTAGTCACTAAACTCAATTCACTTATTGATATCATGAATTTTGATATATTTGAAAATACCAATTTGTCCATTTTATTTTTTATTATTTATAGATATAAAATTACGACGTTGCTCTTGATTTGGTTTATTGTATATAAATGAAATTTAGGGTTTAAAATTAAAGTTATGAAACTTATAGCTTAGAATTTAGGTCTCTGTCCAAAACTTGGAAGTTAAACTCTAAGTTTTTTTGTTACGTAGCAGTCAAATACAAATCTAAATCTGTATAATCTTGTATATTTATTAATCTATTGTAATTTATATTTTCTCATTTTGGTCAATGATGATTAAAATGAAATTATAAAAAAGTACATTGACTAATATGTAATTTTTAAAAATTTATTGATTTATTTGTAATTCGCCTTAAGGGATATTAGTAATATATTTAAGGCATAAATTCAATTTAGACATATAACAATATAAGCTATTTCAACAGGGTCCATGAATTTTAAAATATTTCAAATATACACCCGATCTATTATCTAAATTGAAAAATGAATTTCTGTTCATTGATTCGTTGAGAGATCAGTTAAATGACAGCTTGTTTTTTGCTGATCGGGATTACTTGACTACGTGGCGCTATCTCAGCAAACATTTCCCGCCAAATGAGCGACACAGACCCACAATCTAATAATAATAGAGAGAGTGAGAGTTTGTGGGTCCGTGTCAGGGGTTAGGTGGACCCGTGTAGCCCATTTCCCGCCAAATGAGCGACACAGGTCCACCTAACCCCTGACACGGGTCCACAAAGTCATCATCTCTTTCTCGCTCATTGAACACAAATGAGAGATTTATATTCGAATTTGGAGGAAACGTGATGTTTTTTGGAGACTAAATGGTCAGGAGAGCATTCGACAAGCGAGAAAGAGGTGATGGGTGTGTGGGCCCGTGTCAAGTGGACATGTGTTGCTTATTTGGCGGGAAATGTATGCTGAGTTGGTACCACGTCGCCAATTAATCTCCGTTAACAAAAGCCAAGCTGACATTTAACTGATCTCTCAATAAATTGATAGACGAAATTTCATTTTTCAATTTACATAATAAATCAGGTGTATATTTGAAATATTTGAAAGTTCGTAGACCCCATTGAAATAACATATATAGTTATGTGTCTAAATTAAATTTATGCCTATATTTAAAGAAGAATTAGTACAATAATTATATATATTGCCTCAACTTTTTCTTATTCCAACTCTCATACATGATACATACGAATCATTTTGTAATTAATATTAGAGAAAATGTAAGATATGACATTTTCGAATTTATTTCAATTGTACTGGTGCTCATTTAATTGCAACCATCCACCATCCACTAGAAAAATGGCATCATTAATTTTAATAAATATTTCAAGTAGTATATATGATGGATATTAAAGCTCGAATGGTCCTAATCATTTATAGTATCATAATCACATACATAGAATATCTAGATGCCTATTAAACATCTTAATAAATTTAATTCAGTAACGTGCTCCACTGAAGACATATCATAAAGTGATCTTTGCGATAAATCGAGGTAGCTCCATTAAAGACCAAATCTTAAACTTCCTTGCAAGCTTACTTGTCAGTAGTTTCATACTTTGATATAATTTGCATTATATACCAATACTATCAATCAAGAAAAAAAAAAATTAATTATTGGCAGAATAGTATTTTTTTCCACTTTATTAGAAAATATTTCAAGTTTGAATCTCTCATTTTCCAGATACAAATTAAATAAAATTTCGAATTGTCTATGTTTTTTGTCCATCTCTTTGTCTATATTTTTCCTCAAAATAATCCATTCAAAGTCACTTAAAAAGAGACTAATAAGTAATATTTATTTTCACCATGTTATGTTTTGAAATTAAATAGATTTAGTGCTAACTGCTAAGTTGCTATATTTGGTAGCAACAGGAGGATAGGTGTACCCCATAAAGTGAACCTTGTCACACATATATAAGTCTGTATTGTTAGAAATATCTATATTCTTCTTGGCCAAAAAAAAAAAAAAAGAAATATCTATATTCTTATTAAGGATATTGTTTTAGCAAACTTTTCTTGCAAATTTATCTGACATTCTTACATTAAGTTCTACAAAGTTATTGTCTTTTTCCACAAGAAAAATTAATAATAAAAATATCAGGTAGTCGTGAAATTTTCTTTTTAAGGAAAGTGGTCGTGGATTTAGAAGCAGGTAATTACGTGCATATGATTCTACCATCTACGAAAGGAGAAATGTTGTTAAATATGAAAGGTGAACGAGAAAGATGGGGGTAGAATTTTGTTACCATTTGTGTTAAGTTCCATTAGTCAATGAATTTATTGCTGGCAAAATATAGAATGGAAATTGGGACCACGCCCAATCGCCTGTAGATAGCGTACAACATTTAAAGAGCCCTAATAAATTCAGTTAATAATTATGAAAGAAAATTCAAAGTTGATACAAGTACTTATTAACCAATCATATATTATTAACTTATTACACATGGAGTAAGTCCCACTAATAGTGGGTTGTTTACCTAGAATGTGTCATATTATATACAAGTACGTATCAAATTATAAGTGGAAATGAAGTTTACCTCATATTAGAAAGGAGATACAATAATTTACCATATATAATTGGGTGATCCAATATTAATAACACCAATGTATTTTAAGATAAAATTTCACATATAAACATGAGGGGAGCCAAATATTAATATTTAAAAGGGCCATAAACTAAAACACAACATATTATTAAGGAGGAGTGGGAGGGGGGTTATTTCCAAAGCTTAACTACTGAAATTTTCTCAAATTGATGATTATACAGTATATATGTTAAAAGGGTTGAAAAATTGTTAGAGAGGAGGGGACATGGCCACTTATGGCTTATGAGTATATATGTAGCTCTTTCTATTTCTGAATGAATTTATTAGACTTTTTTATATTTTGTGTTAGATTTTGAGATGGTTAAGTTAAGATTAATATCGGTGTTTGATTATGAATTAATAATGAATTTAATTCAAACAAAAAAGAAATAATGAAAAGTTGAGAGATTTATCCTTCTCATTTTTATACTATATTGATATTCTATATTTAATATATCTAATAGAGGTAAGATTAGTCAAAAAGTTTTTAAAAATTGTAAAAATAAATAAGTTGGATAAGATGAAGATGAATATGATGAGTGTTAATTTAGGACACTACTATCTATCATGTTTAAAGCGTTGAACAAGTTGCCCTAAAAAAAAACAGCGTTTGACAAGTATTCAAGGTGGGGCCCACGTGCGATCACCTTTTCTGGGTGCCCACTAACCACGTGGTGCTCGAGATTGGAGAATCCGGGACTCACAAGAGAGCCGCGTTTGACGCTTAGGAGAAAATAAAAAATAAAAAATAAAAAGGTGAAAAGTCCAAAAATCCCAAAATCCCAGCCACCCACCTCCCTTGTAGACTTGTAGTCTTTGTTTTGTTCTCTCCTTGAGTTGAGCCTACACCGCCTATCGACGCGAAATTCCCAAATTGCCCCTCCTCCCTCCTTTTCTCCCACCCAATCACAAGTGTCCGCTTTTCGGACAACTGGGTCTCTCGTCCTTTCTCTCTCCTCTACTTCCTCTTCCTCTCCCTCCCTTCTCAAACAACCCAAAGCCCCATACCACATAATAAGTTTCCTTTTTCGGACCTTACCCGCCCGACCCACCCACCCAAATGCTCTGTCACATCTCAACCCAGTTCGTCTCCATGTGCGCTGTAGCCACTTCTGATCCTCTTCCACCATAATTGCTCAAACACCTAGGGTTTCCAGTTCTCCACGCATCTCTCCCAATCCGTAAAACCGTTCAATTTTTCCAATTTCTTCCTTCCATTTTTTCTGTTTATGGAACTTCCACAAGCTCAAAACTCCAGCTTCTACAAACCCTGTCTACAAGATGAAGGAGGAGAACAGGAACAGCAGCAGCAGCAGCAGCAGAAACAGCAGCAGGAGGGCTTTGACCGCTCCATGACTGCCGATCAATGCGAAACCATCGGGGACCTCGACGATTCGCAGCTCGTCGGAGCTCCGGAGTCGGTTGCCGGCGGCGGCGGTGCTGACGTGGTCGTAGGTAAGGAAGGGCGAAGCATGGTGAACGTGGAGGTCAAGAGCTTGGGGAAGCGGAGGCGGGGACGGCCGCCAAGTGGGCAGCCCAAAGCGACGCCGTTCAGGAAGAAGAAGGATGAGGAGGATGTTTGCTTCATTTGCTTCGATGGTGGAAGCCTCGTGCTTTGTGATCGCAGGTGAGAAATCCGGTTTTTCCGGTTTGCTGGAACCGAGAAAATAAAGCAAAGTTATAGTTTAAGTCTTTAAGATATTGTTTACTTGGTTAAAAGTTAAAACGAGAAATGGGAAAGTATTTTTCTTAAAAGCTTAGTCAATTGAGTCCAATTTTACTTAATTTAGCTAATGATAGCAAGTTAAGGACTTTTACTTAATTTAGCTGAAACAAAAGCAATTTAGCTGAATTTCTTTCAGATATTAGTTGATGAGAGTTATTCATTTCCTTTCCTTATTGGCAATCAAATGGGTAGCTCAAGTTTATTTTGTATTTCCTTTTTTGCGAAAGTGTTGTTGGTGCTCATTTGCATTACTTAATTCAATGCTTCTTCGTGATTCTTACTTGTTAGGGGGTGTCCTAAGGCATACCATCCATCGTGCATCAAGAGGGACGAGTCCTTTTTTAAATCAAAGGCCAAATGGAATTGTGGTATGTTGCACTATGTTAATAGCTTGTTCATTTTGAACCTATTTCTGTTAATTCTGTAGACTGTAGGCAATTTAGATATGATTCATGGGTTTTTAATAGTACTTCGTGGCAGTGGCTACTTTGTCAACCGCAAAGTAAGCATTAGGCTGAGAAGAGATCTTTTTTTTTTTTACTTATTCACGTAATCACCTTCGTTCATTCTTACCTTGCAGACTTTCCATGTTCAAATTGTTGGAAATTTTGCTAAATGCACAAGGTCCTTAATTTATTGCACTGTAATATCACACACTTTCCAAATTGTCAAATTGATATCTTCTGTTTTCCTGCTGTCTGTTTACTACTCGGTCTTCTATTTATTTATATTTTTTAAGTTACTGTTGGGTGCCAAATTTTATTAACCTGTTATTTATTTCTCCATTAGTAAGTTGAATTGTCATCTCTTGGTTGTATGATTTGTTCACATTTTTCTGTTCTGGTTCTTAATTATGTATTTCAGGTTGGCATATATGTAGCAGTTGTCAGAAGGCTTCCCATTACATGTGCTATACTTGTACATTTTCTTTGTGCAAGGGATGTACTAAAGATGCTGATTATCAATGTGTGCGAGGAAACAAAGGATTTTGTGGAACATGTATGAGAACTATAATGCTAATTGAAAATGTGCAAGGAAATAAGGAAGTGGTATGCTGGAACATGTTTTGGCCTATTTAATTATTAATATATTTATTTACTTTCAGTCATGTAGTTTTTCCTATGAGCTGAGGATTCTCAGCTTTGTTGCATTTGGAGAGGGTTTGGATTGATTTAAGAGCAAAAAATCTTTTATATGAAGAATGCTTTAGGTTTTTGTTATATTTCCTTCTTTATGTTTTACTTTGTGCCCCCGTTTGTGCATGCTTACTTGCTGCTGCAATTAAAGCGGTCTCTACGATTTTGGAGTATGTTAGGAGACAAATTACCTTGTCTAGTTGTTTATTATTATTGTTTTTCCATCTGGTGGTGCAATTTTTGTCTTTTTCCTTTCTCATATAACTTCTGTGCAGGCTCAAGTGGATTTTGATGACAGAAGCAGCTGGGAGTATCTCTTCAAGGTGTACTGGATTTTTTTGAAAGCGAAACTATCATTAACTTTGGATGATCTCATTAAAGCTAAAAATCCATGGAAAGGAGTTGCTGTATTGGCTAGCAAGGGGGATTCTTTGGGTGGACTTTATGGTGGTAGTAAGACAACAGAATCAGTTTCTGTCAACTCTTGTGCAGATCTGGAAGCAACAGATTCAAATAGAAGTAATAAGAAGCCTAAAATTTTTAACACTGACTTAAGTGTTGAAAAATCAGTTGGTGACAGAGGGATGCCCCTCCCTGAAGGCAAAATTTGGGCATCAAAGGAGCTCTTGGAGTTTGTTGCTCATATGAAAAATGGTGATATATCTGTGCTACCTCAGTATGATGTCCAGGCACTTTTGCTTGAGTACATAAAGACAAACAATCTTCGTGACCCTCGCCGGAAATGCCAAATTGTTTGTGATTCGAGGCTCTTAAATCTGTTTGGGAAAGAATGTGTGGGTCACTTTGAAATGTTAAAGCTTCTTGAGTCACACTTCCTTATTAAGGAAAGTTCTACGGTAGATAATATTATTGGTGCTGGAGTTGTTAATACTGTTGCCAGCCAGATGGAGTTTGATGGGAACTATGATAATCAAATGATGATGGGTAATGATAAGAGGCGTAAAACACGTAAAAGGGTTGATGAGAGAGAACCACAGGCTAATCCAGATGAACATGCAGCAATTGATGTTCACAACATTACTTTGATTTACTTGCGGCGTAATTTGATGGAGAATCTAATTGACGATGTTGATAAATTTCATGAAAAGGTGGTTGGTTCAATTGTGCGAATAAGAATTTCTAGCAGTGATCAAAAGCAAGATATTTATAGGCTTGTCCAAGTTATAGGTATTAGTTTATACAACCAATGCTCCAAGTTATTTCGTATATATACACTGTAAATCATGCAAACTTGTATTGTTGACATCTTTGTGTACAGGTACTAGCAAGGTTGCTGAACCTTATAAAATTGGCACAAGAACAACTGATGTCAAGCTTGAAATCTTGAACTTAGACAAGAAAGAAGTTATACCAATAGATGAGATCTCTAATCAGGAATTCTCCCAAGTGAGTAAACTTATTGCCTACTCTCCCTCCTCCCTGGGGTGCTTTGATTGAGATTATTTGCACATACTGGATTTTTTATTTATTGAAAAGACTGCTTTTGGAACTCAAGTGTAAGAAAGACTTATAGGGATTGTAAGTAGTGTGATAATGTAGATATGAATAATGAAAGTGCTTGGAGCCTAATTATTTATTTGTACCCGCCTTTCTTCAGTTATGTGAACCAGTATAAGAGGATGCTTTGAGGGGAATGTTTACCCTTACCATTGATTACTGACTTGAAAACTGCATACTATTTTCAAAAAACTCACATTGATTAAAGCAAACTAGTGTTGTCATATTCCATTTTTATTGGGTCACAAGAAGCTAGTTGATGAGGTGTTGCCAGTGCTGCAATGCTTATCCTTTTTCTTCCCCCTCTTTTTCAGTTGTGATATTTGAATTATTTTTACAGGATGAATGCAAACGATTACGTCAGAGTATAAGGTTTGGGCTCACCAAACGGTTGACTGTGGTAGGTTTGCATATGATGTTCACTTTTATTTTACCTTCAAGATATGTGCAACTCTTTTGACAAAGGAGTTTTTGTACTTGGTTGCAGGGTGAAATTCAAGAGAAAGCAATGGCACTTCAAGAAATTAGAGTAAATGATGTAAGTTCCATCACTTTTAAATCTGAGGCAAAAAGAGAATACATGTCTTTTATGGAAGGATTTTAGATAATTATGTTTTCTGTTAAGATATTACTGTCCAATTTAAGTATATGCATTGGTTATTATTTTTTCTCCTAAATAAGTCATCAAGCACTATTTCTGATATTGCTTTTCGGTTGTCCATGGTCTTGCTCTCTGTTCTAGTGGCTGGAAGCAGAGGTATTAAGGCTTGGTCACCTTCGTGACCGAGCAAGTGAAAAAGGACACAGGAAGGAATATCCTTTTTTGTTGATCATTCCAATGTCTTTCTTTTAGTTTCTCTCATGATATTGCATGCATTTTGTTGTTGATTATTCCAATTACACTGTCTGTTTACCTGTAAATTACTTGTGACACATTTCAATAAATAAGAGGTGGTTTCATGAGTATCCGTGTAGTCTATTCTTGAAATTGCCTTGTGGCTGAGATTTTTGGGTGCAAGTTTATTGAGTATTCCTTGACCATATTGTACGCTGAGGGAATGTGTGGAGAAATTACAGCTTCTGAACTTGCCAGAGGAACGCCAACGCAGACTGCGTGAAATTCCTGAAGTACACTCTGATCCTAACATGGATCCAAGTTATGAGTCTGAAGACAATGCTGGAGAGTTAGATAAGAAACAAGGTCCCTTCATTTAGTAGACATGGAATAATATCTTATCATTTCTCTTTTTAAGTCGAAGTCTTCTTTTGGAAATGTTAACTGGGGTTATTTTGCTAACGTGCATGCAGATGACAAAGTCAAACCAAGGAAATCTGTCTTTGGTAGAAAGGGAAGGGAACTTTTCTCTCCACAGAGGGAAGGTGGTGATATTTCAAATAATATTGGAAGCAAGGCACAGAAAAATCGGGGTAGGGAAGCATTTGGAATAAATGGATGGAATACAACAGAGAACCAGGTCAATCCTACTGGTTTGGTGGCTTTTGGTTGGAATAATCAGTCAACAGTCGAGTCTAATACAGTTTCCAAGGTTGTATCAGAAATTTCATCTGCGCCCTTATCTGGAGTGATGAACACAAACATTTCTATTGACGATTTTGAGACAGACAAGATATGGCACTACCAGGACCCAACTGGAAAAATTCAAGGACCATTTGCTCTGGTACAGTTGCGTAAATGGAGTACGACTGGACACTTCCCTCCTGATCATAGAATATGGAAGATAAATGCGGATCAAGATAACTCCATCCTTTTGACTGATGCATTGAGGGGGCAGTATTATAAAGAACCACTATTATCTCGTGACAGCCACTTACTTTCTCAGGGATTTACAGTTGCCTTGGATGATAGAAACACTGGCTGGGATGGTGGATGGAACAAGAGTATGCATGCAAGTCCGATAGATGGTAAAAAAGTTGAAGAGAGCTGGAACACAAAGCAGGATGGCCAAAGCTTACATAATAGCAGTAACCATGAACTTGTAAGGAGCACTACACCTGCAGATGTTGTCAATTCCAATGAGGAACAAACTGGAAACCCTTTACAAGGCTGGGATTCATTGAAGGGGAATAATTCTTTGTCCAATCAGCCCCAAGAGAGTAGTTCACTACCTTCTTCTGTATTGCCTGTGAAACCGTGTGAAACACTGCTAAATCAAGAAGGGGAAGGTAGAGGAGCTGAAAACAACTCTAATCAGAACAATGGAAATTTGGATCCGCAGCAGACTGCTCACTGTCAAATTATGAATGGACAGGTTAATGAGAACCGATCTGATAGTGAAGGCCATTCAGGTCAATCTTCTGGACAAAATTGGAGACCGCCACCTGTAAGTAGTCCTTCGAATGGCTGTGGTTCCAACTCTGATTTTGTTCCTGCGGCTAAATCACTTGAGACATCAGAACAAGTTCAGAGGGAACTTGATTTTCCAGATTTGCCCAGTCCCACTCCAAAACCAAGCATCGGAGAATTACGAGGTCAGGCTGCTGAAAATAAACAGTCTGTGGCTTCAAATGTTCCTGTTCAGGATGCAGGCCCTAGCTGGAGCACTGCTTCTAGTTTAGTGGGTGGTGGGGCACACCTTCACGAAGTAGCTGGTGAATGGGGTGGATATTCCCCTACTCCAGCCAAACCTTCTATTGAGGAATGGGACTCCAGTCTTGTCTCTGCATCTTCTCTTAAACCAAGCGGGATGGCCAGTGATCGTGTTGCTACTCCGGTTTCAGTGAGTGGCCAGCTGACTCATTCTTCCCCATCCCATCCTACCTCTAATGTATCCGGTTGGCAGGCAATTCTTACTGAACCCAATGAATTTTGCACTTTAGCTGATGAATCAGTTTCAGATCTTCTGGCTGAAGTTGAAGCAATGGAGTCTCTCAGTGGCTTGGCTACCCCGACATCAATCATGAATTGTGGAGGAGAATTTACAGAGGGTTCAAAAAATGATAGCATCAGTTCTGTAGAGGGATTTAGCCCAGCACCCGACCCTGGAAAAGGTGATGCTTTAAGCTCCACTGGTGATTTACGGTTACCTTCTCAACCCATGGTGACAGATGAACTGCTTGGGGTATCTCAGGCAAATGTTCTTGATCTACAAAAAAGGTCTGCTGTACATTCTTCCACAAGCACTGAAGTGGAGGGAGACAGAAAACATAGTGATGTTTCAGTTAACCAATGGGAGGCAGGCACAGAGATCCAAACCACTGCACCATCCAAGGAAAGTTGGGACATGACTAGCACAGACAATCCTTGGAAAGCTAGGTCAGAAAGCACAGAAACCAGTTGGGAAGCCGTTGAGGGAAATGCAAATGTGGGCTGGGGAGGACCAGACCAAGGAGGTGCAAATGTGGGTTGGGGAGGTGGTCAGGGAACAACACAGGGAAACACAAGCATGAATTCAGGTCCTCCTGCTGGGGGCATGTGGGAATGCCAGTCAAGATACGGCGGCGGAGACAGAATCTTTGGTCCAAGAGATCGGGGTTTTCAGAATAGGGACTTAAGTTTTGGTAGGGGTAGGTCTGTATGGAACAGGCAGGCATTATATGGCAGTGGAAATGGAGGAGGCTCATTCAGGCCTCCTCCCAGAGGCCAGAAGGTATGTAAATATTATGAAAGCGGTTATTGCAAGAAGGGAGCATCATGTGGTTATTTGCACCCCTGATTTTGGGTACCACAACAATTAGACACATTTGATTCTGTAATCATTACTCATATTTAGGAGGATTTGTTGTTGCCAAATGTTGTAATTTAACATGTAAAAGTAGCCATCAAGTGGCTTCTTAGTGCATAATTATTTTTTTGGATAGCTTAGCATAATTGGAGTACCATTGGGGGTATCCATTCCATGTTTATGTACTACTATCTAAGCAAGTAATGATGTCCACAATGGGACTTTTACCACCCATCATTTTTTGTGTTCTCTCCTTGGACAAATCTTCATATGCATTTTACATTTTTACCAAGTTGCTTGATCCATGTGAATGATTCGATATGTATGTTGAAGAAAAACAAATTCAATTTGAACAAAATTTTTTGTTTTTCCTTATCACTGGTATTTAAAACTAAAACACTAAAAAGCCTTCTAGAGCATCCAAAAGACACTTCAAATGTCTAAATTTTATTCTCAACACTGAACCAAAATTTATTGACAATTATTCAGAAACACATTTTTTACCAATTAATCGTTAGTTTACCGGTATTTCTCTTCTAATGATGGGAGGTCTCAACTCTCAAGCCCAAATTTCCCTCCCCACATAATAAAAAGCATAAACACATTTATAAATAACAAGGAATGAAAATTCATAAGCTTAACTAAATTGTCAATTGAATTTATAAAAGTCTTCATAAAAAAAAAACAAAGTAAAAAATGTTAAATTAACAAAAGACCCAAAAAAAAGGGTCAAATTACATTTTTTGTCTCTGTAATTTGGGCCAAGTTCTATTTTAGTACATGTAGTTTCAATTATGCCAATTTTGTTAATGTAGTTTTCTAATTATTACAATTTGAGAATACATGTATAATTTTAACTTTCATTGTCACTGTCTTAAATACATTGAATTGTGCATGTCACATACTATTTTTATTAATCAAATTGACTAAATTATGCATGTATCCTCAAATTGCAACTATTTGAAAACTACATGGATAAAATTGACACAATTAAAACTACAAGGACTAAAGAAGAACTTGCCCCAAACTATAGAACCAAAATCTGGCATTAAAAAAAAGTGCTTATATTCTCACTCTCTGTCCTATTTTCTTACTCACCTTATTTTTACACCCACCATTATATTTGAAAAAAAGATAAGAACACTCTTTTTACCTCTCATTATTTCTATAATACCTTTTGATATATCAACTCAAATACCCACATACTAAACACTCTTCTCACCCCCTTAATTATCATCACACCCACCCATATTTTTTTTCATAATTATTTTCTTCCATAAACCCTAATTATACTATGTCACCAAAGTTTAAAATCGATGTTACTATTTGGTTGATGCCCATATATACATGATACATTTATTAAAATGTATGATTGTTCTATACCCTAAATCCTTTTGGTTTATTTATAGTTTTAGATAAAAAAATTCATTATATTTTAATGTTTATTTTGATTTTGAAATTGAATATTAATTTTAGAAATTTAATTTGTAATTTATGAATGAATGATAGGATGGGTATAAGATTCTTTTTATTCTATTTGGAAAAGATGGGTGTGTGGAATTATAGTTAAGGGATGTAGGAAGAGTATTTACTGTTTAATAGGTGGGTGTTTGTTGAAAAATTATTATATGTGACCGTAATATCAGGTGACATAATGACGTGGTGTCACCAATCCACTAAAATTATAACACGTGGACGATTTTAAGGATTTTTTCCTAGAGTTTAGGGTTTTTCCTAGATTTTAGGGTTTTAGAAATTAATTATAATACATGTATTATAATTTGAGTGGATTAGTAAGAATACGTCATCATGCCATGTGGTGTTACGGTCATACACAATAATTTTTCATGTTTGAATTGGTATATCAAATAGTATTATATAAATAATGGGAGATGAGAAGAGTATTTAATAATTTTTTTAAAATTTAATGATAAGTGTAAAAATAAGGTGGATGAAAAAATATGGAATAGAAATAAAAGCACTAAAATAATAATAATAATAATAATAATAAACAAAAAAATGTTTAGAGCGTCGTGACTTGTCAAGTGACAAATAGCGAAATGTGTCGAAAATAACTCTTGAGATTGCCACATTGGCAAGCAAAGGACAACAATTTGAACGTCTGAACTGTTCGACCCAAAAAAAAAAAAGGTCTGAGCTGTCTCTGGTGTGAAGAACCAGAATCTCAATATTTCAGTTAAACACCAGGCTGGGGGTGGCGGGATCAAAATTCTCAATTCTTGCGCGGTTAAATTTCGGTTAGTGTTGGAGCCCAAGCAAGCACTCATAAATCACAAAATTCACAATTCCCTATGAATTGAATTCAATTCCGACTCATGGCAACGACGTCGTTCTTAACGCCGACGCAGCGGTACGCTGCCGGAGCTTTGTTCTCCCTCGCTCTCCACCAGGCTCAGATCCACCAGACCTGCCCTTTGCTCTTGTCCCTTAACGAAGACGCAGCCAATGACCGAACCAGTAGTGGCAGCAGCACCGACTCCGTCAACGACGACCCGGAGCTTTGGGTCCACCACAACTCGGGCCTCCTCCCACCCGTTTTCAGGTCCATTTCGCTCTTCGATTTTATTTATTCTTGGTCCAATCTTCATTTCATCACAGTATTTCTCATTACCCTGTTTGGATGCTCAAGAATATTGGGACAGTAAATTCATAAGGGGTTTGAATTATTGGTTTTAGGGATTTATTTGAGAGTTTTCAATGGATTTCAATACTCATCTTGCTGTGAATAGGTTGCTTGATATTGATTCTGCAGCTTGGTCTGGACTTCAGGAAACTGCTGCTGTTTCTAATGCTAACCATCATGTTGGAGCAGTACGTCTATTTGTTCCATTATTGTGATTGGCATTTTTATTGAGGGTTGTTTTATATTTTGTTGTTGTTACTATATGCTTGGTTTGTGCCACAGTTCTTGAGGTTGCTTGCAGAAGAAGGTGGTGATGATAAGAATACTTCACAAAGTTCAGATCAAGAACTTGCTTTGTCGAAAGCTGTTGATGCTATGGCGCTTAGCATGGAAATGGATTCCGAGTCTTCCAAGTCTAAGAAGGAAAAGCATCGTGAATATGTAGATGAATACCGTGAGAAATGCTCCACAGCTGAGGCGAAACAGAACACTGAAGCAGTGGATGTGCATTTGAAAAGTCCGCGGGAGAAATACTCCGCAGCTGAGGTGAAGCAAAACATTGAAGCAGCGGAAAATCTGCTGGAGAAATCCTTCACAGCTGAGGTGAAACAAAACATTGAAACAGTGAATGAGCAATTGAAAAATCCGCTGGAGATGGGTGGTAATATGGTTAGTGTTAAAGACATACGTGATGCGTCTGGCAGTGGCATTGATCAGAAACCACCTGTTGGAGAGGTGACGATGCTCAGTTATCAGAGGAAAATTACAGTTCTCTATGAGCTTCTTTCAGCTTGTCTGGCCGATAAACGTGAAGACAACAAAAACTGTACCCGTCAGAGAACGGGATATGATGCTCGACATCGTGTAGCTCTGCGATTACTAGCAACTTGGCTTGATGTCAAGTGGATGAAAATGGTATCTATTCTCGACCTATGAGTACTGTCTTATTTATTTCAGATGTGCTTAGGTAGAAACATTGTTAGATATGTTAGGTATCTAAGGGGTATGACCAATATGAAAATATACCTCCTCATTTTCATTTGTAATGAGAAATATCAGAATGGTATCTTACTTTCATGTTTCAGCACAAATTTGCAGCAACTACATCCCCTTATTCTTTATGGTCATGTTTTATGATCTTTGTCCTAAACTTTGCTTTGCAGGAAGCCATTGAGACAATGGTTGCTTGCTCTGCAATGGCTTTGGTGAAACAGGAAGAAGCAAAAGAAGAAACCCAGTCACCAAAAAGCAAATGGGCTAAATGGAAGCGTGGTGGTATCATTGGTGCAGCTGCAGTAGCCGGAGGAGTGTTGCTGACAATAACCGGTGGTATGGGACCCTGAAAGATCTTTATTATTAGCAGAATGTTAAATTCCTACAACAATTTTCTCAGCTTTTGGGGTTTTTGCTTTGCAATTCATGAAGTTTTACTATTCTACAGGATTAGCAGCCCCAGCAATTGCTGCAGGACTTGGTGCTCTAGCTCCAACATTGGGCACTATCATCCCAGTAATTGGAGCAAGTGGGTTTGCTGCAGCCGCAACTGCCGCAGGAAGTGTTACTGGTTCTGTTGTTGTTGCTGCATCATTTGGAGGTGAATAGGTGGTTAGATTTTTGGTTTTATGGGTCTTCTTTTAGAATCTTTTGACTCAGTCTTTGAGATTTTTGTAAATCTTTCTTTATTTGTTCAAAATTATTTATTCTAAAATTAGTTATTTGGTATGGTGTTTATGGCAACTAATTTATGGATTACTGTTCACTCTCTGTTCAACCAAGCTGCTGGAGCTGGACTTACAGGGAGCAAAATGGCTAGAAGAACTGGAAATGTTGATGAATTTGAGTTCAAAGCTATAGGAGAAAATCATAACCAAGGCGTGAGTTCTTTTGTAGCTCCAATTTCTTTTTTATTGGAAATATTATTCTACCATGGGGGACACTTCTAATATTAGTCAATTTGATAATTTTGTCACTTTTACTTGTTCAAACTGTAATTTTTAGTCGCATATCTGTCAGAGGCTAGCAGTTGAGATCTTGGTCTCAGGATTTGTTTTTGATGACGAAGATTTTGTGAGGCCTTGGGAGGGACAGATTGACAATTTGGAAAGGTACACCTCCAACATGTTTGAATAAGCTGAAATTGCACCTCATTTGGTTCATCTATATAAAAGAGAAAGAAGGGAAGGTGATGACTCTCTTCCTTTTTGTCAATAGTTTGTTAATAAGTGGAGAGAAGAGGTAGGAGCCAAAAAGAAATAGGTAAGATACAGAGAAAGAGTTTGGAGCCAAAAAGAAAACACAAAGAAAGAGTTACTCCTTTCATTTATTTATCCTCTACTTTCTCTCCACTGCAAAACCAAGGAACACAATAAAACTTAGCCCTCAGCCCCCTTCCCTCTCTTTTCTCCCCTTCCCCACCACCCCAAACAGAGAGAAAATGAGCCAAACAGAATGTTGTCTTTTTCCCGTTTTCTTCATCATATTGCATTTCAAGTAGTTGATGGGTGTTTCTGGTAGTCACCTATCAACAATGATGTTATTTCATAATTCCTGCACACTGGTGCTTAAGAAGATATCATCTTTAATTTCTCTATATTGCATGTTGCCTTAAGTTGGTTTGCTTGTTACAGCCTATGCAATTGTTTTCTATATGAGGCATTATTTCTCATGGGTTGGAAAATTGAAGCAACATGGATTCAACATGATTGATTATCCTAATGATTTTATCAATCTTGTATTTTCCTTTTGTTCATATAGGATTATTTGTTGATAAGTTTGTTCTCCTTGCAAATTAGATACTCAACTGATCAAGCTTTGAAATCCATAAATGGAATTTACAGATAATTTATCTTTTATGATCTTAACGAATCTATAGGTATGCGGTGCTCTGGGAGTCAAAGAATCTAACAGATAATTTATCTTTTATGATCTTAACGAATCTATAGGTATGCGGTGCTCTGGGAGTCAAAGAATCTAATTGCAGTGAGCACTGCAATTCAAGATTGGCTTACTTCAAGTAATTGTTTGGGACCCATGGCTGCTATTTTTATTTAGTAGTTAGTATGATGATAACGATTGTCCATGATATTGACATTTCTGCTGCTTGATGTAGGTATTGGAATGGGGTTGATGAAGCAAGGCGCAATGATGACTGTGTTAGGCACTCTTATAACTGCTCTGGCTTGGCCGGCAACATTACTCGCAGCCACTGATTTTATAGATAGCAAATGGACAATTGCTGTTGACAGGTCCTTTTTCTTCCTTAGTAGAATTCTTAGATGGTAAAAGTGGAAAAACTCTCTTTTAGGGTAATTCTTAGCATCTTTTACTCCTATGTCCCAAATAAAAGGCACCCCGAGTTTGAGTTTGTATGGGATTTCCAAAAGCTATTGTCATGCATTTGGTCTCTGGACTTATTGGCTTTACTGGAATGCAGGAGTTAGTCAGAAGACAGTAGGTTTCTGATGAACCTTATAAATATTTAGACTTTTATTTGTTATGGTAGCAGTATTTGTTGTCACTTTATAACTGGACTAGATGTTCAATCTTGCAATTTTCCAGGTCAGACAAAGCTGGAAAGCTGCTTGCTGATGTTTTATTAAAAGGATTTCATGGGAACAGGTACACGTCATAATGTAACACTATTGTTATTTCAGTGCTTAAGCAACTTCTGAAAAAGCAATCCTAATTATTATGTTTTTTGGCTTTTGATGAATTTCAGGCCTGTGACACTTGTGGGTTATTCACTTGGAGCAAGAGTAATTTTGAAGTGTCTCCAGTGTTTGGCCGAAACTGAACATGATGGTAAATGATAATAGTTGATCATCACTTGCATCAATCCTGGATTGATGATCCTAATGTATTTCTGAATTTTGGCAGCTGAACTTGTGGAAAGAGTTGTTCTTCTTGGAGCACCCATCTCGATTAAAGATGAGAACTGGGAAGCTGCTAGAAAGGTGATTGGAAAATTGTTTTTTCTTTTTCTCCATTACGGCACTGTACAGATTTTTTTGGTGTAAATCTTTCTTTACTATCTCCTGCTTTTTGCAGATGGTGGCTGGAAGATTTGTGAATGCTTACTCTACAAATGATTGGATGCTTGGGATTGCTTTCCGTGCTAGGTATGCACAATGGGTGATTGTTTTGTGAGAGCCTTTAGTCAGACCTGCACATTTAGGAATTAGTGGTTGATTTACTGTAGGAAACATATAGGATTTGGACTATGGCTTCTCTCTCTCTCTCTCTCTCTCTCTCTCTCTCTCTCTCTCTCTCTCTCTACTATGCTGGGAGTTTGTTATTGGTTGATTGCCATAATTGTAACTAATATTCAACAATGAACAGTTTACTTACTCGAGGATTAGCTGGGATTCAACCAATTAATGTTCAAGGGATTGAGAATGTAAGCTCTGTCTCTGTCTCTCTCTCTCTCTCAGTTGTTCTTTGGAGGCGCATTACTTAAGCTAGTAGTCACCCATTACTTCAACTAGTACTCATGTTCCTCAAATTGATCTCTTAGCTTTTGAGATGGTTGCTCAAAAGCAGTATATAAGGCTACTTAAAAAAACTTACTAGTAAACTAGATAGAAAGATGGAAATTAGGGTGGTTTCATTATGATATAGTTCAAGTCCATAATGGATCTATGATAAGATCATATTTTATTTTATAGGTCTTATAGATTTAATTATTGTACATTATAAGTTCATTGAAAATAATGGAATGCATGACAACTTTACCAAAGGCTTTACAACAATGTTGACAGTCATTAGTTTTGTGGAGAATGTACACTCTCTCTGAGATTGAAACCTTTCAAACTAACAGAAGGGGATATTGATGGATTGAACTATATTATATAGAGGACATTAGAACATGTGTTCAAAGCTCAGGTGTGATATTTAACATCTACCGCTTTTTTGTTGTTTGGTTTTGCAGGTTGATGTAACAGATGTCATTGACGCCCACTCTTCCTATCTTTGGGCTACACAGCAGATCCTGGAGATGATTGAACTGGATGACTATTATCCTGTTTCCAGGAGCACTATTTGCATACAATAATACTATCTGATATGTTGATAAGAGAAAAACACGTCCATAGAAAAATTCTGGGTTTTTCTTTTCATGTGAATAAGTCGGAAAATCATTTTTATAGTAAATAAATAAACAAATTCAGTTTACAAAACTATTGAAATGATAATGGAATTCTGTTGGGTTCTGAATCTTCTGATCAAGGCATCAAGCTATATCATATTTACCCACGGCCACAACAACGATTTCACACCTTTATTCTGTAGATTTACACGTCTCTTGCTTATTTTTATGCAATTTACTACAAAAATTGGAAAACAATTACGAAACATAAAAATAATGAGTACGTATGTCCAAAATTGAATGGTAAAATCATCACATGACCCTATTAAAAATTCGGTAAACAAATCTTTTGTGCAAAATTGAATTATTTGTGTTTATGATCCATTTATTATTCATGGTAAATAATGGTCAACATTAACCCCCAACTTCATTAAAACTACATATCAGAAAAAAAAAAAAAAAAAAAAACTAAAATATATTCCGACTTAGCAAAATGGTAGAAATGAGAGAGAATGACCGACTCACATCACAGACGCCATGGATACGAGTAAAGAGAAGATCATAGGGGAGAGCCCTAACCCAGCAAAAGGCTCAAACTCAAATAAGGGCAAATCATGCAAAGGATCTCTCTATTATTCCTCCTCTCTCAAATCCAAAGCTCGAAACCCTCGCTGCATCGGCTTTCCTCGCACCCTCCATCAAGGTCTCTTTACCTAACCTCCCTTCTCTCTTTTTCATGTTATTTCCCGTTTGGTTCCTGAGAAAATTGGTTTTTTTTTTTTCTCCATCACCAACCGACCTATCAAAATTATGAGACATCTGATCAATTGCGGAAGGCTCGGCTCTCTTTCTATTGTGTTTTAATTTTTGTTAGGGTTTCGATTTCCGAATTCGGAATTATATAGGCCTAAATTGATTGCACGGTTATACACCTGGTCGAACTATTTGAGTTTATGTCATTCTTTAGGTTCATTTTGTTTTGGCCAAAAGGTCACTTTTTTAATCTTCTAAACCAGGTTTTAGCATTTCACCTTATATTTAAGATTTATTCATCATAGTTTAGCTTAGAAAAAAGCTAAGTGATCATCATCTTTGAACTACAGTCGCTAAAGATTTAACCTTTCCCAGTTATGTAATTGAGATTTTAGAACCACATTGTTTTGTGATAAGATTGTTCGCTTGTTGGTTTTTTTGTTTGTCAGTTGAAATTCTTTTCTCAAAGTCGTATTGTACTGCATACTAATATGTTGATTTGGTGACCAGTGCCTCACTCAATAGTTCAAGAAACTGAGAGGCAAGCTTCTAAAGAAGATCGACAATTTAGTGATTTTCATTATGGTTGTGCTGGTTTTTCTGTGTACTTGGATGGAATTGGAAAAGACCCTTCAACTGATAAGCCAATGGCAAAATCAGAATTGCCTATTTGTGTTGGCCTTGAGGTTAAATCTCTCTCTCTCTCTCTCTCTCTCTCTCTCTCTCTCTCTCTCTCTCAACTGAATTATTCACACGGCAAAAAAAGAACTTTGAATTATTCACAAAGGTTGTGACTTGTGAGTTTTTTGTGCAAATTGGAGTGGGATCAATGAATTTTTTGCTTAAATCCTGGAAGTAATACGGGCTAACTGGAAAGTTGACTTTTCCGGGCACATGAAACTTCTATTCCTTTATTCTTTTAGCCTGCAGTAATTTTGTTATTTTCTCACCTAACCAAGCACTCTGACTGACATGAGTTGCTGCAGCTTTTGGTTGGCAGAAGAGCCCCTAATATTGAACCTGCTGCCACTCCTGCTTCTGCCCATATTCATAACGAAGAGGGTAAGGAAAATAATTTTTGTTTACCTGTCTATTTTTCCTTGTGCTTTCTCTTTCTAGGTGTTGCTTAGTCAAGGTTTTCCTGCAAAGCTGGCATGTAGATAGTGAGGTTGTGTGAGTATAATTCCACTAAACTAAGCTTAATTCTGCTAGTTACCTGTATACATTCAAGAGAGTTCAGATTGGTTAAGATATATTAACTTTAATTGTTGGTTTCTAGGAATGAGTTAGAACAGTTTTGTGTACTGAAATTTAAGTCTGGTTATGAAAGTTACACATTGTCATTTGTTGTCATCTTTTTTTATCCCTTTTGATTCTTTTTTGACCTTTCTAGATCGTCGTCAAATCCCTCAGCCTCGGAGGCACAAACCTACTCGTTCAGCAGGAGATGATTTCTTGAACAGGCAAGCATATAATTAGACTATTCCAGTGAATAATATGGAATCTTTGGTTTTCTGGAACTTTATGCCTGATGCGCAAGGGTTATCTTGTGTTTGTTAATGAATGTGTAGGTTCACAAGAAATGCAGATCTTGTTGCATCAGGGGTGGCTAAAAACATTCGTAGAGCGGGGAACTACGTAAAGGAAAGTCTTTCTGATATTGTGTATCCATATAGAGGACGACCAAAGTAAGATGGCTTGTTGAAGATATTTGACGAATGAATAAAAATACTCAAGAACCGGGAATCAGCTTTTAGTCCATATATCTGTGTGCTACTCGCTCTTCAAGCTGTCTTGATTTTTGTGCTTTTATAACACCTCGGTCCACATCTTTAGCAATAGAATGTTAGTGCAACTGCTAGACCTAGAGGGTTTTCTATTTATTTTTTAACTGTTTGGTAATTGATTATTGTTCATCTGGTTGTGGAGGAAGGGTGACCAGAGGTTCTATTCTGTATGATACATGCAATCCAAATTGTGCTATTTGCCGATAATGTTTTTATTAGAGCCCGATTCTCAAATCATCATTGTACAATTGTTGTATGCATTATTCTTACTTTACTATACTTGTATATAACCATTGTATTCAGCCTTCCTTTCACAAAACTGGTCACGTGACAGGCCGGTGAGGGACAACGATTGTATCTAAAACGTATTCCTAATTCAGAGAATGGTTCCTGGTGATATGCTTGCAGACAGGATAGAGAAAAGATAACGATGGCTCTGGAAAAGGATTGGTGAAGGGATGAGGTTTGTGTCTCTCTCCTCTACAGCAGCGGCAGCAGAGGAGAGAGACACAAGTACAAGCACCTACAATATCTCGTCCATATTACATAATCTAGATGATCGCATACCTTTGCACGTACGTGATGAGATAGACGGATATAATGTGTGTATACACCCGTCCGTTACATTAAAGTATTTTTCCATCCCATCCTCATGCATCGAATGCCTCCAATCCATGGAGATAAAGTTAGTTATGCAGATTATAACCACAACCATATCGAGAGAGTAATCTAAAATTAAAAACCCAATCTTGACGGACCTGCAGATCACTCTCCTCTCCTATTCTCAAAGACACTGTGCAGTTGTGTGCGCGCCTACCTTTAGCTGTCGTGGAAGTTTGGAACTATTGCGTGCTCATTGAGTCATTGGTTATTAATTTTTTTTATGGTGTGTTTGGATGGAGGAAAAAAATTTGGAATTTAAATAAAACTCAGCATTTAAAAAATTACATGTTCTAATTTCCTTGTTTGGGTCAATAAATATAGAATTTTGTAAATTCTAAGTGGAAAAAAACTTGGGATTTGAAGGCTGTAAATTCCAACTTTAAATTCTACCTAAATTGGTGTCATTTTCAAAATTCCAATTTTTACAAAAGAAAAATAAGTCGTGTCGACCATGTCGACACTACCACCACTGCCGCCAACGTCACCACCATTAACACCACTGCCCCCACCACCCCCGCCACCACCCCCACTGCCGCTGCCGCCGCCGCCACCACCACCACCACCAACATCAAGACCGCCACCATCGCCGCCGCCACCACCACCATCACCATCACCATCACTGTCACCACCATCACCGCCATTGCCGACACCACCACCGCTGCCACCACCATCACCGTCATTGCCGACACCACCACCACCGCTGCCACCACCATCACCGTCATTGCCGACACCACCACCACCGCCACCACCAATACCCCAATTTTAGCCACCACCATTTCTCCCACCGCTTGTGGGCCATCACCCCTACCAATATGGTCAACTCACCATAAACATCATTTTTATTGTTGCCACCATCACCATCACTCTTTTGAATTAATGCATCAAAAATTAAAATTACCATAAATTTCGTATTTAAACTCCATTGTGTTTACATGTTATCCAAACAAGAGAATTTACATATTCTAGAATTTTAAATCACATCGTTTTAAATTCCGTTATTTGTGAATTCCTTAGTAATTTCAAACTACTTCATCCAAACGCACCATTAAGAAAAATCAATAAACCATTGAATACCAATTTCCATATTGGAGATTCCAATCATTTTGTTTTCTTATACGTGGGGTAATGGGGTTCCTCTTTGACCAAACCAATTCAAATTAAAAGCACAAAGCAACTTATTTTCTATTAGTACAAGATAATCAGTGGCCAATTGGTCTTATACGGTTAACTTATACCCAAAGTTGTATACTTCATTAATTCTATTAGCAGCATCACCATAATCCAACTACTTAATTAAAGTTATACCGTACACTTTATAGTTTGTAATAAGAAAATAGAAAAAGACTAAAAACAAAGGAAGTGCGCGCTGTTTTTTTGGCACAAATAGGCAGCCACCCCATTTGAAAGAAAAAAGCGTGAAGCGTTCGAGCATCAAACAAACAAAGCTCAAAAAAAAAAAAAAAAAAAAAGGAGGCAACCGGCAACCGCAAAATCCACCCCTGACTCGAATCCGAATCCCGAATCCCGAGACGGACAGACAATGGCTCAAGGACAAGGACTACAACAAGCCTCCCTTCCTCTTCGATTTCTCAGCTGATACGTCTTCCACAGTTTCACGATCTCTCTTCGTCTCGTAACGCTTTTGCTCCATTTCGTTTTCGTATAGAGGTAAACGCACAGCTTGAGCATGCTGTGCTTGCAATCTTCATTTCTATTCCATGTATTGTTTTGTTCAGATTCTGATTATTATGTGTGATTGTTTTGACCGATTGAAGGAAGGTTCTGGGGCTGAATCGGAATCGATAGGTTTTTAGGGCTTCAAGTTTCCAGAACGTTCGAAATCAGCTGCGGAAAATCGAATTTGGAATGGCGGCTGCTGCGGCGTGTAGGCGGGTCGTGCAATTCGGAACCAACTCGGGAATCGGATTATCCGGATTCGGAGGGATTGGTGGTGCTTCGAGAGTGCTGTCTCCGTCTTTGCAGTACAGGCACTTGGATTGCAGGCTGATTTCCGAGCTCGTCAAATCGAACGGGAAGCGGTTGTTCCTCGTCGACACATTAGCTTTGGTAATAATCACATCACATCGCTAGTCTCCAGTTATTGATTTTTTTGATTGTGAAAACTCGAAATTTTAATTGCTTTTTTCGGAAGCTGGATAGATTAAAATGATTAAGAACACACAGTGAGAGATTGACGAGGTTCTAATTTGCGCTAATAATATGCTGCATTGCGTCTAGGTTAGGAGATTAGAGGGACAAGGTGTGCCCTCAAAGCATGCCGAGGCGATAACCGCTGCCATAACTGAAGTTTTGAATGACAGCTTGGAAAATGTCTCGCATTCGTTTGTTTCCAAGGGAGAGATGCAGAAAGTAAGGGATTCGTGATTTACTGTAACTTTCCTGTTTCTTGATTTGGCATTCATCAAATTGTAATGAGTGAATATAAGTGTCCTTTCTGTTATACTAATTTTCTTTCTGGGTGTTTTGCATAATGTGTATAGACCGAGATGATCCAAGAATCCAACTTGTCCAAATTCAAATCCGAAGTTCAAAGCTCACAGGTAGTTGCTAGCTCTTTTGCCAATTATTATCGTGGGATTGTGGTTTTCTATTTAATTGTTGTAGAATTTTCTCTGTTAAAGCTGAATGTCGTTTGCTTTTTGGTTGTATTGGTTAAACCAAGGACTTGTGTCCTGTTTCAAATCTCAATACTGTTTTTCATGCAAACATTATGACCGATGAGCATTTCTGGAATAAGCTTTGTAATTGGTCACAACTGCTTACATTGATTGCCCTCTTCGATATGTTAAATAGTATCCAATTACCTAAGGTTAGAATGGGGCACGCTTTGGGATCATACTGGAAGCTAGAAGCCAAACATTGCGGATTTCAGTTATAGATTTGCTTTCATTTGGTGTCTACGGACTCGAAAGACCTTGATCCGGCATTTTAAGTTCTTGTTATAATCTTCTTTTTTTGTTTTTTTTCTAGACATATGAATTTACTGAACTATTAAACAACCCAGTTGGAATCAACTTCAGATGAAATTGAAAAGCATTTTAATCAAAAGGATTTGGATTGTTGTGTATTTCTACCTTCTTGTTTGGAGATGAATTATAATAGATCAGAAGAACGGTAGTTGTTGAAGAATCTTTTTGGATTGACTCAATTTGTTGCCTACTCTGTTTTAAGAATTCCTGGGAGGCTGAACCCTGATATTATCTAAACAATCTTTGCAATGCAAAATAAAGATTTATTAGTTTCTGGGATAGCTTCCATTGGTAATTTCATTGAAAAATATTTTATGCAGGGACACCATTTTTCTTTGTTGCAACACGAGACTGAAAAACTTCGGAATGATATAGAGAAGATGCGCAATGAACTGAGGTCTGGTTTATGAAATTACTTCGATGTCTTTTTCTGTCTGCTTCCATGTGAATATGTGTTTGCTTTATAATGTATCTTCATGGTGCAAAGATGTTTACTTGCGATGCAGGTATGAAATTGACAAAGTCACTGCAGGGCAGCGGTTGGACTTGAATCTTGAAAGGGGGTAAGTGACCACATCAAAATTTCTTAGTTTCTGAGCATGTCAGCCGCTGTTTCAGTCACGATTTCCACCTCCTTGTTCATTCTTATGGTTAATGTGTTCAGGAGGATACGTGAAGAGCTATCGAATCAGAATGCTGAAACTAATAACCTTACTAACAAACTTGATCGGGTAAGAATTTGGAGTAAAATACTTGTTTGTTTGAACTACGAGTGGACAGTTTCTTTTTCTAAATATGACTTCTATGTTATTATTATCAGGAAATTCATGCTTTAAGGGCACAGGTGGAAGCAGCAAAATATGATGTCATAAAATACTGCATAGGTACTCTTGTTTCCATATCTGCTGTTGGTCTCGCTGTACTCCGTATCTTGATGTAAACTACTTGTTCTATAGTAAAAGATGACAAAACCAATAGGGGAACTAGGAAGGGTTCATTCTTTCAAGCTGTTGTATGCTTAAGAAATATGATAAAGCTGTTGTATGAAGGGTAAAGGCAAGTAATTCCATTGTTTGTGGAGCTCAAGGAAGAATTCCAATTACATGAACCAATATTCCTTTTGTTAGTCCTTGCTTTTTCTCTTCAATATTCTTTGGCCAAGGATCATTAAATGTGGTAAATAATTTGATTTTGCACGTTCCTAATTCTTTTGTGCTGCTTCTTGACTGTTTGTCATTAATCATTGGGGTGGGTTTGAAAATCAAAAAACCGAGCGAACCAAATTGAAAAAGTCAGGTTTTGACCAAAAACTAAACCGAACACCCCTTAGGTTCGTTTCAGTTATGATCTTCAGAAAATCGTGAAAATCAAACCGAACCGAGATGTCTCAAAACTTAGTGAAACGGCGTCGTTTTGGTTTCATTGTTTCAAACACTTAAAACTTTCTCACATTCTCATTCTCTCATTCTCTCATTCTCTCGTTTTACTCACTCAGTCACTCTATCACCCTTCTCATTCTCTCATCTCTCAACGACAGCCTGCGAGCCTGACTGTCCCTCTACCTGCGAGTCTGCAATTGTCCCTCCGCTCATTCTCTCTCCCTCTCTCATTCTCTATTTCTCCCTCACTCATTCTCCCCACTCTCCCTTCTTTTTTCTCTCTTTGTACAATGGTGTCGAGTCATTAGAGAGGTTAACGAGTTTTCCGGCTTCGGATTGGAGGTACTTGAGTATTCGATTTCTAAATTCTTCCCAAATATTAGAAAAGAAGAAGAATAAAATTAAAATTCATTGCATTTACATTATAGACTTATAGTGTACAAAGCACTCTTTTACTCAGTACGACAACCAGTCGACTCACTTTTGGAGCGGTGAGTCCAAACACGTCGTTCATGTCAAGCTGACTTGGCTTCATCCCATCCGGCAACTCCCACGTAAAACAATGAAGCAAGTGGCCCACCGCCAGCGCGTACAGTCCGAGTTGCATACCCGGGCATGACCTTCGACCCAACCCGAATGGAAGGAACTTGAAGTTATTCCCCTTAAAGTCGGGCACACCTTCACTGAGAAACGTCGAGGGCTTGAAGGCCTCAGGGTCCTCCCACAAATCCTTGCCCCTCTCAATTGCCCATACATTGATCATGATGCGTGATTTGTTGCCCCTCCCAATTGCCCATACATTGATCATGATGCGTGATTTGTTGCCCCTCCCAATTGCCCATACATTGATCATGATCATGATGCCCATACATTCAACTCCTCAGGGCTTCTCATTAGCTCCGCCATCACCCACTCTATCGCTGACGCCACCGTCTCCGTCCAACCAAACAACACGTCCTGCATGGACACATATAAATATATAATTAACTAGTTTTTATACACTACGTACTGTTATGCATCCATGCAAATTATACGACGTCAGTATGCCACCATTATATTCCTATAAATATATAATTTCTTCTTTCCATAAATCAACAAAACATATACAAGCTAGCATAAATGAGACATACGGTCCTTATTAATCAACCCAATAAAATAAAGAAAATCGATTACTATATGGAAAATTACCATGATGATGCCTTTGATGTTGTCTTTGGTAAGTTTGATGGCTTCATTTCCTTTCGCTTCTTCACTGTAAAACTGCAACAAATCATCCACCATATCATTTTCATAATCACCTTCACCCAAGCTCTTCTTCTTGTGCATGTGGTCGTCTATAATGGTGTAGATGAAGTTGTCCAGTGACTCACGAGCCTTAGCGAGTCTGGGGTTAAACCCTTGCGGGTCAACCCACCCGAGCCAAGGAATAAAATCTGCCACATTGAAAGCTCCAAACAACTTGGAAAATTCCTGCAGTATCCCAACGAACTCCTCCTCATGATCATGCCCTTCCTGCAGGACCAAACTCGTCCCAAACGCCGCCCTGTACGTAATTCACCGCCGTATTGGTTGGCGAGTTGAGCGAGGTGGCGGTGGGTCAGCTTGTTCATCATCAGCATGTTGCCGATTATGGGTTGGCCTTTGGGACCCGGCGGGTACGGTGCTGACCGTACCCAGAATCGGAAGAGGAGACCCATTAGGAATAGTAGTGGAATGATCAACAAGAGCGTCATAGTCTCATAGACATGAATGTATGAATGTGTGTGTACGTGTGAAAGCTAGAGACTACTTCACAAGTTCACAGTGCTAGCTGCAACTCAAATTCTTGCTAGCTTGGGGAGATACATTAATGGAAGAATGTATGTGTCTCTCTCACTGCCGCAGCATGGTATTATATATTAATCTACCTCTTATAATATAAGTGAATAATAAATTTATTGAGTATAATATTAATAAATATACACCTATTATTACCTAATTCACAAGTTGACAATCACAGCACCACTCTAAAAACATAGACATTAGAGGAGAAACTTCTCTATCACTGAGATAGGGAGAGTGGCATCTCCACCCTCTTTCATTAGCTCTCTCTCTCCTCTTCTTCTTCTCTCTTTCTCTCTCTGTCCATATCACTAGGACATGCAAATTATTTTCTAGACACTACCGACAAGGTAACGATTGTCTCATTATATTGGTCATGTGCTAAATGTGAGATTCTTGTTATATTCTAAATAAATCCAAGTGTAGACAAAGCCTTTTGCTCTGCTGGGCCAAATATGATTATGTTGAACCATAAAAAAAATTCAAAAATAAGGATAGAGCCCCAGGTCATATAGGTGGCTGGTGCCAAGTTGGATAAAAGAAAAAAAAAAACTGTGCATTAGCTTTAGCATTTTGAAATGCATGAAGTTGATAAATATGAGACTTCTATGGTAAAGGATAATTGAGAGATAATTATAGATTTTGAATTGAAGATTATCAACCCTTGATAAGATCAATTTGATTTCAAATGAGTTATCTCATCACATCTTTATCTCTTAGCGTCTCATGTTGCCTATAAAATGAGTATAAAATGAGGTGAGCAACTTCAAAAAGGGATCCAGAAAAATTTAGAAAGAGGAGCACCGAAGGGCTGTAAAAAAAAAAAGAGTGAGAAAGAGTATATTAGAGAGCTGGGAAGAAGGGCTGCTGAAGTGATCTCAGGTACCTCCACCATTTTCATGGCTTGGTGATGCTTTCTCTCTCATATGCCTCTCCCCCATCATTCAGCCACAAACTCTGAATGGAGTCACCCAAAAGAAATGATCTAAAGCGATGCTCGTGAGCATCCAAAAGAAATGATCTAAAGCAACTCGTGAGCATTGCATTTTCTAAATTAGTTGTTCGTGAACAACAATTGGATTTCATATGAATCCTCTCAAGTTGATGCTTATGGGCATCAACCTGGATTCATATAAAACCATTCAATTTGTTGCTCTCTAACATCTATCAAAATTACACACCAAAAACAAGTGGCACAAAGCCAAGAAAATAAAATGAACAAGAAGGCTTGCTTTCTTGCTCTCTGCGGGTATGTACCTGCAAACCAAAAGGGGTTATTTTAATTAGCCCACAAAAGCAAAGTCATAAGCCATCTTTGCTATTCAGCCACGTAGAGGATTACGAAAAGGTTTATGCACAGATGGTGAAAAAGAGAGATCGAATAGTAGGTTGCAAAGCTCCCAAGTCCTCTACCGTTCGGATCATGGCAAACCAAGAAAAAGGATATAGGCTTTTCTTTGAGCCCTTGCTGCACGCAACCGAACAAAAAAAGAGAGTTAAATAATACTAAAGCTTTTGACTCTTTTCCTCTCTATGCAAAGATATGGTCAAAAGCCAAGGTCAGCCAAAGATCAAAACAACATTACAATTTACAAAGAGATCAAGAAGAAATATCTCTTTGAAAATAAAGAAGAAGCGGACATGGTGTAGTAAATCCTTGCCCTCTCCCAACCTTTTTGTTCACCAAGTTTTGAAGCTGAAATTTTTGCATAAGCAAGATCAGAGCAACGTGACTTGGATTCTATTGACTATTGTGCTAAGGTTCCTTCAAGACTTCAAGCCAAGCCAAATGCAAGATCTCTACGAACAGAAGCTTGCATGAAAATATAAGCTGGCTTCATATAGCGAACGCATGCTGACCCACAAGTTTAATCGAGTTGGTCCCAAAATTGTCAGAGCAAGCTACAGGCTGCTGAGGGTTACTAAACCAAAAATAAAAGTGATGGAGGTGGCTTGCTAAGTTGTTGACTTGAAGAACAAATGGGTTGTTAGCTTGTTTGGTTAACATGGGTGTTCTCAATCCATCAGGCTAGCTAAGTCAGAAAGCTACTGGACTTGGGCCCGCAAAGGATAAGAGCTAGTCCCTTCAGGGTGTTCCGACCAAATTTAATGGGCTTATTTTCAAAGTTAATTTGTCCATTAAAGAATAGGAAACGTATTAATTAATAAAGTAATTGATATAAAAATATTAGTGGGTATATAACTAAATTTATGTTAGCCCATTATAAAAAAATATGTCATTTAATAAATAAATGATATAAAAATATTAATAGGCACATTTTCCTCCAAATCCTAAATCTCCAAATTCAAACTCTCAAATTGATACAAAACCAAATTTCTCAATCAATATAAAATCAAAACCAATTCTCAAATTTAATTCCAAAAATGGCACAAAGTCAATCAAGTCAAATCTCAATGAACTACATTCGGTTTGATCCCGTTGGGGTATGTAGGCAACCTACTAAAATTTAGGTGCAACCACAACCAAATCAAATCTGCCCAAATCCTTCAGAAATTAGTTCTACACACAAAAGTCTCTGAATTAATTTCTCAAATCAAATCCAAGGGCTCTAAACCCTACCCAAATTACACAAATCATTTAAATAGGTCATCCACCCATTTAATTCCTAAAACCTTGAAACTACGTGTGGTTTGATCATGCAATGAGCATGTAGGCAACCTAAAATATGGGTGCAACCGCAATCACAAATAATTTCATTTCAATGAGTCTTTTACCTATTGGAAATCCAAACACTCACAAAGTGATCTGTTGGTTTTATTGCATTTAGAATCAAAGGGTATTCTCTTAAGTCAAGGGATTGTAATTAAAAAATATACTTCATCTGAATGGGTCGTATCCAAAATAATAAAACTCTTATTCTATAAATAAATTTGAGTAAAATTATGTTGAATAATATTTATTATTTATTTACAAATTTTGTTCAACAGATTATAATTAAGGACATTATTATTTAAAAGCCTTACATTTATGATATGAGATTTTTCAACAAAGACTTCTTGAAATTCGAACCCTAAAGTGGATATATCATATATTATTAATTATCTAAACAATCCTTGCAATGCAAAATAAAGTTGTATTAATTAGTTCCAGGGTTGTCTTCTTCTATTGGTATTTCACTGAAAATTAAACATGTTATGTAGGGGGCAATATTTTTTCCCCTTGCAACATGAGACTGAAAATTTCGGAATGATATAGAATTATAGAGTATGGAAAAGAAGCCAATTAACGTACACTACCATAATAAGTTAATAACCATCATCAATTCACAGGCTGGCTTATCAGGCCCTATTTCCACATTTGACATGGATAGGCTGTGGGTATACACATGTTACATAGAAGTTTACTTCTACTCTTTCACACAAATTTATTTATTATTTTTGTCACGTAATTTAAAGAGATAAAAGACAATTCGTGTATATATCAATTACGTAAAAAATCTACTCCTACTCTTCAACAAAAAACCATTATTGTGTTTTAGTCGCTGCATTGTCGATCCGTGGCAAAGAATAGATTGGATCCCACAATAGAGTCTCTAGTGAGAATTGCTGCATGCAAAGGCATACTTCTGAATGTATTGCACATGTTTTGTGACAGGCTCCTTTTGTAGCATTATTGTATAAACAAAATAACGCTACTACCCATTACCAAACAATCCAAATTGACCTGATATTCAGCCTGTTTATATTGTTTTTAGAGTTAAATGCATCATTGGTCCACTAATTTTAACATTTTTCCCAAGTTGGTCCACAATTTATTTTTTGTCTCAGTACAACCCAATTATTAATTAACTTGGCCCAATATAGTCCATTCCATCAATTTTGTGTTAACGCCTGTCTATTTTCATCACGTGCCGCACACGTGTTCGTTTGTTGAGGGCAAACGAGTAATTTCCCGGGGATAGATTCAATAAATTTTTAATTCTATTTAAAATTTAAAAATCTGAATCTGATTTCATTTTTTTTTAATCACTCCCTTTGTCTTCCCAAAATCCATTTGCAGTAAACCCAAATTCTTCTTGTTGTTTGATCACACCCATAGCCATTTCTTTTCCCTTTTTCTTCTTCTTCCCTGATCACACCCATAACCATTATTTTTTCACCTTCTTTCTTATTCTACAACTTCCCATGATCTTCATTCATGCCCAGCTATAAAAATAATTGAAAAAATAAAATAAAATAAAAGAAGAACAAGAAGCCCAGGTTCCACCCACAACCCGTAGCCCCTCCTCCCTCCCCACCATCTCCACCCTCTCCTGCAGAAAACAAAAAAAAATGGAAAAAAAGAATAGGAAAAAAAAACAACAGAAAAAATCAAACCCACCATCATCTCCCCTCTCCAACCCGTGCCCAGCCCATATCCACCACCCACAACCTCTATCCACCATCGGCAACTCACCCACCCTCCACCCTCTCCTCCCTCTCACTGACCTTCTGCCCGGCCCCACCACTACACTTGGCCAGTGACCCCCTCTTCCCCTCTCCTATTCTCTCTCTCTCTCTCTGAATGTGCAAACCCAGCTTCGTCTTCTTCATTTGCAGCCAAATCCATTTTCGATATGCCTTTTTTTCGAGCGTCGACTTCACCCCATCTCGATCTGCCTCTACTTCCGCCATTGGAGCCTCGGGCGACGACAATAGGAGCTTCTACTTCCGCCATTGGAGATGATAAAATGAGGTTGAGGGAGGGAAGAGGGGTGGCTGGGGTATGGGGGTTTGGCCGGGGATTTACGATGGGTTTGGTTTCTTTGTTTTTTGGTTTTTTACTTTTGGGTCTCGGCCGAATTCTTCAATTGCGGTGATTTTCTGGGTGATCCAAGCCCATGGGGAGAGAAAGAAGGAAGAGAGGAAAAAGATGGTGGTCTCAGTTTGGCCTGGTTCACTGGCGATCACCGCCAGGCTGGGAAATCTGAGAGAGTGTGAGGTCGGGGAGAGAGAAAGAGAGAAAGTGAGAGGGAAGACAGAGGGAGTGATTAAAAAAAAATGAAATCAGATTCTGATTTTTAAATTTTAAATAGAATTAAAAATTTATTGAATCTATCCCCCGTGAAATTACTCGTTTGCCCTCAACAAACGAACACGTGTGCGGCACGTGATGAAATTAGACGGGCGTTAACACAAAATTGACGGAATGGACTATGTTGGGCCAAGTTAATTAATAACTGGGTTGTATTGAGACAAAAAATAAATCGTGGACCAACTTAGAAAAAGTGTTAAAATTAGTGGACCAATGGTGCATTTAACTCTTGTTTTTAATATGCCTATTTTATAACACGCCCCCATAACCATGCCAAGAAAAAACTAATTCTTTTAAGCATAAAACCATATATATATATATTAGGTGCTTGCTTTTGTAATTTATCATTCTAACTGAGGATGATAAATTCCTCTTTGCCAATAATATTTAACTGATCATGATCTCAATAATTAATTCCTAAAATACTTATAATAGTACATAAAAAAGTCATATATGGGGATATTATTCAGCTGTTTTAACATATATTCCATGAAATTAAATACGGCCGAGATGGATACAATAGGGAAAAATAAGAGTACTGCTATTTGCATACCATTAATTTTTTTTTTTGCACACCTCTATTAACTTATTTTGTGAAATTACTTAATTGACACAAAGGGAAATTACCTTAAAAGACAACTCATATCATTTGAAAAAAAAAAAACTCTTCTTACACACCCCAAACCCAACACTCCTAAACCACAACTACACACCTCACTCTCAACCTCACCTCCAACCACAACCAAAACACACCTCACTTGTGACCCCACCTCCATCCCAAAATTGCCAACACCCACCTCCCGCAGTTAACCCGCCTTCATCGTCTCCATGCATCATCTCTCCACCATAGCCATTGGAAGTTTGAGGCATGCCGTAACCTAAAATTTTTGGATTTGAATATAAATCTAATGTTTTCTTATCTAATTTCAATTGGTTAATTCATCCCAATACCTTTTTCGCATGTTTGCGATGATTTGGAGTGAAGTTTTTTAGAGTGCAAAAGTGAATTTTCTGATTATTCATTTTCGGATTCGCAGGTCGTTTGACACTGGTTTGCTGAACATTTCGGTTTCGTTCGGTAGTAAGCTGTCGAACCTTTCAGTTTTGTTCGGTAGTAAGATGCCGAACAGAATTGAAAGGTTCGGCAGCTTACTACAGAACAAAACTAAAATGTTTGGTAGCTTACTACCGAACGAAACCGAAATGTTCAGTAGACCAGTGCCGAACGACCTACTAAACCCTATAACACAAACCTGAAATTTCAATCTTGAAACCCATAAAACTCGCACTCCAAATTATCTCAAAAAAAAAAAAAAAAGGTCTTGGGATAGATTAACTAATTTAAATTTAATAAAAAAGCCTAGATTTGCATATGAATCAAAATAATTTAGTTTAAGGCATACCTATAGGTTGACAACAATGGCTATTGTATTGTAGTAAAGTGGTGAGACCACCAACGACGGATTGACGGTGGCGAGTTGACGGTTGAGTTGACGGTAGTAGTGACAGCTCCGATGACGATGTTGGTATACAGGGGTGTGTTATTGGCTAGGATTGGGTGGGCGTGAGATTGGAGGTGGGTGTGTGTATTGTCTGAAAGGGTTGAGTGTGTGTGTATTGTTTGAATGAATTAGGTGGAGTGTGTAAGAGAAATTTAGTAAAATTAATGAGAATATGAGTATTTTGGTAATGAGATGGGTGTGTTGAAGAGAAATTTTACATTTTAAAAGATAGTAAGAGGTGTATAAGAAAAAAAAATGTGTAAAAAAAAAAAAAAGTGCAAATAGAAGCTCTAAAAAATAATAATCAGCTAGCTGTTTTAACATTTCAATCACTATCAATTAATTAAAAGAACAAAATATACAGATTGTTCAGAACTCAATTATCACTCAGCATACAACCAAGAAACTGTCTGCAACTTTCATTCCTCGTCACTCAACTATTTTGGTCCGATCCTTGTCAGTCAATTATGAAGTTCATTACTTTGCTGCATGTCTTTTTCTGTCTGCTAGCTTCCATGTGAATATTTGTTTGCTTTATTATCATCTTCATGTTGGAAAGATGTTCGTGTGGATGGATGCCCATAGGACATATGGTATGTCCCATTCAAGAATTAGTGGATCCATTACGCAATCAATGATGGGCAAGGACGGTCATGGGCTGGGCCAACATCATTTATTAACAAGCTTTTGAGCTGGTATAGGCCCAGCCTAACCTAACCTTTCGCCGGCTATTGTTAACCCGATCCTAACAAAATATTATTGGTCCATCCCAGATCAACCAAACCTAGCCAGCCCATTAGTATTGTTTACACAAACTAATTAAAATCTGTAAAATGATAATACATAATTTGTAATCACGAGACTTAACTAAAGGTATTTATTTATTTATTATTAATTAATTAGCATTCATGAATTTGAATTCAGAATTTATTCCGCAAAGAGAAATTATGTATAATTCACTAAAACAAATTATCATTGTCTAACTAGTTGTATTTAGAAACATTATGGTTAAAGTCTCTAGGAAGTTTAAGCATTTCCTAATTACTATGCTGACTTAATGTAATGTGCCTATAAAAAAAAACCTTGTGTACGTATCAGTTTATGTGGAGAAACGTTATCAATAAACATTAAAGTATTCAACTTCTATCTGTTGTTTCACTTAGCCTCCAACAAAATCATATTTTCTATCCTGAAAAATAAAAAAAGAGAATCGTCTCATCTTGATATTGCGCATCGAGACCAACAATTATGTGATGATTAGTGTATTCACTAAGTTATTTTCAGTTATGTCCTCTTACCAAATATTTAACTTGTTGTCATACTATCAATGCAAGTCACATATGAACACAAAAATGTAAAGAAGAAAAGTTTGACCTTATGCGAACAGTCCAATCTGGGTGTTGCAGATACGCACGATGCAAGTATGCAACTACAGCGACTTTTTTTTTTCTTTTTTCTTTTTTTGCTTTTTGTGACAAAAGAAGTAAAACCAGATAATATAGCGGCAGGGATTGGTAATGGTTGGACTCGAAATCGATAGGCATTAAATCCCCACGCCATTTGTCAACTTAACTTAAACTCCTACGTACATTGAGGGGTCTTGTGTGAATGTGATGTAGGATATTTATTTATTTTGAGTAATGATTTTATTGGAATCCACACAAGTCATTTTGTGTCTGTTCGCAAGAATCATCTTCATTGATAGATCATTATTATAAAAAATTAGTCAAATTGAAAATTATTTGCCTATCTAACTTTAATAAAACAAATAAACGGCTTCATCAAAAATATTTGGTTCGTCTATTTATTTAATTAAAGTTAGATAGGCAAATGATTTTCGATTTAACTAATATTTTGCAAGGATGATCTATTAATGGAAATGTAAAAAATGAACGGTTTAGATTGACACAAAATGACTCGTGTGAGTTCTAATAGGGTATACCTCAACGTAAATAAGTTGAGATATACCTCAATAGAAAGAGTATATATATATATATAATATTTTATCGAAGTGAAATTGATTAGATTGGATTTAATGGTTTTGATGAGTTTGTGTTGTCCATATCTACAAGTGGTTGAAGATGGAAATGTGTAATGTGGGCCTCTGAGCTCACAGTTACCCCCACCCCAGTATTCTTAGTTCTTATCATCATCCATATCACTATAAAATTGAAAGAAAACGATGGCAAGGCCTCAGGTCTCTCTCTCTCTCTCAATTGTACACAACACTTCCTGCACCCACATCCTGACAATGTGACCTGCACCACGTACAGTACCAGCACCATCGCCACCTAATATTAGGTATACTTCATAAAATAAAAATAACTATAATTTTAACTTTTTCTTTTTTTTTCTTGGCCAAGTATAATTTTAACTTTTTCAAAATGTGAAAAATATGCTTAGAGTCGAGCCGGTCAATCTCATATAGAGAAGTGCCAGTTCCACTCTATTTTCGACATTAAACTCCAATATCTAGTACTTGATTTTAATTTCGACCTTATCTGGCTAATTTAACCATTTTACAGTCCAAAAAAAAGTCAAATTTGTAGCCTTGTAGGTGTGTGTTTACTAAAATAGATAATTGAATGACGTTTTCTAGTATTATGTGGGCTTTTTCCAATAAGAAAAAGCCAAATCTTCTGTACCATTTATACGACAATAAATAAGCGAAAGAGCGAAGAAGTATCAATTTTTCACAGCTGCTGATGACAGTATGAGCTACTGCTATCATAAGTATATATAACTTAATTTAATGTAATTCAGAGATCGCCACAAACCTCCCTAAAGTCACGACATCACACACTCACTTGCCCAAAAACCTAGTCAATCGTGACTCGAGTCAGAAGCAAACAAAAATATTGTAATAAATCAAATTTTCCACTATGACATAATTTTATTAAATTGATCCATCAGCTTTATTTGAACACAATAATCATAATAATAAAAAGGGAAAATCAAGGACAAATTTCAACATGAAATGCAACCAATCAAAGAGAGAGTCTTAATTTACACATAAAGAAAGAGAATCCAAATTCCCACGTTTTTTTTTTGTTGTCTCTTTTTAATTATTTGTTTTCTGGGTTAATTTCTTCCCAAAAATTTTAAAAAAGAAAAGAAAAACAGTAAAGCCGGTGCAATTTACCTGTGCGGCGTCGTTTGAATGCGTAATTACTAATTCGTGTATACAAACATGCACAATTTCATTCTCTCTTTAATCAAAGCGGGCAAACCACCCTCTTACTCGGTACGGCAACGAGTCGACTCGCTCTGGGCGCGGTGAGTCCGAACACGTCGTTCATATCCAACTCACTGGGTTTCATCCCATCCGGCAACTCCCACGTAAAACAATGAAGCAAGTGCCCCACCGCCAGCTCCAGCGCGTAAAGCCCGAGCTGCATACCCGGGCACGAGCGGCGACCCGACCCGAACGGAATGAACTCGAAGTTACTCCCCTTAAAATCGGGCACCCCGTCTTTCAAAAAGCGCGAGGGTTTGAATTCGTCGGGGTCCTCCCACGAGTCCTTGTCACGGCCAATGGCCCACGCGTTGATCATCACGCGCGACTTCTTGGGTATGCGGAAGCCAGCGACCTCCGCGTCCTCCGCCGTCTCGTGGAGGAGGAGGGGGATCGGCGGGTGGAGCCGGAGAGTCTCTTTGACTGTGCATTTTAGGAATGTGAGCTTTTCGAAATCGGACTCTTCCAGTCTGCGGTCTAGACCCACCACGTCAGCAAGCTCTTGTTGGACCCGCTTTAGATCCTCTGGGCTTCTCATTAGCTCCGCCATAGCCCACTCTATCGCCGAAGCCACCGTCTCCGTCCCGCCAAACATCACGTCCTGCATGAACGGCAGACTTTATATATATAAATCAAAACCTAACATAACAAAACATTTTCCATCTTTGACCCAATAAAACAAAAACAATATTCTACTCCTCTCATGTTCAATTTGTCATAACCAATATTAACTATTGCTTCAGTAATACTTTTTTGAATTTTGTTAGAAAATATCTTGCATTCGAATTCCACTTTTTAAATTAAAAAGAAAAATTGTCACATATTTAGCCGACATCACATGTACGTGTTTAACTTTATGTGAGAGGATGGTATATATTATTCCAAATTTAATTAATTAAAGAAGGTACGTTCTACCTAATTGATGTTTCAAGAAGTTTATAATTTGAGAACATGTTAAACAAATTGAGTAAAACAACACATATGAAGTTATAAAGTTTGCCTTTTTGGAGAATAAAATCTTTGCCAAACTTTGCCTAGCTAGCTTATTTGATGTAAACATTGTGTGTTATATATGTTATTGGGTGTGAATTAATTACGTACCATGATGATGGCCTTGATGTTATCTCTAGTAAGTCTGATGGCGTTTTGCAAATCTTCCGATTCATTGACTCTTGCTTCTTCACTGTAAAACGCCAACAAATCATCCACCATATCAGTCTCACCGTCTGTATTCTTCGTCTTGTGCATGTGGTCGTCTATGATGGTGTCAATAAACCCGTCCAGCGATTCACGAGCCTTAGCGAGTCTGGCGTTGAGCCCTTGCGGGTCAACCCACCCGAGGCAAGGAATAAAATCGGCAATATTAAAAGCCCCAAACAACTTGGAAAATTCCTGCAGTATCCCAATAAACTCATCCTGCCCTTCCTGCGAGCTCGTCCCAAAAGCCGCTCTGTAAATAATATTCTTTGTGAGAGAGAACACCAGCTCCCCAATGTTCACAGCCGAACCCTCGCTCCCCGCCACGGTTTGCACCGCCGTGTCGATCTCGTCTCTCACGGACTCCCACGACTCGGCGCGCTTTCGGCTGAAGAGCTTCATGACGCAAAGCTTCCGCATCTGCCGCCAGAAGGGCCCGTAGTGGGCGAAGGCCATGTCGGCCCGGTCGTAGGTCAGGTAGCTGATGGCGATGGAGGCTGGGCGGTTGGAGAATATGTTGTCTTGAACCTGGAGGACTTGTCGGGCCACCTCGGGGTTCGAGACTGCCACCATGTGGACCAACCCCATGCGGAGGTGGAAGATTCCGCCGTATTGGTTGGCGAGTTCCGCCAGACCCCGGTGGGTCAACTTGTCCATCATCAGCATGTTGCCGATGATAGGCAGGCCTCTGGGTCCCGGCGGATATGGAGACCTTCGCCGGAACCCAAAGAGGATACCAAGAAGGAAGAGTAGTGGGATTATCAAGAAGAGTGTCATGGGCATGGGTTGTAGGGCTTGTATAAGAGAATCCATGGTAATGGTTATGGTTATGAAATTGGTATGTGTGTCAGTGTTTGTGTGCGTCACGAAATGCGCAACTCGAATTGTTGCTAAGTTGAGAAAGATGATAAGCTTCCTTATATACAAGTTTTTGTACGTGTACTACTGTTGACAACCTTTGTGAAGTTTCTTTTTCTTTTGTTTAAAAAAAGAAAATAACTGCATGTGGTTTGAAAATGAGATACAATCATGTGGGAGTGTGGGACACTGAAAAAAGTTTGATTTATTCAATGGTTTTTTTAACACTGCGTACACAAAACATATAATACATATATGGGAAGATTCTGATGGCCAAAGTAGGTTCTAAGATAAAGGGTGATTAAGAATAGTTACCAAGGCGACCCTCAACCCAAAAGAAGAAAGGAGCTAGAATAGGTAGCGGTTACTCTCAGGAACAATACTGCTTGAATTTGAATTTGTATGATGTGAGCCATTAATCCAATATTTGGGAAGTTGATAAGAACAATTAATATCATCGCCAAATATTTTACTTTGTACGCGCGCAGTAAGAAATTTTATGAAGCCACCAGAATTAGGAGCAATATTAATAGTAACTTTCAACTGATTATTATTTCAACTTAATTGAATTCTTCAGGAACATGAAGCTATAGAATTATGGCCTGAGAACATAAAACCATAAATATGGATAAACATAATTTTTTCAAGGTTGCAATAATTTAGGAAAGTTAATTAATTCGCAAATTCTGTACAATCTTGCAGAAAAAAAAAAAAACACAGAATATTAGGAAATTACGTACCCGCAACACATGGAATTGATAGTCCCAATTTTCTTTAATTGAACAAGTATAAACTTCCAAGAAATGAACTTAACTTTTGCAATATTATTAGGACAAAACAATTATACAAGATAAATTACTTAATTTGTATTTATTTTCAACAAAAAGCACATGGATGGTCCTAAAAGTTGAACCATGGCCGCAAGACAACAAGAGACATATATCGATGCTGTTTTTGTGGACTTCCGTGGAATTTAGTCACATTTATGTCAGGCATGGGTCTTGTCCTTCCAAATATGAATAATTTTTTGACTATATAAGATTGTCATGCAGTAAATCTATTTATATTATAATATGTATATATTTATTTATATTATATCATAAATTTATAAATTTATTTACCTATATTATAATAAGTGAATTAAATTTCTTCAAATATATTATACTTTTTTTTTTTTTTGGTAAAAATATATTATACTTTCATTAAACTTGCATATATACCTGTTTAATTGATGCACAACATTAATATTCATGCATGCTTAGTTGCTTAATTAATTTTTTTTTTGTACGTGTTTTTACAACATGCTAGTATGTTATTATGCAAACCCATTGCGAATTAATTAGCACTTGATCATTGCACATGTGCCCCCATCTTACCACACCGGCCCTATCATTTATATTTATAATATGGTAAGATTTCTAAGTCTAAAAATAGATGAGCATTCTTTTCATCACCAAATAATTTATTGAATCTTATATGTATTTGTTTCTTACATTGTAATTCAGGAAAATTAATAGTGCTACGTACCTAATTCAGGAAAATAATTTTGTGTTCTTACATTGTAATTCAGGAAAATAATTTTGCTTGTTTTTGGGGGTCCTTCCTGTCTTTTGGATAAAAACAAGTGGCTACCTAATCCTCACTTCAATGTGAATCATGATTCATTATTTATTAAGTGTCAATCATGCATGATTCATTTTCTTTATTAAATGTATGTTTGAGGTTTCAATTAATAGAAATTGGTCAGTCAATGTGAAAGGTGGCAGAATTGATGCCAGACCTTATACTAAGTTATATACCCGGCCAGTAGCTGTTGAGGTTAGACATTCCAGCCACCGACGGCTTCACCTTGCCATTTCAACCATTTTTATTTCTCGATCAGAATTAATTGTTAATAATCGGTATGCATGGGACACGATAATATGAAAACTAATAATATTAATACTTCAAACCTAAGAAAAGATTTATAAAATTAGATTGCGTGGTTTAGCATCACTATAACATCATTGTAATTTTAAAAGCTCTTGCGTTATGGGTTTTGATTTGATATTTCCGCACTTTGTTCTTGTAATTATATTCTATTATCAGTGTGATTCACACTTTGAAAGGCTTGAGTGTGCGACAACAAATCTCAAAGCCTCGATCAAAATTATTAACTATATATGCATCATTATCTGACTTACAACGAAGACTTATCAAATTCTAGCAAAATATATAATTGTCTAACATCGTATCAAGACCAGATTGATTTACAGGAGCTAGCTCTTGAGTTTGAATCTTTTGTCTCCCAATTTTATTTGATTCTATTGGTCAGTACACATCTACTCTCAACGTACGTATAGGTCAAGCAAGATAGTATGGTTGTTTAACAATTATATATACATGTCAATATCTTGTCAATAAACTTAACTTTAAATAAATGAAAAATCTAGTAAACTTAACAAAATGAAAATTGAGATCTGGCAGTGGACCGACATGAGGCATGAACTTCCTTGAAGTACCCACATCTTGACACTTGTCTCTTGACAATGAATCTGTATCTTTGGTCGGGGTTAGCAACTGTTGATAAATGAGTTACATTTATTAGTCTTCTCTGCAGCTTTTATTTAATTGTGGTGGCTGCAATATTTAGTGTGTTGTTGGGTGATTGTCTATTTTGGAAATCATAAAGTTTATTTGGGTTGTAGGTGCCTTTAATGAGGTAGTTGATTGTGTTGGGAAAGATGACAAATAATAATGCTAATAAATAATTTGGTGATCCCTGGATCAAACTTTTCTCATCCTTGTGTAATTAAAATAGGCTAGCTCTTAACAACAATTGAATAAACAGGAAATCAAGTGACACCAAAGTTTATGGACATTAAAAACTTCTTCCACAAAAATAATGGGTTACAAAGACAAACTCACCGAAGTGGCTAACTCTCTCTTGGATATTACTCAAGAGGATTTCTCTCTCACACAAATTGTGAGGATTTATTTCTCTCGAACTCTCTCACTTTTTTCTCTCAAAGGGAGGATTATGTTCGATGACTTCTTGAATTATTTGAATGCATGAGAATGGTACCTTATATAGGCCATTCATGCATGCAATTGATGGCCATGCACGAAAGAGGCAAAGCCTCTATTTATTTTAAGCAAAGTTAATTTGCTTATACGGTTTGCAACCAACTTTTTCTTTTTCTTTTTATTTCCTCCTCCAAATAAGGAGGGATGTCTAACAATCTCCCCCTCCCGACTTAGGTGGAGGGCTCCATCATGCCTACTGATTTCCTGCAGTACTCGAACTTGTCCTTAGGTAAGGACTTGGTCATCATATCTGAACTATTGTTATCAGTATGGATCTTCTCAAGCTGTAATTGCTTGGATTCTAGCACATCACGTATCCAGTGATATCTCACGTCTATGTGCTTTGACCTCGAGTGAAAACTCGAATTTTTACTCAAATGGATTGCACTTTGACTATCACAATGCAGTGTGTACTTCTGTTGTTGTTGTCCCAATTCCTGTAGGAATCGTTTCATCCACAACATTTCCTTGCAAGCTTCAGTAGCTGCAATAAATTCTGCCTCTGTTGTAGACAAAGCAACACATTTTTGTAGCTTTGACTGTCATGAGACAGCTCCCCCTGAAAATGAAATCAGGTATCCTGAAGTAGACTTTCTGGAATCAATATCTCCAGCCATGTCTGCATCTGTGTAGCCAATCAGTTCAGGTTTGCCACTTCCAAAGCATAAACTCATTTTGGAAGTACCCCTGAGATATCTGAGAATCCACTTTACAGCATTCCAGTGTTCTTTCCCTGGATTAGCGAACTAGTCGCGTTTGGATTGACGATCCTACGAATATCTCTAAATCGAGGCTGACAGTAACGCAAAGCGGCGGATCGGGCAGTACTAACTGGTGGAAACATGACCGGTACCGGCGAAAATAGTGACTTCCTAACACCTTGTAATGAACGCCAGAGAAAACCTGAAAGCATCAAAACACAAAACAAACCAAAATTAACCAAATCGGAAAAACTCTCACGAAGAGAGGTGAAGAAACTCTCGCAAGGAGAGATAAAAACACTATCACTTATTAGGAAGAGAGTATCTCAAAAGACAAAAATAAAAACATAGAAAAATGAAAAGAAAAACAAAAGAGAGAGGACTGAGGGAAAGAGCAATCTGTGAGAACACAGGGCCGCCCCTCCGCATGGATAGGTTGAGAGCTAGCTAGCTAGTTGACATATCATAATAATTGTTTGCTTGAATTAGAAGTAAACTGGCATAATTAAATTAACCAGTTTCTGAGTTTCAATCGACAGCCCATCTTAATTAATTGGCATAGAAAATTTGATACATGTTGTTGTAAAATTCTAGCTTCAAATAATGCAGTGTGAAAATATGCATGCCAGTCAATATATATTTTGTCGGTACGTGGTTTAACAGACAAACAATTAATTTGGGGGTTGTGAGAAAAAAATCATTGTTTTGGGAAAAAATATCCAAATTTAAATACAATTTTGTTGTGGGGGGAAAAAAAGATTGTTGTTGTTTGATTTGAGCCTACAAATTAAATATGAAGAGGCTGTCACATGCTCATAGCTTCATTACAAAACCACTTCAAGCTTCTTTTTTACAGTTGCATGCATATTTATCAACGGCCATATATAAAACGTCCCTTACCACATGCACATATATATATATAAGCATTCTAAAATTAATTAGTTAGTAAGTTAATACAAAATTAATCATGTTTTTAAGTTCACCACATAACTAATCTCATAATTCAAACTGTCCATTTTTTAGGTCATACTTAATTCAAAGATCATCATTATAAAAAATCAACTACATTAGAAATCATTTAATTATCTAATTGTGATAAAATAAATAGACAATCACTGTTTTCGATAAAAGTATATAAATAATTGTTATCATAATCAAATGACTAAATAACTTTCAATTTTGAAGATTTTTTATAGAGATATCTTTGAAATATGGCCTAAAAAATAGATGGTTCGGATTTTTAGATTACATTGTGCAGTGAGCCTAACAGGGTGGTTAACTTTATATTAACTTGCTAACCAGATAGTTTTAGAGCATTTTTGTATATGTATATATCTTTAAGTTTAAAAAATGCTTATAAAATAACATTAATGTGTGGCACAAACTAATGCATGTGGCTTAAATCTGTTTAATTTTTACATTCCCGACATTAATGTATGGTGCCATGCACCCAACCTTTGTTTTTCAAGTTTCTTACTGAAAAAGCTGGACAACAATAACACCTACTCAATTGTTAATTTCCTTCACGTTTTTGTCTTTAAATATTGCTGCTAATTTTACACATTTAAGTGATGATTATACTGATATATACTACCTGATGGGAACAAATTAAAGTGGAACAGCAATACCCTCACAAATGTCTCTCTCTCTCTTTCCTTTAATTTTCTGGTTTCAAAGTGGATCAAATACATTCAGTCTTTATAAACATGCTTAATATTGCAATACGTACTTGTAAAGTTGAGACCATTATATGTCAACTTCTTCGAGCTTAACGTGCCTTTTAATTTAGTGCAGTACTCCATTATTTGACCATATTTGAGGTACCAAGCTCCCATCTTCTAGGAGTACTTCTAACCATTCACAAACTGCTAGCAGTAGATCGAACCAATATCGTAAGTACTCATTGCTGTAATTGGAAAATTCCCCAACCATGTTTTAATTTCTTCCTGCAATAACATGCCTAAAAAATCAGAAGATATATAATAATAATTTGGTAACCCATTAACATCATCCCCTGTCTGAATCAACCCTCTCAGTTTCACCTTTGTCAATGATCAAGATCGTGTACCAACACCTGTTCTGATCTTATTGGGTATCTGATGACAATGACATGGTCCAATTGTCTCTTATATATACTACCGACATGAACACACTAAATCAGCCGATTGAATATATTCCCATATAAAAATAAAGGAGCTAGTACTGTCTTTGAACTTGGTGTTGAATTCAATAAATTAAAAATCTAGAAGATTACTTATTGTAGGCTAGCTCTTACTTCATGTTTAGTCATGGTGACCTCACCATGAATCTTCCATCCACTCTATTGATGTCAACCTTTGCTAGCTTCTCTGCTTCTTCTCTTGTTGCGTAATGCTTTCATCATCATCATTATTGATATATGATGGATCCCATTTGCTTGTGTGGGTGCCAAAAGAGGACCCATTTCGATTTGTTCTTTGCCTTTTTAATCAAGTGTTGATGTGCTGTGTGTGTTTGCAAGGAATTGTGCACTACTAGCTAGCTAGTATATATACATATATACATGGTGGAAACATGTCACATTTTTCAGAATCCCAGATAACATTGTTTTCCAGATTTCGCACTTTATGGCTTAAAATCCCCGTCTTTTCTAATTTGCTGGAGCACACAATTATAAACTTGGTGGGAAGCCCACGTTTAATTTGCTGGCTTAATTCCCAAAAAATACATGTAAAATTAACCAGTTCATTTCAATGGGACATATCCATAATTCCATATTCATTTAATTCCAGAAACAATTTCTGATCATCTGATGGGGTCAAAAACCACACAAGACATGACCTAAAATTTGCAGTTGAAATTAAATTTTCTAAAGTCAAAGCATGAAGGTCTCAAGAATCTTAGTTCTTGTCTACATGTATATGGACTTTTCGATCCTTTTGGTGCATTTTTGTCTCTGTGAAGAAAAATGAGGCCCAAAGTTTCGACCATGAAAGGCAGTTAAAGTTTGCTCTTTGCTAGTTGTTGATTATGGCCCATGACAAGTTGTGAACGCGAATACATTAATTTGAGTTTATCTGCAATATATCAATAAATATTTGGCATCTAATTTAATTAAGTCCATGAGGGCGTGTTTGACATGTTCTTAGTCCGTGGGGGTGTTTGACATGTTCTGACTTCTGAGTCCGTGTTTTTGAATATTTTTGGGCACCATTATTATATGGTGGGTAGTTGGGTACTTTTGCATTTTGCAAGGTGTGGACTGTGGTGGTGGTTGTACAATGCACATAATTCATTACAAGCTAGTCAGAACAGAAAGTTCTCCGAGTAGACCTCACGCGGTAATGCAACATCATCTATCAACTTATGCAAATTTCTAGAATGGGGGGAGTGTGTATGGAAAATTATAAGTCTTGTTTAAGTAATTATAAGAGTTTTGGGCCTTTTCTTTTATAGCCAATTCATTTTAAGTTAGATACTTTAATTACTTTCATATACATCTTAATTTTTAAAGATTATTATAAGGAAGATTTGTCGAATAAAACATATTTAGGCATATTTGAGAGAATTGTGTGAAACTGTTTACTTAATAAAATTAACGTAAGAATGCTATATAAGTTAAGAAAATAAAATTAAAAAAATAATCGAACTAAATAACATATATTGTCATTGCCAAAATCATTACAGTCAGTTCTTCTCCTTTGTGTCTAATGACATATTTATTTATGGGAATTTTTCTTATTTCTCTTGGTTCTAGTGTACGGTCGTGAAAAACATAGATTTGCCTGGAGTCCACATAAAATCGGAAATTACATTCTTGATTTTTGATCAATATATATGATTATTATGAAGGACTTTGTTATAAGACAATGAAGTCAAAGTTCCTCCTTAGTATTAGTTTTAAGTCTCCGCTGAAGTGGTCTCACCACTTCAGCGGTCTCACCATTCCATTAGCGTAATCTAGACCTAATACATACAAAGACAAATCTGATATATATGAGTTTATCCCAAGTTTTAAGCCAGGGCAGCCGCATCTCGAAAATGAATTAACAATATTAAAATAAAATAAAATGGTATGTGAACTTTTTTATTAATTTGAGGAAGAAAATTTAGGGAGTGGGTTGGAAAGTCAGAACAAAATCTTAATATAAGACAACAATAACCCTTTTGATCTGGTCAGATTGTTAACTTTTGTGATGAGTCTTTCTTTTAGATGTGAAAGTAGAAAATCTATTGTTGTGTCAACACGTTGTGAATGACTTGAATTACAAGGCAAAAATAAATAAATAAAATAAGAGCAAGAACAAAACTGTATGTGAACCTATTTGTTTTGGGAGTGGAAAGTTAGGACCAAATCTAGTATGACCAATTTGATCTGCTGAGATTGTTGAATTTAGGAGTCTTACTCTTTAAGATGTGAGACAAATGTATATGTGACTGAGTATTCGTCACTATGCTGACTTTGGAGGAATGGGCTCTATCTCATTGAGGCTCTCGAGGCATATGACCTAAGATGATTCAGGGCTTGACTTTGTGTTTTCGAATCGAGGCCAGGCTCGGGCCCAAAATCTGAGATTCAAGGCCCAAGGTTCAGCACTAGTCTAGCTGAGGCTTTGAGGCCAAGGTTCAAGACTTCCTCGGCTAGCCCAGCCCACAGGAAAAATATTCCAAGTACTTTTACAGCCCAAAAAGCCATAGAGTTCAACTCATCCCATTGGAAAATCTTGGGTCCGTTGCTATCGGCCACCGCCACCACCACCACACTACTCATTCACAGGTTATTACATCGAAATAAAGAAAATAGAAATTTCACATTTAAATGTCATTGTGTTGATGAATATGTTAAGGTCAACCAGAAAATGTTGCGAACCAAAAGTTTGAGAGCAAAAGAAAAAAGGGCAATGGCTAGCTTAAAGAAACGGCTACTCCATCACACATAACATGGAGAAATGATGACAATCATGACACACATGATAAAGAATAAACGTACATAACGTTGGGGGGTGTGGGATGCACTTATCAACATACAAAAAGGTCAATACAAACCCACTACAATATCCTACAAAGACATTACAATCTACAAACTGATGGTATAGATGGAGCAGCACCACCCTATCCTGGGCTGTCCATATATGCTTTTTTCACATGGCCTCCACTTGCATTGCCATTCCCCTATTCTCAATCGTGAAGCCAAAGGAACTATCTCCCCCACCCACTTGTGAAATATTTAGTGTACTACCACTGCTAGCTCCTAATTGGGTAATCTACATGCCAACAAGGTGTGCCTTGGGATAAAGATAACCCAAGTCAACCAACTAGATTATTAATGCAATCACAATGAAAATTTTTTAAAAAAGCTTTTTTGCCTAAATACTATCTGTACTATAGGGGGAGTGCTCTTGTATCACTTAAACTTTTTTTTTTATTAATTTATTACTTAAAGTTATCAATATATGCCAATGTGGCACCTGCCATCCATTTCTGTCAATTTTTATGTTAACTTAAAGGTACTATTATCAATTTATGTCATAGAATATCTTAAAAAATAAAAAAAAATCCAAATAAAACTCTAAACTAAAAAATAAAATTAAAAAAACAAATCCAGCCAATCCACCCTCACCCCTGATGTGAGACCTCATAAATTTTTTTAATTTTATTTGAAATTTATTATGAGATTTTGATAATTTATTTAAAGAAGTTGTGATTTTCAAAAATAGTTTGGAAGTCAAAATAATATTTTGACCCCCTTAGATAATTAATACTCACTGAGATGAGTCCATATGATTTTTCAGTGATTTTTTCTGAGACCCGAGTTATTTTTAACGAATTTTACAAAAATAATATTTAATTATATTTAAGGGCAAACTAGGAAGTTTGAGAAAAAAAGGTGATGATTTAACAGAAATATTGATACTGACAAGAAAAAAAGTTTGAGTGATACGTAGCACACCCATATAGTCCATGTGGTATTTGAGTAAAAAAACCTTTAAAAAAATAAAATTAAGGCACGCCTAGGCCTAGCTAGAGCTCGAGATATATCCAAGAAGAAAATTTAATAAAAGCGTGAGGAAGTCACTGAATATTAAAGTGAGGACAAATTGCGCCACAAGGCACATATCACACTCTCTCTAGCTATCATCTCTTTTGCAGCCTTATTAGTTCTAGTGGGGACTCCCTCTGGTTGTCAATGCCCATTGGTACTTTATTGGGATCGATCGTACATTAATGCAAAGAGTATAAAAAGGGTCAGGGATGACTGAGCTTTTGCATATTCCTCAAGTACTTGAGACAGGAGATGGAGCTTAAGGGTAGAGTGTGTGGAGTTCTTTTGATCCTTGCAGCTTTTGTGTTGAGCCCATTATGTTTGGCCGATGGACTCAAAGGTTCTGATGCAATAGATGGCATTGGTGGGTTCAATGCTACAACTATGCCCAATTTGTCAAGTCCAAACCATCAGCTAGTTAAAGATGCAACCGAAAGGAATCTGACTACTTCATCTGATGAAGTTTTGGTCAAAAGCAATAACAATCAAAATGCAGGTGGAAGTGGAGGAGGAGGTGGCGGAGGTGGCGGCGGCGGCGGCGGCGGTGGAGGTGGAGGTGGCAATGGTGGTAAAGGTGGGGGAAGTGGTGGAGGAAAAGGAAAGGGTAGAAGCCACAAAAGACGACCGGGAAAAGGAAACAGTAGAGGGAGAGGAGGTGGCAATGGCGGCGGTGGTGGCGGTGGCGGAGGTGGAGGTGGAGGAGGTGCAGGAAATGGGAAAGGCCATGGATGGGGTGGGGGAAGTGGTGGTGGGGGTGGGGGTGGTGGGGGAGGTGGTGGTAGTGGTGGAGGTGGCGGTGGAGGCGGTGGTGGAGGAGGAGGAGGTGGTGGTCAAGGTGGAGGTTGGGGTCGGGGAGGAGGCAGTGGTGGAGGAGGCAACAATTGGGGTTGTTGGGCTTGGGGATGTGGTGGGCCTGGTGGCCATCAAAAATCAATTGAAGGCAGGAAAGGCAGTCCTTGACCCAACCCAATAATTTAGATATGGACCATGCACATTGCATGGACCGCAAAGAACGTTCCAAAAAGAGTATTAAATATTGGACTGACTACCCTCCCACAGTCCCACATATATTTTGATTTTGTTGCTTTTGGTAGTCAGAAAAACAAAACCATACCATTAGAATTCTTCCCCAAAAAAAGTATGAATACTGAGTGAGTGGTGTGTCTGTTGTGTTTGACAATTATTAGTGATTTGCGATCGAACACTTATTTGAGAAAGTATCAATAAAAATATTATCAATTTGAGTGCTCTTTTTCACTTTTTTTCTGGAACCACCAATGCTTGTTGACCTTTTTTGTATACGTGACCTATTTGCAAAATTGCACCAAAAGTTCCAAAACCTTAGGCAGAGGAAATGTAACAATCAAAGAAACCATAACAGTGTACAGATATTACATTGGCCCTAGACTCCCAAAAACACAAAAGAAACAAGGTAAGAAATTCTAGTAATTGGGTCATTTTTCCTTTTAGTCAATCTCACATCTTTCTTGTTGGGCTATTCTTCATATCAAATGTAGAAATATTGGAATGAATTGTGAAGACTTTTGACTAGCCTCAAATGGGCCCAAATGAAACCCAAGAAATGGGCTCAAATTAAATCCAAGAAATGTGCTCGATGGTTGATGCCAAGTTCCAACTGAGATTAAAATTGATATAATAATTGACCCAAAAAAGTCCTCTAATGTGCTCTTTACCAAATATCTGCGTTCTACAATGTTATGTTACAAAAATAATTGTCGAAAGTCCAAACTACACTTCAACAAAGATTCATTTGATCAACGGTTTAGATCGACAGTATAATATTGAAATGAGCGCTAGTTGTTCTTGTCAGATTGAAGCCGAACTTGGGACTTGTCATATCGATTGCCAGATTTGAGTGAGCTATAATTACAAAGCTATTATTATTAAAACTGAAGCTGATGAAAAGATAAACCTAACAGGAGTTTGACTTCTATACCCAATAAACAATTTTTTTTTTTTGGCCATGAACCCAATAAACCAAGTATGACACGATACATTTCGATCAATGATGTGTTACAATATCAAGTAAAATACATGGACATTTTGACTTTACAAATAACCTATAACAAATTTTAAACATAATGTGATTCATAAAGAAAGTTTCAGATATATGTGAAAACAACCAATATTTACCGTCCAGGTATGACTTGCTAGATGGACAACATACACAAAATCAAATCAACTGGCATTTTCCCATTCAGATTTTTCATTCAATTAATTTAAGTCTTAGAGCAGGAACTGGATCCCCTACCTTACTTCTCTGCAAGGTTGGTACCAGGCTTAGAGCTTGCAGGAAAACAAGGCAGGGATTCAGGTCCCTCAGAGCAATATAATACACAAAGGTCTTTAAATGAAATGGAGCCACTCAACCACACATTGGATAGGGCTGATAAGCTAAACAACCACACAAGAATTAGGCTGGTGATACGTGAACAAACATTATGGTCAAAAGAGTTGGGTGAGGTGGGCACAATCACTACTCACTACTGCATGTTGGTCTTGTAGATAATGGGTTGAGAGAGAGAGAGAGAGAGAGAGAGAGAGAGAGAGAGAGAGAGAGAGAGAGAGAGAGAGAGAGAGAGAGAGAGAGAGAGAGAGAGAGAGCTTTTTGCCTTTGGATTTTCCAAATGGAGGGTACAAGGCAATCCCACCCCACACCAGTAGTAGTCTTTAAGTGAGAGGCCGGCCCAAAAGTTTTGACTACCACTGTTATGTAAACTAATTAATATCTTAATTTGAGGCGATTTAATTATTACTACCAAGTACTAAGTACTAACCCACACATCTGCATCAACATCATCATTGTTGTTGTTGTTGATGGCCCTTGGAAGAAAAACAATACAAAATTTCTTTCTTAGTTTGAATGTGACATTTTCTGTTACCAAAGGAATCAACAGGACCCAAATCCTGCTGATTCTATCATCCTATGCATTGGACTAGTGCCACCTTCATTTTAAGGTGAAAAAAAAATAAAAATAAAAAACCCTTTATTTGAATGTTCTATCCACCAATCTCTTCTACTAAGCGGAATAGGGCACATAAACTCATTTCTAATTAAAGAAATTTATAATTTAGTAGAAAAAAACTTTTTCATCATATAGTTTGACTAACTTGTTACTATAGAAATTAAAGTATTCAAATCAAAATTAATTGATAATGAATAAACACATGAGAGCAATTGTGGCCTGATAAATTAATGAATTCTCTGCTTTTGATACCATATGTAGAAGTATAAGCATGTAGTTCAAAATTAATTGACAATAGATGGATAGACTACTCATGACGTTATTAAATATTGTAATACAATGCTTTACATTTCTAATATGATGTATACTCTCAACAGTTTTATCATCATAATTTCAATGATTAGAACTATTTACTTAATAAATTTTTATTTGATTGTGTATGATACTAAGTTATTTCTTTTCGGATGTGATCGTGAGTTCAAAACTCATAAACAACAGTTGTTAATAAATAAATAAACAGTCTATTAAGAACATAAATGTTATACTTTATGGTAAAGGAAATATTACCCAAAATTTAATAATACAAGACCCATTATTATTTTAATTATTTATACTTAATTGTTTATTTTGCTTCATAATCCATACTCATTAATTAGTAAGATTGTAAAACTTGAGAGACCTCATAAGTAGGGGTGGGCACGGTGCGGTCCGGCCAAGTTCTCCCCCCACATTGGCACTGCACTGTAGAGGACAATACGGTGCGGTGCGGTGCCGGTGTAGGAGAATTGTTGCAGCAGAACTGGACCAAACCAAACTGTAACAGTTCCGGTCCGGTCCAGTGCACTGTTTCTGTTTTGGGCCTTATTGTTTTGGGCTTTTTAGTCTGAGCCCAATTAAAAATTTGGGCAAAAAAATAATCAACCATACTACTGTACCATCCTGTCATGTTCTCACTTCTCATTTCAGAACAAATTAACATGCACTCATAAGCTTTTCACTGCACCACATTTCAAGAAACGACAGAAAATTAAAATCCAAGAGAAAACAAAGCCACAAGCTAGCAAATCAAATTGGTAACCAAAAACTAGACCATGAATAGCAGCTAAGGGCCTGCCAGACATATTATTGTCTACAGTCAAACATACCCTGTAATTTGACACAGCACAACACAATAAAACACAAATTTGCTTATACAGTATACAGATATGTAAAGAGGATTCACAATATGGATCAAAACAACCCATTAATCAATAATTACAAAATTTCATATCCCCCAGCCAACAAACACCATAAATCACTCATTGTCTTCAAATAACCCTTGCCAGCAGCCATCAAATACACCATAAAACTCCTGCCAGCAGCCATCTAATACACCAGAATACCCCTGCCATCAGCCATCAAATACACCAGAATACCCCTGCCAGCAGCCATCAAACACTATAAATTAATAACTAGGCAACTAAACAATGGAATTCAACTTGTGGAAGTAAAAAAACTTACCATTTAGGCTGCCTACTCAACACTGAATAGCAGAGGCTGTTTTCTTTGAAGTGGCTAAAGACATGTATTCTATAAAACAAATCAAAAGATGCACAATTCAGTTTTCAATATAAGAAAGTATAATACAATAAACTAAGTTATAACAAAAAATTATACCAGCTTCAAGTGCTTCATAAAACTCCATTTCTTCAATGGATGGATCATACAGTACAGAAGAGATATCATCGGATCTCAACCAATTTTGACAACAAATAAGAGCCTCCACCATTTTTGGAGTCAACGAAGCACGAAATGGATTAACTACCCTCCCTCCCGTGCTAAAACAACCCTCTGAAGCCACTGTAGAAACTGGAATTGCAAGGATATCCTTTGCAATTAGGGCCAAAGTAGGGTATTTAACCCCATTGTACTTCCACCATTGAAGAATGTCAAATTCAGAGTTAGGATTGCCTTTTTCAATAGGATCCATGATGTACCTATCCACCTCATGCTCCAAAATCACTACATGACTTGCTTCAGCTTCCTCCAACCATTCCCCAAGCAATTCTTGCCTTTTTCTTCCCCCTCTAAGTGCCTTATAAGTTGTCGAAGTACTAGTAGTGGCACTTGAGGAAGTAGGACCAGTCAGCCCACTACTACTAGAACCTTGACTTTGGGAGTTTGGTGCAGCATACTCATCAAACAATTTGATGAGTAAGGCTTTGATCTCTTCTTTCTTCTTGGTGGCATATTGTACATCCAAACAACACTTTTTGAGCATGTATGCCAAGTTTCCCAATTTGTATCTAGGGTCAAGGACAAGTGCAACCATCAAAAATTGGTTGATCTTGTCAAGATCCCCCCAATACTTCTGAAATTTCTGCATCATGCCTATGGACATTTCATTCAACACCACTTGTGCCTCCGAATCATCAAAACCATCAAAAGACATATCTTCATCACTAAACCCTAAACATTTAATTTCATATTCAATGGAAATTAAATCGTGGAAGGTTTCATGGACAGCGGGTTGTGTAGTCAAACTCATTTTCAAGGTCATGTCATAAAAGACCTTCAAGAAGTTCACAAAAACAGTGGCATTGACCCAATCATTCCCATTTGGTGGTCCTACCCTTTTCCTAACATTGGAAACCTCTTCTTCATCTTCACCAAACCAACTCAAGTATGCATTGTGCTCTTCATTGTCTCCCAACCTATCAAAAGCCTTTTGAAACTTCAAAGCAGATTCTAACATCATATAGGTAGAATTCCACCTAGTTGGGACATCCAACACCACAAGACCCTTGCATGGAATTGTCTCTACCTCCACACAAGTCTTGAAATCAGCCAACCTTTGAGGTGATGATCCAACATATTTCACTGCATTCCTAATGGCTAGGATTGACTTCTCTAGTTTCTTCAATCCTTCCCCAACTATCAAATTCACAATGTGAGCACAACACCTCACATGCATGTACTTCCCCCCCAAAACCATATTAGCATTTGTCCATCCCTTCATCTTGCCCTTTAGATATTCAATTGCCACAGTGTTTGAAGAGGCATTATCTGCTGAAATGGTAAGAACCTTCTCCACACCCCATTCTCGCAAACATTGTTCTAGAAGCTTCCCAATTGAATTCCCCTTGTGATTAGCTATCACTCTAAAGTTCAAAATCCTCTTGTGTAGCTTCCATTCACTATCTATAAAATGGGCAATGATGGCCATATAGTTAATGTTTTGACAACTAGTCCAAGTGTCGGTTGTGAGGCATACCCTATGTGAGGATAGATCCTTCTTCAAATTTTCCTTCATTTCATCATACAAGGCCAAGAAATGCCTAACAAGGGTCCTACGGGATGGGACTTGGAAAATGGGGCAAGCAACATTGCAAAATCTCCTAAACCCTTTACCTTCAACAAAGCTAAAAGGTAACTCATCCATGATCACCATTTCCACACAAGCCTTGAGACAATCATCCTTACTAGACCCCCTAGCCACTAAATTGCCTAATGTTTGGTCAAAAGACAATGTCTTTTTCGTTTTGTCTTTCAATCTCCCCGGGTAGGCCTTACAAAGACGCTCTATGTGTTTATTCAAGCTGGAGGTACCATTAAAAGATGGGTCAGCAGCATATTCATCTTTGCAATACTTGCACCTACCTTTCGTTTTTATGGTTTGAGCTTTAGTTCCATCTGCTTTGGTAATCTCAGCCACAACCTCATATCTCTCAAAGTGTTCCCAAATGGGGGCTCTTTCCTTGACTGGTTTCCTTGAACCAGTTGATGGTGGTAGTGGTGGCCTTGCACCACTAGGTGGAGGTTGGGTAGGTGCTGCAGCTGCTGTTGGTGTTGGTGTTTGTGATGGTGTTGGTGTTTGTGATGGTGTTGGTGTTGGTGATGGTGTTAGTAATGGTGATGGTGATGGTGTTGGTGTTGGTGAAGAGGCATAGGCGAAGGAGAAGCTACTAGGGGTACCTTGTGATAGAAGGTCCATCCCTCCTAAGTCTTAAACACTAAACAGAAACCCCAATTTTCAGCAGCCCTCATTCACAAGTTCACAACCATCATGCTAATTTGCCAAAATAAACTAAATGTAGTAATGTACCTCACAAAACTGCCCATTGCCCAAGTACCCAAAATGTTGCTCAGGCTGCTCACTGCTCAGCAATTGAAACCCCAAATGTAGTACAAAATCCAGAACCTGCATATGTAGTTCAAAGTTTCAAACCCCAAATTAACTATAAACCCTAATTTAAAATTGAAATTGCAAGGAAGAACCACAAAATTGCACATAAATTACAGAATAACCCTAATGTAAACCCTAACCCGAAATCAAACCCCAAATTAACTATAAACCCTAATTTAAAATCAAAATTGCAAGGAAGAACCACAAATTTGCACAAAAATTATAGAATAACCCTAATGTAAACCCTAACCCGAAATCAAACCCCACATTAAGTCATTAACTATAAACCCTAATTTAAAATCGAAATTGCAAGGAAGAACAAAAAAATTGCACAAAAATTACAGAATAACCTTAATATAAACCCAAACCCCAAATTGCAAAGAGATGACAAGATGAGAGAGTGAGAGATGATAGACTGACAAAGAGAGACGCGAGATGAGAGATGAGAGTGAGAGAGATGGTTACCTGAGACGACGCCGACGAGATGTACCGGAACGGCTTTTGATTCGCTGCGACGACGCCGACGAGATCAGCTCTCACGCTGCGACGACGCCGACGAGATGTACCGGAACGACTCTTGAGTGGTTGAATCAGATGACTGCGATTCGCGAGTGAGAATGAGAGATGAGAGACAGAGATGACTAGATGACTAGATGAGATCATGAGAGATGCGAGATGAGATCATGAGAGTGCGAGAGATGGTTACCTGAGATCGAGTGTGAGAGCTGAGAGTGAGAGACAGAGCAGAGATTTGGCTGCGTGAGAGAGGAGAGGCAGAGACTGAGATGAGAGTGACTGAGTGAGATTGGCTGCGTGAGACAGAAATCGAATTGGGGCTTTAGGGTTGGGGACCGGGGTAATCCATAATTGGGTAGGGTAATTGCCTAAATGGCCAAATGGGTAAATTGGTAATTGACTAATCTAATTAGTAATTAGGGTTTGACTTTTTAAGGGTTTCATTTGATTTTGGGGTTTCAACTTTCAATTGGGGTTTCATTTAATTTTGGTGTTTTAATTGGGGTTTAGAGTATAAGGTATTTAGGGTATATGATATAGTCTTATAATAAACTTATAAACATATACATACAAAAATTATAAGTTAGGATGTACTATAATATTATAAACTATATATTATATGGGTACTATCAAATATATAATTAATATTTCAATTAGGGTTTAAATTGGTAATTTGTAATTGACTAATCTAATTGGGGTTTGAGGGTTTCAATTGGGGTTTCAATTGGGGTTTAGAGTATAGGGTATAGTCTTGTAGTAAACATATACATAAAAAAATTATAAGTTAGGATATACTATAGTATTATAAATTATATACTATATAGTACTATCAAATATATAATTAGTGTTTCAAATGGGGTTTAAATTGGTAATTTGTAATTGATTAATCTAATTGGGGTTTAAATTGGTAATTTGTAATTGACTAATCTAATTGGGGTTTGAGGGTTTCAATTGGGGTTTAGAGTATAGGGGCCATAGGCCATTTAGGGTATAGGGTATAGTCTTATAGTAAACAATAATATATATATAAACAAATTATAAGTTAGGATATACTATAGTATTATAAACTATATACTATATAGTACTATATATATAATATATTTTAGGGTCTAAAATATAGCTAGGTTAATATTAATTTTATTATCTAAAATATATATAAATGTGTGTAAAAAAGTGTATAAAAAAGTGTATAAAAATGTGCTAAAAAAGTGTATAAAAATATAAAATGGTATAAATATATATAAATATATATATGTTTATACACATACGGTCCGGTCCGGTCCGGCCCGGCTTCAAGGAAAGCAAAACCGGAACTGGAACCGTATAGGACCGGTCCGATCCAATTCGGTCCAATCTTTGACCGGTTTTGATCAACACGGTTTTTACGGTTTTTTAACCCCCGATTTGGTTCGGTGTGTCCGGTTCGCAGTTTAAATGCCCACCCCTACTCATAAGGGTTTTGTGGTATGGAAGTAGGCTCACAATATTGTGAATACCTAAGCAAATCGGAGGGGAACACAAGTGGACAAGGCCATCCTCATCTTCTGTATCTCCCCTACCTATTAATGTTGCACTATTATAGACGTTTGAGAGTGGTTGGAACTGGTGGGAGATGGCCATCACGTAATTGCCACTCAACAATTATGGTAGGGCACCTATGGCATTTTTCCCACACTTGGAATTTCTTATGCGTTTAGGTTTTCTCTTAGTTTCATTTTGGTGGATACCCTACTGATTTTGAAAGACCAGACCGACCACTCACGTGCCCAAACCTCACATGATTATATTCTATTCTATTACAAAACATTTTTTTAAACCCTCAGTTAATGATAGCTTGTAGTTTTCCCAGCAAGTCTTCAAAAAATAGTCACAAATATTAAATAGAAGTGGATTATCTTGTTTTCCTTATACAGGTATGAGAACAAGAAATGGCTTTTTATTTGACTCTTGATGCTCATGTCTTTGTTTGAGCTGATGATTATTCATGAGATGGATCAAATATAAATGAAAAATGTTTTGTTAGCAACTTTATAACATATTATGTTATACTAACTGTTAAGATTATGCCTTCAACATAAGATGTTAGACTGTCTGATAAGAAAATATTTATTTCTTATTAGTATTTAAATTTAACATAATAAAAGAAAAAATGGGGTATTAAAAAATTTAAATATAACTTGCTCATTGGAATATCTAAAATACAATATTAATTAGTTGAATCCTAGTGTGTTCTTGCAGTCTAATCCGGCCGGCAACAAGTTATACAAAGATATGTATAGTAGCGACTTGTATTTGACTGATGACAAATGTACAAAGTTTTATGCATAATAATAATATTAGAGATGTGACGACATATAGCATGCGCATTGTAACTAGGAATTCTAAATGAATTCACATGCCATCATATTCCCGCCAGCAACAACGCAACTTCGAGGTCCATTTCAAAAATTCTCTGCATTTTTACCCCCAAAAAACATTTTTTATCAAATGTCATGCATCTCCTTTCAAACAAATTTTTTTAAAAAAAGTTATGCTTCTACTGGGCTAGAGTTTGGAGTCATAATTGCAATTTGCAATTATGGAAGACAGGACTAAAGTATTGTAAAATTAAAAAGGAAAAAAAAGGGACATAGTTAAAGCTTCTTTGATTTAGTTCAAAAGGGTTTCAATTGTAAATCTAAAGTTCTTTAGACATTTGTTTGAAAGAATTCACGTGTTTGAAATCGATATATAATTTCATAAAAATGTGAGTTTGATTTGGCAACCAAAGTTGTAAGAGCCAAACCGAAGGTGTTTTTGATTTGGAAGAGGGGGATTATGGAGTAGGAATGCGCGCGGCAACCGATTTAAATTCTGAAATTGCTTGTGAAGTGGGATTCTCAGACAATATGTGTTGGCCAAAAAAACCTCGGACAATATGCACTGACTGTAACTGTTACGTCCAAACATCAAATGCCTCCATAAACGGCACCAAAACCAAAATAAAACAAAATTCTCATTTCTCACTTCAGAATTTGCAGGTAGATAATCCAACGGTCAGGATTCAACACGCTGCGTGCAGATTACGCCACATCAATATGTGTCGTTCATAACATTTTTGCTTCCCAACGGCCACCAAATTAAAAAGCCCCTCAAAAGGCCAGTTACACCACCAAATCCACCTTTCCCTCTAAAACTGATCAAAATTAGGACCATTAATTAAACCCAAAAACCACGAATTTGGAAATTAAATAGAGACAAAAACAAAGAATATAATTTAAAATTAAGTACATATTAAGTAAACTCCTGCCTAATCAGTTACATGCCTACAAACCTACCGCACCAACCATCAAAAAGAAAAAAAAAAAAAAAAAAAAAAAAAAAAAAGGAAAAAAACATGTACACTAACTCGGCCTGTTCGAACCGGGTCTAATCTAATACGGTTCGTTTTGTCATCTCTTCCCTACTTGCTAACTAAAGTCTTGACCTTTTTTAATTTCCTAATCAAAAACTGGGCACAACCGGAGTGAAACCGGGTTCGGGCACGCCGGGGGTCTCCTTCTTCCGCCGCATCTCCAGCACTTTACGGTGGTGGTTCGAGTGCAACTCGCTCGAGAAAGTCGGGCTGCATGCGGGTCTGTATTCGGGCAGGAGCCGACCCGACTTGAACCGGACCCCACAAGCGTTACAGAGGGTCTTGGCTCCATTGGGACCCGTTCTCCACTGCGGGGTCTTCTGGACGCCACAATGGCTGCACCGGCGCGGGGGCTGCTGGGTCGAACCGCCCTCCGCCACGGTTCTTTTCTTCAGCTTTTTTGGAGGCTTCTCAACGAACCCAACCGGTTCGACCGGTTCGTGGTTCTGGGTTGTGTTGTAAAGGAGCCAGGAGCTCGAGGGGGACGAAGAAGAAGACGACGAACTGGAACTCGAGGAGGACTCCGTGAACGACGGAGACCCAAGTGACCAGACCCGACCGCCGGTCCGAGCACGCTTGCTTCTTGCTTTGGCCGGAACTGGAGTCTTGAAACAGGGCTTTTGGAGTAAAATGGTTTCCGGTTCAGGCATCTTTACCAGAAATTGCGGTACCGGCCGTTTCTCGTTGTTGTTTTTGGGCATCTCGGACAAAAAACCGGCGGGGAGAGAAGCTGAGAATTCCGAGAAAGAATCCTCGACAAAATGAGACAGCCATTCGAGGCTTTCCAAGTCGTCTGCCTGTAAAAATGGTAGCTTTGGTCAATTAACCACAACCCAACACCTTAAAAACACCATTTTTGAACATTTTGAAATGGGGAACAGATAGAAATGAAGTACCGGAACGCTGAGTCCGCTGGAGGGCTCAGGCCCAACAAGGTCAAGGTCGTTTTTTTCAGACAAACTCGTACTGGGGTTCGAGGTTTCATGGTCCTGGTTCTGTTTCTGAGGGGAAACAAAGGACTTGTCTTCTTCTTCCTCCTCCATCTCCTCCTCGGCCTCAGCCTCTGCCTCTTGTTCTACAAAGCCATCTTCATTTGAGAAGTCAAGGAGGTCATCCACAGAGAAATCGTCAGAAGCGACACCGTTTTGGTTTTGGCCATTCACAGTACCCCACAAATCATCAAGAACCGCTTGTGGGCTCGGTTTCACAGCCATCTCCTTCCTAATACTGCTCTTCAAAGCCATTTCCACGCATTCCATTTCAGTCTCAACCTAAACCAGCCAAAACAACAAGAAAGCAACATTCTTTTTAGCATCCCCGGTAAAAATAAGCAAACCCCATTTCTTAAAAATCAAAACTTTATTTCATTTTACATGCCCAAAACAAACAATAATATGTGTGTACCTGTTGTTGAGGTAGTGGTAGTGGAAGAGGTGGAGGACAATAGGATGTTAAGAGCGAAGGAGAAAAAGAAGAAGAGAGAGAAGAGGTTGTGGTGGTGGTGGATGCAGAAGAAGAAGGGATTGAACAAGTAAAGGGATGAAATTGGAATAAAAAGGGGTGGTGAGTTTGGTAAAGCATTGAATTAGGGCTGAAAGCGTCCGTGGCCCTATTACTAAAAGTGCCCGTTTCTCTCTCTTTAATTTTTACTTTTTTTTTTTGTTTCTTTTCCTTCTTTCCACACCCCTCTGCCCTCTCTAACCTTTATATATCCCACCTACTGTTCTCTGTATTTACCACTTGAATACGTTGCAATCTACTACTACTAAACCGTACTGTTCCATAATTACATATTTACATGTAAAAAGAAAAAAACAAAAGAGAGACAATACGAGAAAAAATATTTTTTTTTATCGTCTGAAATTACGAGGACTGCCCCTTATGAATTTGACTGATTGGACTTTTTTCCATGTCTGGGTTTTGTACATATATGGGTAGGCCAGGTCGGACCATATCCACAGACACCACCACCCAACGTTCATAAAACTTCCGTTTCAATGCGGTTTTTCGATATTTCTTTTTTAATTTGAAAAAGTTATAAAAAAAAAAGGTGGGATAAGAATCATAGGGTGGGTGAGGACCGTGAGGTTCGTCCCACAGAAACTCAGCTTAGTGAATGCCTAGGAAACCGCCACCTTTCCGGTTTTTTTTTTTTTTTTTTTCCTTTTTTACTTTTCTTCTTTGTCAAGAATTGGCCCATCGCTTTTGACTAATTTACATCGCCTGCCTACCGCGTTGATCGCCGCTCATTTTGGTTCTTCACCTCCCCGCTCATTGCACTTTATTACGAAATTAACTCCTAAATTGCACATTATTTACTTTTATTGCACCAAAATAGGTAGAAATTTGGTCCTGTTTATTGTACATTTCAATGGAAATAAAACTCTTTTGAACGGTTGAGATTTGACTAGCATCCGTTGCAATCGTTAGATTTCACATTAATCAACAGTTCATACTCTAACATATTTTATGTTTACTTTTATAATGTATCATTAAAGTATTGATGATTAGAAAATATTTAGTTAAAAGTAATGTCATTTGCCCTTTGCTTAATCTATAACTTAACAAAAAGTTTCCCAACTCCCTCAAGTAATTAGGAAACCTTTTGTGAATTCTAAATTTTCTAATATCATAAATTAACATTTTTTTCCCTTTAATTCTTAAGATTGCATAGAATTTTAGTAAATTGTGACAATAAATAGGGTAAGAATTGGTTGATGTTCTTTTAATAAGTCAATCGTCAATCTTGGCACATAGCCAGCTATCATTTGACAATTCTCATGAAAATTTCCAATAACATGAATTTTCTACAATTTGTGGTATCATGGGCTAAGTTATTTGATTTTTTATCCACTTTATTGAGAGCCACGTTATTTTCAGAGTAATAGTTGTCATAATCAGAGCAATGCAACCTACTTTCTATGTAACCTGCTCACAACAATTTTAATTTAATCTTTGCAATAGTATATATTTTCGCCAATTTAATCCAATATATAATTTTGTTTCACCTAAAGAAAGAGTGAAAGAGAATAAGTATTTATGGTCATTTATTGGCCAACAAAAATATTTATGGCCATTTTTACTTATTAGTTTCTACCCCTTACAAGAACCTCCGAGTAATAATCCCATATGAACATATATAGCAAAGAAAGAGTCAGACACTCTTAAGAGTGATTAATAGTCGGTGGTTTGTTGTTAAAAAACTGAGGTTGTGATTTTTTTGAATACCCCAATAATGGTTCACAACTTTACAAGCATCAAAAGGACCATGAATTCAGACCAACAAAAAAAAAAGGATCATGAATTATTGCGAAAATTATTTTGTTGTAGGCTTGAAAAGGAATTTACTAGGCCCCTCTTATTCATACGTACATATAAAGATATACATTACCTTAATTTTCTATATAAAACAAAGGAACACTGTATATACCTCAGCAAAAACTGATATTTGTATTTTGCACCAAAAAATCAAATTCCTAGTTCTTAAAATGGTAACTAGCTTGCACAGCCATTTTTCTTTTCATTATTTGTCAAATGACTCAAATGTTAGTTGTTTTTATATAAATTGGTATGTATAAGTTAAATGATCTATTTTAAGGTCCGTTGGCTTTAGGTATCAAATTTTAATAGTTTTTTAGTTTAGATACTAAAATTTAATAACATTATAAATTAGGTACTAATTGAAAGTCAAACATAATAATATAGTAAAAGGTAATATAATTTACAAATATTACATTATACGTCACTACAATAAAAAAAATATGGTCAATTCTAAATAAATCAATAAAAAAAAAATTTTGTTTATGTTTGCTCCCGGGTTTTTAGCGAAACTTAAACCCTGAGCCATAAGCTCCAGAACTCTAATTATAAACCCTAAACCTCATTTATATACCATGCACTTCATTTCTATACCCTAAACTAAATTAAGGGTAACGTTGTAATTTTATGCTCATAAGTACAATTAGACTATATTAGCCAACTTATAAGACAATATAAAAGTTTCAAGGCCAAAAATGTCAAATAAAAATGCTTAAAACAAAAGGGTCAACATGTTTGTGACATAATCTAAAAAACTACATTTATATTTAGTAGTCTAATTAAAATATTATATAATCTTCGTGCTATTCTAAAAAATTATTAAAATTTAATTTTTAATCATAATTTTTTACATTATTTAATGTCACTTGAATTAATTCACGTACAACAAAATAGTCTAATAGTCTATTGAATGACTCTTGTAGTTTAACATTTTTTTACTCAATTAAAGAATTTAACAATGTAAATAAGCGAGCAACTTTATATAGATAGCAACTTAAATCATAATAGAAATAAAACACAAGGGCACAAAACCAATGAGGGTAGTGCAATTCCCTTTTTCTTTCCTTCAAATGATTTTGGCGCGTAGAAGAATCCGGGGCAAACCAAATAGAAATGACCCCGAACCGTATTCGATTGAGGCATGCCCGGGATTAATGGGTACGACCAAATATGATGATACATATCTTCCACATCCTATCTCCATAATGATGAAAAAGTAGAGTGCATGGCTTAGAAGCCAAGGTAGAACCAATGTATGGATGACATGGGGCCAGCTTTTGTCGCCAACTCTCCCAACTGAGATGATTCCCTCTCTACTCTTGCTTGCTCACAGTTGCTAAGCACTGCACTGTGGGCTGAGTGGGATTAGGGGTGTTTTCGTAACTTCCTCTGGTATTAAATCATAGAAATGAAGACACAAAAAACGGAAAGAAAAAAAACAAAAACAAAAAAACGGTAAAGACGGTCAAAATACGTACATTGAGAGATTCCAATAGTTGACTGTTTACTAATACTAGCTGGTAAAACAAGAGCCGGCTTCCCAGACTCGGACTCCGAGTCGTTTTCAGCCGCCCAGAGTCGTTTCTTCACGTGGTGTGTTACTATTGGACAGGTGACGTTGCCCAATAAATCAACGTCTTCAATTATTATAATTTTTTCCTTTTTCATTTTGGGGTTTTAAATTTTGAATTTTGAAAATCAAAATTATGGATATGGTTCTGTACTTCTGTCTTCCATGGAGTGACCGAGTGACAGACCAAATAATTACACAAATTCTTTTTTCTTTTTTTAAATTTATAGGGCTAATGCCTAATGGGTTTGGGCCATTGGCCCTTCCTCGGCATATGGAGCCCAACTAGTATAAAACGGGGTGCCCAAAGTAAGATTTTGTTATTGGACCGAAATACCCTTGGCTTGTTATCTAAGTAAGTAACTATCTATCTATCTATCTTGGAGCGTGAAGTGAAATCATGGTGTACGGCAGAGAGAGAGAGAGAGGAGTGAGAGGTGAAGTTACAAACAGAAAGTACGGAATCTTCTGAAATTTCCAATGAAGAAGTTGGTGTCTTTTATGTCTCATGTCTTGATACGGTTCGTTTTATCGTATATGTCTATCAGAAAAACCCCCACGAAGCTCCCCAAAACATAATAAACTTCATAAAATAGGACCCACCAACACATTTTTATAATTAAATACTTGTAAATTTGTAAGTGTAATTAAATGGGTGGAAGAAGTGAAGAACTACAAATTCTAAATATCATAACTAATGAAATCTTTGTTTTGTTCCGGAATGCAAATGCAAGAGAACAGGAATGTGAGAGAGTGTTTGAAAGCTCAAGAGCATTTTGATGTTGGGCATTGGAAGGCTCACACACATCGGGTATTAATATCATTTTTCATCTTGCATTAGAGAAAATTTCCATAAGCAAGTAAATAAAGTATAAATATAAATTCACTATTGGAACATCAAAGACAAACTAAATAAGCAAAACAAAAAAATAAAAACCAAGAAAAATCCCTACTCTTTTCATTTTCTTGGATTGGCTGGTGATTAAAATAAAAATTGGAGAGGGGACCCTATTCTTGATAAAATTAGATTGTCAATTGACAAGGGTCATGCAACCACCATTTATTAGGTTAATTGATTGGTAAAGGTAATATCTGTTTCCAGATCTTAAACAAGGAGGAGGTATTAATATTGGATTTAACTCTTTAATGATAATATCTCTTTCAGACTCCTTCTCTTTAATGAGTAGGTATTGGATTTAACTGGGATAAGTAATTTGAACTCCAAAGTGTAAAAATGTCATCATTCCTATTGTGCATGGTTTTTGACATCCACATGCTAAAACTAGCTATACTTGATTTGCAGAATGCCTCCACACAACTCAAATCAGTGAATACCAAATTTATAAAAACCAATATTGAAGCATGAAGAGATATTAGAGGTAGAGTCTAAAAAGGCACTGATGATAAGTGATAACACATTGAGGTGTGAGGTGTGGAGTGTGGACTCTCAGTTTCCATGATTGAGTAGGTTCCTGTGAAAATTTGTGGTCCCAAGCATGGGTAACATAGTGTGCTAGCTCAGCTGCTTTTTAAGGGAAAGATGCCACAGTAAAAAGTAAACTTTCTGAAACTACTTCAGGTAATTAAAGACCCAGCCAGAAGGGTTCTACATAATGTGTGTGCAAAGTGCAAACACAGTGGAAGCTTTTAGGGGTAAGAATAGAAAGGGGTTGGGTGTGCTAAGAATAGTGATAGATGTGATTGAGATATGAAAAATGAGAGGGGGGGAAAAAAGATATTAAGGCCCATCATTGAGATCCAATAGGGAATTTGGAGTGTGCAAACAGAATTTGGTGCAATCCTACTGGTTACTCCAACTTGCAAACAAATGCATGTGTATCATTTTATGAGTAAATGGGGGTGGACCATGTCACATGTGTATCATAATTTTCTGGAGGTTAACACAGCCACAGCCACAGCCCAATCTGACCAACAACAACCAACTGCCACATGCAAACTTAGTGTGACAGGTTCAAATTTGAAAGAGGGTTACTGGGTTAGAGTCCAACAGTAGTTGGGACTTGGGAGTTGGAACATAAAGGAAGGAAAAGAAGCAATGTGGCCCATTTGAGAAAACCTCAAATGACTTGGCCAAAAAAAAAGAGAAAACCTCAAATGACATATCACTAGTACTACTACAACTAGCTGCACCCTCAAGGTGACTCTCAGTCTCTCCCGCTCTCTATCTCTCTCTAGTCTGACTCTGATCACAAACACACACTGCCACAGGCATAAAGATCTCTTAATTGTTTTACATTGATTTCATGGTTTCTGATGCATATATATCTCTTGCTTCTTTCTATTTGGTCATGTCTGTATCAATTGTGCATAAAATTTTCTATGTGGGTTTTGTTTAGATTCGATGATGCATAATGGAATACAACTAGAAAAATTTTAACTTGTTATTGTTAAGTCTCAAAAGGATGATGATATTAACAAGAGACGTGGCAGAATCAGAAAAATACAAATTGCAGTTGCAGAGTAGTAATGAGTTGAAGGATCACGTGATGGGCTCAGAAACGGACATGGCCTGCCTGTCTCATCTGGGATGGGTGGACTCACGTGCATGGCGCTCTAATGCACACCATTAACAACTCTACAAAGGCTTCAAAGCAAGGGCCCAAAACCAATTTGCAATACACTATTAATTCACTATTGAATTCTGCATAATGTAATGTAATTTATGCCTTGGAAACTGCCAACATGGGTGGGCCTTGGGAACTCTAAAACCATATCCTTGAAAGTTCAAACTATTACTATTTCTAATTTTCTATTTGCTGCATCATATTCATCCACCATTGAGATTTGAGCACCCAAAAGATTTTCAGCTTTGTCAGTAAAATAGTGATCCAGAATGCCAGGATTAGTAGCCATATATATTTATGAATCTGGTCAGAGATTAGATGTCACACTGAAAGTCATTTTAGTGATTCTATGTGACTTAATGCTATATATAAAATGCATAGTTAGCCTGAATTACAACTATTACCACCACATGGAGTGACACATTGACAAAAATCACTATAACAATTTTTTTTTTTTTTTAATCCGGAAGTGAGAGATTCAAACTTAAAACATATGTGAAGAAAGAAATACAACTAAACCAATAAATATTAGTTGGTTATTGTAGTGAATTGAATACCGCTATAATTGTTTGTGCCAAATTTCTCACAAGAAAAATATATATTTGTCAACAATGATTATTTCTTATGATTTTGAGAAGCAAAACTCCATCTTTGATCACTGACAATGAGAGCGGAGAGGGTTGTACCTTCAAAAACTCGATAATGCCTGTAAAAGTTCAAAATGGGTGCTAGTGTAATTCATAGTGGTTGCATACTTTGAAATAATGTGATATTCAGTCTTTATAAAGCTGTGGAGTCTTGGACTCCAAGCTTTGGTAGTTCCACGTTCTTCCATTGTTGCATGATCTTTCAAATAGTCATGCATGGGGAGTGGTGGGGTGGTGCTTCTATTTCATAGGAGTTTGACAATATTTGGCAGCATTTGGGCTTTGACTTCGTCAAGAGATTCCAACTCTCTTTGAGGCTCAACTTTCTTAGTATGGGGCAGATTAGGCCTAATTTCCTTAATTAGTAGAGAAGTTTTAGGCCCATACCCAAGTCTGAATAATGCTGATGTGTATTATAATGGATTTTTCACCCCCACAATAACGATACAAAGTCTTTGCTTAATTTTGAGATCGAGAAGTGATCAGAGCTTGCTTCTTTCTAACAAACAAACCGAGGGGGACAACTGGACAAGGGAGGTGACAACATAGCATGAAAATGGTGCACAAATTAAGCAAGAAGGAAGAAGCGGTCCAATGAGACCATGGTTCAATCAATCTATAATTCTGTATTCAATTGACACAATCCGAGAAACCTGGTCTACTTTGTTGGCTTCGCCCTAAAGTAATGTAGAATGTTCCAAACTTCCTAATTCTTATCATGGCCTCTCTCTGACAGACTTGAATGTTGTCGTAAAACAGAGCTAAATGCTAATATATAATTCCAATTTCCATGATCTGTTAGAACTTACAATGTAGGCATATATATATATATATATATCTATAATGTCAGATGTAAGTAAGCCAAGGATCAATGGATATAGCTCAACCCAAAATCAGAAATGATATGAAGTAACTTCATTTCGAAGGAACTATTTAATTCATAAGCAGACAAAAATGAATACAGATGGGAAGACAAAAATGGAAAAAAATAAAAAGTCAAATGCACCAGCCGGGAATCGAACCCGGGTCTGTACCGTGGCAGGGTACTATTCTACCACTAGACCACTGGTGCTCGTGGTGATGTCCTTCCACAGATATTATTTAACCAGTTATATTCAACCAGCCAAATAAACCGATATATATTCTGTACTTTATTTAGTGCAAGCATCATGAAATGATTTTGTTTTTATGAATAAATTAATATTCTGTACTTTATGGATGCTTTGTTTGTTATTTATGGAACCTCTTCATCACCTTAATTACTTTTATTAGTATAATATATCGTGATATATCCAGCATCAGAACCAATATTGGCAACATCCCCATTAGTACTCCTCTCAGCTTAATGTTATTACTTAATTCACTGAATGGGAATTGTAGCCGTTAATTATACAGTATTCTATTCTCATTTCTATATTAGAATCATAGATATAGCAGAAGCCAAACGCAAGACACCAAACCACACAACACTATAGTCTATGTAGAGTACAATACAAGACACATTTTGGTTGAAGACATCTCATCTTGAGTCATGAGGATGTATGGCCAGCTTCATTTGTTGTCTTATAGTATTTTAACATGTTGTAATACTTGGGCACCTTCCTACATCGCCAATACAGCCAGTCCAACCTTATCATAAGGATAGGGGACATTATATCATATTTTAATTTTTATCTGCAACAGATTGCTATTTGCTAGAGAGTAGGTATACATGAACCATGTTTTATATTAAAGTACATACCTGCCTCACATGGTGCTCCAAAGGGTTGGAGCTTTAATTAGTCTCTGCATGAAAACGTGAAGTGAGGATGAGCTTTGGGCAGGCAAATAGCCGTTGGGACACTTGCCTCTCAAAGACTCAAACAATAGCCAACAGGGTCAATTCCCCAACTTTCAGTATTATGTATGCTCTCAAGCTTATGTTACATACTTACATTCCAAGTATGCAATGGCATTGACATTTTTAAGCCTTCTTTACCAAGAAACCCAAACCTGAATTAAAATTCATCCCAGAAGTAAAATAAGTCTGAACACTAAAGCTTGACCAAACTGAAAAATGCTAAGTGTGGTTACAAGGAGGAAGTGGAGCTCCACACAAACCAGGGTTATTCATGAAAGCAGACACAGGAATATAGGCTTTGTGAGGAGGAATTTTCCCAGTCAATTGGTTTCCAGACACATCGAATTCTCGAAGATCCCTCAAATTCAGCACCTCCTTTGGAATAGTACCACTCAACTTATTACTTGACAGAAAAAGGGTAGTCAATGTTTTGGCTTCACCAAGCTCCAATGGAATCCTCCCAGAAAGCCCATTTTGCACAAGCTTTACAACCTGCAACTCACTCAGTTTCCCCAATGACTTTGGTATACTTCCTCCCAATGGGTTGTGTGATAAGATTAGACTTTTGATGGAGGCCATTGATGGTCCTTCTGCAATATTCTCACCAATGGGACCAGTGAACATGTTGTTAGAAAGATCAATGGAGTTGAATCTGCCAAGCGGGTCTTCGAATCCTTTTGAAAATATTGTGTCCATGTGGCCAGAGAAGTTGTTAGAATGTAGATCAAGATCCATTAGAAGTGAGAGGTTTCTGAATTCAACTGGGATTGATGAATGAAAATCATTGTTTGATAAGTTGAGAAATGAAAGGTTAGTCATGTTGCCAATCCAATGAGGCAGTTTTCCTGTCAAATCATTGCTTGATAAGTCAAGTGTGGATATAGATGATGATGATAACCAGCTTGGAAGCTCCCCTTTAATACCAGTTTTCGCCAACAATAGCCGGAAAAGTTTCAATTTTGCAAACCAGCTTGGTATCCCAACCAATCCCAAAGGATTGGATGAAAGATCCAAAGTTTGTAGACTCTGTAATTTTGCTAGCTGATGAGGAATTTGACCAGAGAATCGATTTCTCGATAAATCTAATGTTTGTAGGTTGTGTAGATTGCCAAAATTTGAAGGAATCTTGCCTGCAAATTGGTTGTTGGAGAAGAAAATGTCAGTAAGAGTTGCAAGGTAGCCAATGGTTGCTGGAAGTTTTCCTGAAAGTTTGTTGTTCTCTAAAATGAGCCTTTGAATCTTTGGGAGCTTCCCTAATGATGCTGGCAAACTACCACTGAGCCTGTTGTCTGATAACTGACAAAACTGCAGAGAACTAAGCCCGGAAATCGAAGAAGGAATGCTTCCAGTAATCTGATTATGATTGAGATACACCAAGACTAACTCTGAAAGTGCACCTATGGATTGAGGAAGCCTTCCATTTATCTGATTTTCTGACAAATCAAAATATTTGAGGCTCTTGAGCTTGCCAATACCAGTAGGAATACTACCAGATATGTGGTTGCCATGGAGATCAAGCTTACTTAGCAACACCAGCTTTCCAATTGAAGTTGGAATTGGCCCTGACAATCTATTTCCTGATAGGGCTAGTTCTGAAAGCGAGCTCAAAGATCCAATAACAGAGGAAGGAACAGCACCAGATATATGATTGTCACTAAGATAGAGCTTCTTCAATCGAAAAAGGTAACGAAATGAAGTTGGTATTGAGCCTGTGAGCTTGTTTAGATCAAGAAAGAGATGACTGAGGTGAGATAGTTTCCCAAACTCTGATGGGATTGGACCCCTCAAGTCCTTGAGATTGCTGAGGTCAAGAAGTTGAAGAAAGGATATGTTTCCAAGATAAGGGGATAGAGTACCAGACGCGTATGTGTCCAGGAGGAAGTCGTCCCCTGAAACAAGTCCCGAACGGGAGACATTGACAACTCTGCCGGAGGAGTCACACGCAATGCCTTCCCAAACTGTGCAGCAATCAGAGGAATATGACCATGAATGCAGGAGTTTCGAAGGGTCGGATGTGATGCTGTGCTTGAAATGGAGCAGTGCTTCTTTGTCTACTGCATGGCATGCTTGGGAGACAAGAAGTGAGAGGGGTTGTGAGAGAAAGAGGAACAAAGCAAGTAAGAAGGTTTTGTTGTGAATGCAAATCTTCATTTCTAGGGAGAGGGTGTTGTTTAGTTGTGCAATAGGTGAAGACTGAAGAGAGGTCATATAAAGCTCAAAGCTCTGTCATATGTCTCATGTGTTTGAATTTAATAAACTTGACTACTTGAGGATATGGGATAGACCACGCTCCATCAAGAAGTGTATGGAAGGGCTTCATTGACTATCATACTTCACTACTTAGAATTCAGCAGAATGAATGCCATTCTTCAAGCAGCTTTTTAAGGAGCACCATAACTATAATTTATACTAATTAATGCCTCACACTTTAAGTCTATGCTTATGTGTCTTTTACTATAAGCAATGTTGTCTATAAATCAGTGGGAAGTGACTAGGATTTGTGTTCAATTAAGTGGTAAGAGAGTATAGATATTTTGTGGTTGAGCTCCATTTTGGCTAATGCTAGTTTTAGTATCATAGGCTTCATAGCTAGTAATCAATACCTAACCTTTGTAACCAAGGGTGTTGGAAAATGATTGCTTCATCCATCTTGTGTTAAAGAAACATTGGAATAGACTCAGTTGGGCCATGCTCGACCTGTGACACATAATTATTGTTAGAATACAAAATAATTTTAACCCACATTAAGATTTGGGCAATAGGGGTAAATGAACAAACTTCATAAGTATTATGGTTGGACTTGATTGTATGCACAATCAATGTTGTGGCATGATGATGATGCTTCTTATGGTGTTTGAAGATGCCCGTGATCAGTATTGGCAATGGATAAGCTAACTAGCTAAGCTTTTCATTTTGTGATTGTGAGCATGGTATTTAGTAATCTAAGCATGTAGGGAAGGTTATCATATGAAGATAATGTGAATTTAAGCATTGGGTTGGGCCAGTCTTTGAAATCATGGATGCTGGGCTTGAGAGGCTACCATGTGTGGCCTTCTGGGCTTCAATATTTGATTGGCTAGCATTTGCAGAAATTTGTGAAGGCCTCAACGTAGAACGAATTTATGATAGTGCGCTACAGAGGTGATGATATATTTGATTCAGACTTGGGCAAAAAAGACCACGTGGGCATAACGTTCCTCTGTCAGACCAACATTATAATAAAATCTAGTGGTTGATTACTTTCCTCAAGTCATGTACCAACAGACAAGGACCACCCTTCTCATTATTACTGTATTTAACACAGATTTTTCCTGTTTCCTACTAACGAAAAACCCCAATAATTAAAAAAAGAAAAATAAAACAGAGGAAGAAATCAAAATTAATATTATGTTATAAGGGATAATATGATGATGATGTTTACAATGGTCATGGGATTATAGGGCCAAAGCTTCTACACTCAGTGAGCGATTTTTGGTCACCACCTTGACAAAAAAAGAAGACCCGGGGACACCTGTACAGGCAGTTATCGGCCAGACCCACATTCGCAGAACCCGGTTTGAGACCCAGCAACGGACCCGGAATGGGTCCGAACAAGTAATTCCCACCCAGCAACAGCCTTTCAAACTGCGAGACTCCGGATCCGGGTACGGCCACCTTGAACGCGTACTGGGTCGGAATCATACCCGTGAGCTTGTTGTTCTCCATGGACAGAGCAGAGAGCTTCGGCATCATAGCCATGAACGAAGGTAAAAAACCTCGGAGGTTGTTGTTGCTGAGGTCTACAGCTATGAGCTCGCTTTCGACGCCCATCGAACTCGGACTTTGTATGGACGAGAATTGGTTGAAGGAGAGAGTGAGTTGTTGGAGAGATGGGTGGGCGAAGAGGTGAGCCGGGACCGAGTTGCCGAGTTGGTTGTTATTGAAATCCATGACTTGTAAATTGGTCAAGTGTTTGATGGTTTCGGGGATCGTTCCTTCCAAGCTGTTGTTACGAATCGAGATTTGGATTAATGAGGTTGGGAGGTTCGATGGGATCGAACCCGAAATGGCATTGTTGCTGGCGTCTAAATAGCGGAGGTTTTGGAGCGAACCCAATTGGGGAAACTCGCCACTGAGTTGGTTCGTTTGGAGCTCGAGTCGTTTCAGACTCGCCAACCGATTCAAACTCGGTGGGATTGTTGCATTTAGGTTGTTGTTGTCGAGGTAAAGCTCTTCAAGGTTTGGGAGTGAGCCGATGGAGGTGGGTATTGCGCCGGAGAACGAGTTGCCGGACAGACCGAGTCGACGCAGCCGAGTCAGGTTGGAGAGCGAGTCGGGGATTGACCCGGAGAAGAAGTTGTTGGAGAGGTCGAGGGTTTCTAAGTACGGAAGGTTCCAGGATATGGAGGAGAGTGAACCGGCATAACCGGCCTGGTCCAGGCCGAGTTCGGTGACTCGACTCGTTCCTGAGTCGACTCGGTCGCACCTGAAACCGCAGGTGAATCGGTCGCTGAAGAGGTTGTCACATGGGTCGAGGGTGAAGTCCCAGGAGCTAATGCACGAGCCCGGACTCACTGAGTTAGGGTCTAGCGAGTTCTTGAGCTGCTTGAGGACCTCTGTGTCCCCCCAGAAAGTCTTTGATTCAGCTCCGAGCAGGAGAGCTGTAGCAGCTGTGATTAGCAGAAGCAGGGAAGAGAGAGAAAAACAGAGAACACCCATTTGGTGTTTCACTCAACAAGGGATCGAGTGTGAGTGTGTGTGTGGAGTTTGGACCACTTTACGAGTGGGTTTGGAGAATAAAGATGAGGGATGGAGTTGCAGAGGTAGAGCTAGGACAGGTGGGTTGATCAGGACCGTTGGTTTTGGTGATAATCAGAATGAGAATTTTGAAGTGGGGACTGGGGACTGGGGAATGGGGAGAGAAGAAAGAGTAGAGCATACAGAGTGTGGGAATGGCTTAGTGAGTGAGTGGCTTTGGTTTTGGTTAGCTTTTACCCTTTTTTTTTTTGCCACAGCTTTTAGCCTTTTAGCGAAGCTCTTTTTTGTTGCTTTTGTTGTCTTGGGTTCAGAGAGTTCACAGATGAGTGGTTTCTTCACGGGCAGTTCTTGTCACACAGAGAGAGAGAGAGAGAGAGAGAGAGAGAGTGTTTGAGAAATATACAAATTGGTCAGTGAGAGAGAGGAAGGTGACTGGGTTTGAGTTACTTCTGGTGTTGGTCCTTGTGGCGACACATTGGTCGTCTTATATAGTGACGTGTGTTTGGTGGCCCAAGCTGCTTGTTGCTACTGTTCAGTGTTGAGCTGTCTTGGTTTCTATATCGGCATACCCACTTATCCAGGCTCTTAAATAATTTCATAAACTAGTATAAGATAATGGAAATATTCATTGGGTTGTTAAAAATAATCCGTTACATAGATCATTAAATAACTCGAAAATTGTACAATGCAATCATACGTTTTTTTTTATCTGAATGGATCACATTTTCACTATTGGATATAAATTTTTTACCAAACGTTCTACCAAAGATGAATTTTAAAGCCTAAATTATCATGAACTATTTAAGTTGTGTGACATAAGTTAAGATAATATAATAGAAGGAAAACAAACACATTCTTGACTATGGATGTTGACATAGTTCACGTTTTCCTTATTAGAGTGTACTTTTCCATTATACCATTGGTGGTCTCTAAATCTCTAATAGGAGATCTCAACTCTCGAATCAATTCCATTTTAGTTTTTTTAAATCCCAAGAAAATTGAAATTTTAGTTATTAGAAAAAAGGTTTAATTTTTTCAATAGGCCTATGTAAAGTAGTTATTTTATGAAAAAAAAATCCAGTATTATTTCACACTATATTTCTCAAATATAAAATTAAATTGAGCCAGCAATGGAGATTGGCAGCCATTTCTAATAGGCCTATGAAAAGTTAAAACTCATGCTTCACAAGTAAGATAGTGTTAATGAAGAATGATTGCTTTGCCCTCTTTATGCCAGCATACTTTGCATAATGCCCTCTCTTTCTCAAGCGAATAGGTTCCTTTCCCCTATTGCTCCATAAGCCACTAGAAATGGCTTCTTTACTATTACTATATGCCAAAAGCAGAAGCCAGTTCTTGATTGTTACCCTACATAATTTACAATCATAAAACATAAAATGATAAAAGCATATTGAAACTAATCGTAACTAGCAAAATATATAGGTGGGTTGGTCATTGGAATCAAATACCAGCACATGGAATGGAATCCCCCTTTGATTCAGTTGTTACAAAGAGCTCCAAAGTTGGTGGGTGATTTGAGTAACCGATCACTAATGTCAATTCGGGCAGTTGCATTATGCACTTTTTATTATAGCTAAACAAACTTGAAAACACAGCAACCTTTGCAAAAGCTAGCCACCCCATTTCCAGAATGCAGATTCGTGTTTGGTATTCTTCAAGTTCTACTCCGATCCAACCACCGCTCAAGAATATAGTTTAGAAATGAGAAACAGGCACCAAGAAATGCATCAACTTTATGGGATTCAATGGCAAAATCCTAGTTGTCTTTTGGTGGGGTTCTTTTATATGTGCTAATTATAAAATACTCAAGTTTGTCTTCATTTTCAATTTCCCCCATAAGGTTTCAATTTTTTCAATGTACTACATGTAATTTTCAATTTAAGTCAACGTGGCCAATGCAATACTTACATTAAGTTTGACTAGTTTGACCGGTTGGTCAACTGTTAATACGTGTGGCTCTTTAGCTGATGTAGACTCAACACAAATGATTGAATTTCTCTCCTCCCCGTCTTTTTACTCTCTATCTCTCTCCCTCTCCCACTCTTCTCCTGATCCTCATCCACTCCCCTCAAACCCTTCTTCTTTTCTCTCTCTCTCTCTCTCTCTCTAGCTCTCCCATTCTTTTGCAGATCCACCCCTGCTTAAACCCTCATTATATTTCTATTTCTAGATTATTATCTATAGTTATTGTCCACATAGTGCCAACTAGATTTCCACATAAGAAAAAAAGGACCCCATGCATGCTGTGTCACCGCTTAATGGTTGACCAAATGATCAACCTAAATGAAGTTTGACAATGGGTGACATTGACTTAAATTAAAAACTATATGTGCTACATTGAAAAAATTGAAACCCTATGAGGGTAATTGAAAATGGCAGCAAATCTGGTAGGGGTACTTTGTAATTAGCCCTAATTTAAATTATTCTTAATTGTTTAAATCAGAATATTAACATGGTTACATGCCCAAGATGGGAAAGATAAAAAGTTGAAATAACAAGGAATACTGGTATTTACTGCCAACAGTGGTTACATTATTAAGTGTTACTTCATTTTTTTTAATACATCTTTTTCCTTCTTGAGGCTGAAGGATCAACTAAATATACAAAGATGTAAAATAAAAAATGCCTATACATTCTATAATCCAGTAGAGTGAGGATGCTCCTATAAAGCATAATCAAGTATACTGTATAACAGACCAATTATAGTCTACTAAAAAAATTAGAACAAGAAAGGCACCTTTTCACTGCATTTCTCCACTTATGGACCCCCCTCAGGTGACCATTCAAATTTGGTATACTTATCCTCACTTTTTTTGGCAATTTTGGCCAGATACTGCCTCACAGATTTGTGATTCATCTCAAAGACAAATGACATTCCCCTAATCTGCAGATTGTCACGTACAATAAATCAGTTGGGCAGTCAAGCTAAGAACACGAAAACAAGCAATGTAATCCAATTGATGAATACTAAAATTAGTAGGAGCAAGCATGATTGATAGAAGCCAGAACAAGAATGCGTAGCATATGAGAAAGCAGACTTTGAAGGATGACAAAAACAATCCTACGAGGATATCTGTTGCAAAAGAATTGAAGTTGGAAAACCATTACCCTCACTCACTCTAATTACCTGAACCACCAAAGCATGCTTGAGAAAACCCACAACAAGGAATAAATACCATTAAAGTAACCAGAAATTTTGAAGGGTGACGAAATAACTCTACAATTGAACAGAAAATGGAATGGAATACCAGAAAGTTTGAAAGGTGATGAAATAACTCCCCAAGGATATAATCTGTTCCAAAGTTAAAATGGGAAACCATTTACCTCAATCAAATTACTTGAACTGAGACTAAGAAGCTGTCCAGTAGCAACTTCTTTGCCATTCAAAAAAATTGAACTCTTGCCAAGATTCTTCAAAGAGAAAGAACCATCTCCTTCCATCTTTATAAGAGCCTAGAGAATAATTAACAACAGTCATATAAAACTCATAACCGAAATTTCTTAAAAGAATTTAATAACAACGATCAATACTTCCTCTTTGTTCTACCCTGCTGCAATCAGATTTATGGAGCCAATGACCAAGGTCACATGCATCATCAATTTGGACATTTAAACAAATATATACAGAGCCATTAAGGTGCGGATGTGCGAACATGCTACCGAGTGCTCGGTAAGTTCTTTAAAACAGGCAAGCGCTGCAAGAAGTGTTCGACGCTGCTTCCTCCACCCGTTTTTGGGGGTATAGGCCGACGGGTTCACCCCATACCCTCCTAGGGTATAGAATGGCCTTTGTGGAGGCATTAAGTTAGGGTTTAACTCTGAGATTTTGAGCGGGTACAAAATGGCCTTTGTGGAGGCGTTATGTTAGAGTTTAACTTTGGGATTAAACCTTAACATAAACGCCGACAAACTAGGTTAGAGCGCTCGATGCAGAAAAATTTTACACTACTGAGCGCTCAATGCTAGGTGCGAACATTTGCACCTGAATGAGATCCCTCAATGGAAGGGGCCTATATATATACAGGCTCCTTCTATTGAGGTATACCTCAACTTATTTATGTTGAGGTATACTCTATTGGGACCCACACGAGTCATTTTGTGTCGATCCGAATCGTTCAATTTTTACATCTCCATTGATAGATCATCCTTGCAAAAAATTAGCCAAATCGGAAATCATTTGCCTATCTAACTTTGATCAAATAAATGGACGAACCAAATATTTTCGATGAAACCGTTCATTTGTTTGATCAAAGTTAGATAAGCAAATGATTTCCGATTTAGCTAATTTTTTGCAAGGATGATCTATCAATGAAGATGATCCTTGCGAACTGTTCGGATCGACACAAAACGACTCGTGTGGGCCCCAATAGGGTATACCTCAACATAAATAAGTTGAGGTATACCTCAATAGAAGGAGCCTGTATATATATATATATATATATATATATATATATATATACAAAAAGGGTTTTAACATTAACCGTTGGTACATACAAGACTCTAATCTACAATCTCAACCGGGCCTTTCTAATGCATTACCATAATGGTTTGGCTTTCATAGCGCTTTACTAATATTATTTAGGTCTCCCTTTCACAGTTTAGTATGTCATCTTGTTGAAAATTTCAAGAATCGGCTTATTGGACATCTCAAACCCATTCTACAATGTGAGTCAAATATCAAAGAGTAAGTCATGGAAAGAATAGCATTAGGAAAACAAGTCCCACCTGTCGCCTAGATATTTTGTTAGCTAGCCCTTCCTTTCCCAAGTCAATATCAACTTCATTATCCTCTGTTGCTCTGCCAAGTATGACCTACAAAGTAGGAAAATGTTGCAACAAGGTCTGCAAAGGAGATACCTGATTCTGAATCGAAATTTTAAAAGCCAAAATTTGAAAAACATACCTCAGTTTTCTTAATATATTGCTTTAAATGGCGACCATACAATACGGCAAGTGCGCCTTTAGATGCAAGGGCTCTTTGCATGGAGGATTGTGCACACTGTTCCAACCTCATGATTTTCCTTTTAGCATGCTGATGTTGATACTTTGAGACTGGAAATACCACAAAAAATAATTTAAGAAACTAAAACTAAAACTAAATTTGACCCCAATGACAGACATGCGATACGTTTAAGTGTCACATAACCAGATGAAGCATGATATATATAATCATGAAAGGAGGTAAATGTTATCTATAGTAATTATATATCTTTTAATATAAATGTTTAAATCATAAAAAACTCCAATACATAATGCAGTAGATTTATCTTACATCAACAACAACGGAGTAATAATATAGTTCTTGAACTTCAAATTTCATAGAATTTTTAATAAACATGGAATTCTTAATTAAGTTGACTTATATACAAAAGGAACTTTCTTCATTTAAAATGAAATAATTCAGAATTGATTAGAAATACAAGCAGACATTGATCAGATACCGGTTACCAACTTAGAGGAATTACCTTCTCTACTGATATCTGATTCCTGGTCATGTGGACATAAATCCATCTCGAGTATCTGAAAAATAACATTTATAATTATAGAAGGCAGAACCTAAAAATGAACCAAGTAGAAATTCATAAAAAAAATTAGGTGATCAATGAAATTAATAATGTTTACCATCGTTTCAATATCAGAAAAATAAGGAATGTCAGCATCACCATCATCATCAACATCATCATCAGATTCTTCCTCAGATTCTTCACAATCTAGAGCCGAGCGGTTGGCTTCTGGTTCTGGAAAAGTCATTTTAGTAGAACCTGACTCTGCAGTTAAGGGTGCAAGTTCTGTAACAGTAACTGGACCATTTATTCCCTGTTTACAACCATCAGCTTTAGTGATAAATATGTTTACAAGAGCAACAAAACACTTGATGCTCTCATAAAATAATTAAATATGCTATCTATAGTATGAAGTGACCTCAATTAGAAATTCATAACCTCTTCTTTTAGCACTCCATTTGAGATAGATTTAGGAGTTGCATGTACTGATCTGCATTGCCTTGGGTCAGCATGGACATTTTTATCATGTTTGGAGACTGAAGCTACACAGCTGCTATCACGAAATGTAGGTTTGGGCTGGTTTGGGCTGTTTTCTGTAATTGTGTCTTGTCCTACCATCCGCGGAGCCTTGAAAGGTTGTGCAGGATCTTCTTCCTTCTTCAAGGTTATCCTTTGTTGATCACAATTTCTTTGGTCAGTACAGGAAGCCAAATCACTAGCTTCTTTGAAGCTAGGTTGCACTACGGTATGAACTATTGCAGTAGGAAAAAATATATCATCATTGCATGGGATTTCAGGGTCCTCGGTATTCAATGTGCAAATCGTCCATTCGTCATGAAGTTTAGGAGTAAGAGGATTTGGTACTGATGTAGCTGATGGCATATTGGCTTCAGAACAAGAAATATCACGTTGATCATCATGGCCAGAGTGAGACGGTTCAGCAGCAACATCCATCTCAGCAGTATGCACATTGTCCGAAACAGACTGGCATGAGTCTGAAACCAACTTTTGAGGTTGACAAAAGTCTGGCACATCATCTTCATGGACATCTTTGGGAGAACTCAACAGAATCGAATTGAGGCTTTCATCATCCTCGTTTGTAAGGTTCCAAAGAGAATCTGATATCTCTGCATAATCACCTCCTGAGATTGCAACAGACCTATTCAGTTCATCGCCTACACCTCCATCATTCAACATTGCCTCAGAATTGTTAACTTCATATTGAGATGGACCAGTATTCTCCCCATCCACGTCTTCAGGAACTACCAATGTCTCTTTGGCATCCTCACCATTGATTGGCATTTCCGGTGCCAATACATCCTCAATCGTTTTCCAAAGAGGCATATCTGTAAACACATGGGACGGCCCTAAATCATCTGCATCCAAGGAATTCCCAAAATCAATTGAATTATCTCTGCGAGTAGATAAATCTTCACAAGCATTCTCACGGCCAAAAGTGCTCGCTCCAGCATTCTCTCCTAATCCTTTGGCTGACAATAATGAAACCTGTTCAGAAAATCCATTAGAGCACCCTTCCATCACAACTCCATCCATAACATGATTTTCAAGTTCAACGCAATCTCTAGCATGGAACACATTAGCAGCATCGCCATCATCGGCATTGCAATCGACAAAAGAGGTTCGAAAGCAATCTCTATCCATAACATTAGCATCTAAAGCCTCATCATTATCAACTTGTGGTGCATCATCACGGAAATTTAAATAAAACGAATTCACAATGCGCATTCTCTTCCTCATAGCATGATACTGTTTTCTTATGCTTTCGACTTTTCGTTTCAAATCCCTAGAATTACCAAATCTATTGGACTTGGACGGCACGCTGGAATTACAGAGTTCGAATTCCAACATCCGAGCGGAGGCCTCCGCCGAAACATCGGTGTCGTAGAGAAGCGAATGCCAGCGCTCCCGCAACTCTCGGACCGTGAATTTGCGCGAGAATCGCACCGCACCTTTGGCAAGTGCTTCTAAAGAAGCACCTGCCTGCAATTGTTTAAGCAGCAACAAACAGATTCAAATATTTGATAATCAATCACTCTTTGCAAAAAGCCAAGCGCAAACAAACAGATAGCTCAATAATAATCGAAATTAAGAGGACTAAAGAGCAATTATGGAATCTGAGCGAAAATTGCAGAGGAGTACATTAGTACATACCTCCATAGCGTTCTTCAGGAGAAGGTCGTCTTCAGGGTTCCAAGGCGGAGCCGAAGCCACGGCTGCCATGTCGATGTGGGGCCTCCAAAATTGTTTTGAAATTGAAGCGATTTCTTCACTGTGAATTTCGAATTCTGAGAGATCTTGTGGATTTGAGGCTTTGAGAATTGGTGATTTTGTTACAGCGGACTGGACTCTGGAGTTGCAGGCACACTGAGTACTGACTCGGTCTACTCACTGAGTGCTCACTGCTGAGTCTACTGACTACGAGGTGAAAACTGAAAACAAACCGACTGAGTGAGCGAGTTCGGAGTCTGACTCACTAACGAGACGACTTTCCACACGCGGGTAGCGCTTCGCGGACCGGTTGATATGTTTTTCTTTGGTTCGCATGGACAGCCTGCTACGCTCAGTTGTGTTGTGTGGCATCCACGACTTGTTTAAATTTGTTATTGACTATTGTCTTTGATCGGTACTAAGTTACTCACTGCTTAGGGTGTCCCCAACTCAGATTTTAAAGGAGTTTAATGAATTTTAAAATTTATAGAATCTATCAAAATTCAAAGAAATTGGGTGAAATTCTCATAGAATTTGTTATGTGTAAAAAATGCATTCAAATCTATCTAAATCCATCCAAATCCATAAAAATCCTTCACTTAATGAAATTCATGACTTTTTGAGGACACATGGATTTCATTGGAATCCATTAAAATCTGAGTTGGGGACATCTAAAGTTCATTAGAATCTATTAAAATCTAAGTTGAGGACACTTAGATTTCATTAGACTTTTAAAATTCAATGAAATCTAAGTTGGGGACACCCCCCTTAATTTTACTTGTGAGTTGAGTTCGTGCAGAAACTAAATAATATATTTTCTTTTTCTTTTTTTTGTAATTGAACAATTTTCCTTTTTAAGCGGCTTTTACACTCAAACGAGCCCAAGCCCAAGCAAACAGACCTCCTCGGACCTGCCTTTTGCGGTTATTTGAGGATTTTATTGGGCTTCCTTGGGCTCATTTTGTGGTTGGTTGTTTTTAAGTTGTTTGGGTCTTTGACCCAACTCAACAAAAAATAAAAAGCTCACGGTTACTACTAATCAACTATTGGTCTAATGAGTGGCCAAAAAAAAAAACTATTAGTCTAATGGTATTTCTCTCAATAACGTTGAAGATATCTCAAAGTTCAATCCCCCTTCTCCATACCCAAATAAAACTCACTCGTCATTTTAATAGTGTGGACGATACACGCTTCTCATCCGTCCCCGACAGGACCCCGACCCTGCTGGGGAGTGGCTTCCCCGAACCCGCCCCGAATCCCCGCCCCAACCAATTCCCCCCCCCCTGAATGCATATCAAATTATCAATAAGCATTACAAACCTGCTACTGCTGCAGTAATATTCAATTCAAACTTGCAGAGTTAATGTTCTAATGCATTGTTCCAATAGTCGCCAGAATATTAATGTTCTAATATTGCTACTGCCACAGTTCAATTCATAAGAAAACACATCCATCAATTCATAAGAAAACACATTTATGGCATCAAGCTTCAAACATGCTTTAGATATTTCCTTTATGACATCAGTACATCACTCATATATGGTTGGAGTATGCTTGATTCTTCAAGATCACAAATGTGTTGCAAACTTGCAAACCTGCACCAAGAGAGATATGATTGTAAATTTGTAACCACCTGCTGGCTGCTGAACCAAGAGAAATGTAATAAAAGATTAAACATACTGATACCTTAGGCCACTTCATAAAGGTTTACATTTTAATCATATAATGAGCTATTCTCCTGCTCAAGGCAAGAAACCTAAACAATCAAAACAAAATAAAGTGAGAATAGTCACACTTCATTAATTAAACCATCAAGTGATTCAATCATGAGTTGCTTACCTCCTCCATGTTAGAATCAGCATTAGTTGAAACACAAGTTTCAGATTCCATGACTTCTACCTCATTCGAGTTTGATTCTAATCATAAAACAAAAAAAAAATTTATTAGAAAACCTTAAAACAAATTAATTAGAGCAGCAAACCTTAAAACAATTTTCAGATTACCTTTTATCTCCTTCCATAGCCAATCTCGAGCACACATCAAGGCCTCGATGGTATTTGAATAAAGCCGACTAAGATGAGCGCTCACAATTCTGCCACTTGTACTAAATGCTGATTCTGAAGCTACTGTAGTAACTGGAATAGCCAAAATATCTCTAGAAATCAATTGCAATTTAGGATATTTGACCCCATTTGTCTTCCACCAAACTAATATATCGAAATCAGCATTCAATGGATAAGAGACTCTTCTAGATACTGGTCAAACTCTGACCTCACACTGTGAGTGCTACTAGAAATAGCCAAATACTCAAGAAACTCTTGATCAACTTCAGGTGTAACATTTTGTGAAACAGTAGCAGTAGCATTAGAATCTTGAGAAGATTGATGACTTTGACTAGGTTTTTGTTGATACTCTCCAAGCAAGTCATACAATAACTTTTTAACTTCCTCAATCTTAAGAAAAGATGTGCCTCCATAGATTTTTAGGAAATAGAACTCAACGGACATCATCTTATACCTTGGATCCAAGATACTTGCAATTGCCATCAAGCCATGCATAGTATTCCAATACTTCTCAAACTTTGGTAGCATATTTGATGCCATTTCCTTCACCTCAGTCACATCTGACAAAACCCACTGCTCAATTGCCAACCTAATCTTGCAAATATTTGGAAAATAAAGATTGGCAGTAGGGTACTTGGACCCTGAAAATAAGTCAGACACATCATTAAAAAGCTTCAATTTTTCAGCTAGCACCTTTGTCTTTGACCAATCTTCTTCACTAGGCACTTTTTTGTATAGAGACTCATGCATTTTCAGCCGTGGAAAAACATCTTTATATTCCAATGCAGTGGTAAGCATGGAATATGTAGAGTTCCACCTAGTTTTGCAATCAAGCTCCAATTTTTTAGTGCTTGACAATCTTAATTGTCGAGCCGCCTCGATAAACTTTTCTTCTCTCTTTTGAGTTCCGGTCCAAAATGCAACACTAGACCGAATAACCTTAATGCTCTCTTTTATAACATCTAACCCATCCTTCACCACCAAGTTTAGAATGTGCACACAACAACGCATGTGAAAAAAGCGTCCTTGCAACAAAAGTGAACTAGAAGACAACTTCTCCAAAACTATATCAATCACGGCATCATTGGTTGTGCAATTATCTACCGTTAAAGTGGATACCTTATGATCGAGATTGCATTCCAACAAGCAATCCACGAAAACATCCGCAAGTACCTCCGCAGTGTGTGGACTAGCTACATATACAAACCTACCAAAAAATCATTCAAATTAAAAGAAAATTAGTGAATTGATTACATCATAACGTATTAAAAAAATTATAGCAAATAATTAAATAAATTTACCTCGCAAGACGACTTTGCAACCTCCAGTAATCATCAATAAAGTGAGTAGTGACAGTTATAAATCCCCTTTTTTGATTGCTAGATGTCCACATATCTGTAGTAACGGAAATTCTACTTTCATTGGTATCCAAGAGCTTCATTGTTTTATTTCTTTCAAACTCAAAAATCTTGAAGATGTCACTCTTAATATTATTCCGAGAAGGAACCTTAAATAATGGCTGTAAAGCTTGGGAGTACCTTTTAAACCCAACATGATCAACCATGGACATTGGATACTCATGGATAATAATCATAACACCAAGTTCCTTCCTTGCACTGTCATGGTCAAAGTTATACGTACCAAGTTTAAAGCTCCCATCACCACTCCTTGTAGGATTCAAGATTGATTGTGATATGCTTCTTTGTCTCTTCATAGGACAACATTTGATGTGATCATGTAAATGTTTTGTCCCATTCTTGTTATTCCCTCCTAGCATCCCACTACAATGATTGCAAACAGCTTTCATTTTGCCTGCAACAATACACTTGGTGAAGTGCTCCCATACTTGTGACGTACATCTCCTTTTACATAAGTTTTCACCCATTGAATCACAAGTCATGGTATTTGGTACAGATTTGTCCCCCCCTTCAGTTGGTGTTGAATTTGATGATTGTGGGGTAGTTGAGGGTCTTCGTGGCTGTGAAATCTGTGTGAGTTGTGGCCCTTGTGAGGCTGTTTGATTTTCCTCATTTTCAGCACCGTGACCGGAGTCACTAGTCATTTCTGTAGAGTCCATCTATAAACAATAAAAAGCAAGATGATGGCCTGTGTCTGGCGAGACAGGATATGCCCAAATCTCCAACTCTCCAAGAGTCCAAGAGCGACGCAGTCAGAGAGAGACCGAGTGCATGACTGAGAGAGATAGAGAGTTAGAGAATATAGAGAGTCAGAGAGACAGAGAGTCGGAGACAATGTTTTTTCTTTTTTTGTGTTTAGGGTTTGGCGTATTAACAAACATACATTTATATATGTTAATACATTTATATTTGTTAATTTACTTAAAAAATAATTTAACAAATATATGTTATTTCATTTATATAAAGCTTAGGGTTTAGGGTTTAGGTTATTAATTTTATTATCTAAATTGTGTATAAATCTATTAATTGGAATAATAAGTTTAGGGTTTAGGGTTATTAATTTTATTATCTAAATTGTGTATAAATCTATTAATTGGAATAATAAGTTTAGGGTTTAGGGTTATTAATTTAGTATCTAAATTGTGTATAAGTATATTAATTGGAAGAATAAGTTTAGGGTTTAGGGTTTATGGGGTTTAGGCTTTTAGGGTATAAGGTTTAGGATATAGGGTTTAGGGTATAGGGTATAGGGTATAAGGTTTAGGGTTTAGGGTTTAGGGTATATGGTTATTAATTTTATTATCTAAATTGTGTATAAGTATATAAATTGGAAGAATAAGTTTAGGGTTTAGGGTTTATGGGGTTTAGGCTTTTAGGGTATAAGGTTTACGATATATGGTTTAGGGTATAGGGTTTATGGGGTTTAGGCTTTTAGGGTATAAGGTTTAGGATATATGGTTTAGGGTATAGGGTATAGGGTATAGGATATAGGATATATGGTTTAGGGTTTAGGGTATAGGGTATAGGATATATGGTTTAGGGTTTAGGGGGTATAGGGTATAGGGTATAGGGTATAGGGTTTAAGGTTTAGGGTATAGGGTATAGGGTTTAGGTTTAGGGTTTAGGGTTTAGGGTTTAGGGTATAGGGTATAGGGTTTAGGTATAGGGTATAGGGTTTACCTAGGGTTTAGGGTTTAGGGTTTAGGGTATAGGGTGTAGGGTTTAGGGTTTAGGGTATAGGGTTTAGGGTTTAGGGTTTAGGGTTTAGGGTTTAGGGTTTTATTATCTAAATTGTGTATAAATATATAAATTAGAAGAGTGAACTCATGAGAACTTGTTGGTTTGATGGTACGGAGCTGCGGGAGAAAATTTGAGGTGCCAAGTTTGATCCCCTTGGTTGACACTTTTAATATTAAAATTTTAATCATATATATTTGGTGTAAACGGGGTGGGTTCAAGGTCGGGGGAGTTAAAACCATACCCGCCCCCGACTCGGGTCCCCGCCTAAATCCCCGAATCCGAACCCGGCCCTATTTATCTCCCCCATTAGGGTTTTAATCGGATCGGGTCCCCGCGGGGATTCGCCCCCGCGGGGATTTTTGCCATCCCTACCCATAATCATAGATAATAGGTAATCCATTCCACACTTCTCCACTTGTAAGGTGAATAAGTGGAGGTTCAAATATATGTGAAAATTTAAGGTCCCCTAGTTATAGTGGTTTAATTCATACCTAATTACAATTTTGTCGACCTATTGTTACAAATTAAAAAAAAAAAACGATAAAGACAGATACGAAAAATATGTATGAGGGACCTATATATAACTAAATGCCTCTTAATATATAATTTGGAAACATCTCGGTAATATTCACTCGACCATCATAAATAATTATGAAATTTCTTGTTCTATTGTGATCGGGTGAATATTATATATTATTAGACAAAATATTATCTTATCTGTACTAAAATAAAGAGTACATACTTTGCCAACAAATATGTCTAAATATCACATATATCCTGATTATTTAAAAAGGTATTAATAATAGATTTAAAATGAAATGATAGTATAGTAGTTGTGATAATATTTCTAGTATATATTTTTGTATGAGTTTGTACTACATCAACATGTTGACACACCCATACGGCCATACTTCTAGAGAAAAATTGAATTTATCGCTTGGCCTGTTCTAACTGATTACCTTATCACGAATCACAATATTACTTCTCTGAAATAATCATTCTCTTAATTAATTATTTAAATTCTTATCCATTCCAAATTGATTTACTTTGAAGGACCTGTGGCGGAACTTATTTTCCTTGACCCATTTTTAATTTTAAAATCTGACACTACAAGAAAAATATATTTGGGCGACCAAACTTTGGGCGACGAACATATATTCGTCGCCCAAAGAAATTTAGGGCGACGAACAAGAAAATTTGTCGCTCAAAGTCATAAAGGTTTGGGCGACGAATTACACGTTCCTCACCCAAAGTTACTTTGGGCGACGAACACATTTCGTCGCCTAAACATTAACAACAAACAATTAATTGAGAAATACATTGGGCGAGGAATATACTTGTTCGTCGCCCAAAGTTACTTTGGGCGACGAACATGTATATTCCTCGCCCAAACTTACTGCAGGGTTGATCTTTGAGTATGAACATATATGAAGAATGGCTCTGATTGTGATAATCACGTTGTGGTCTTCACAATTATTGAAGCTACAAGGTTTTAACGAAAGAGTTGATATAATTTTAGTCTTCAAATGCAAAAATCACTGATTTATATGTAGAACCTTATATGTCGATTGTGTTTTTAACGATCTGAACCGTTCATTTATTAGTTTGTCACTCAAAGATCATTCCTCTAAAATATTAGGTCAATTGGAGATCTAGAAGTTTGGTATTGGAGCTCGAACGTATGAACGATCATGGTTCATAAAAAAATTCAACTTTGGGCGACGAAATGTAGCTTTAGGCGACGAACAGTGCGTCGCCCAAAGTCTGAAATTATGGCGGGATAAAACGGTGCCCTAAAGTCAACAACTTTGGGCGACGAACATGAATTCGTCGCCCAAAGTCACTTTAGGCGACGAATTAAAACGTTTGTCGCCCAAAGTGACTTTAGGCGACGAATTCATGTTCGTCGCTTTAATATACTTTGGGCGACGAACATGGATTCGTCGCCTAAAGTCACTTTGGGCGACAAATGTTTTAATTCGTCGCCTAAAGTCACTTTGGGCGACGAATTCATGTTCGTCGCCCAAAGTCTTTAGATTTATACCCATTTCTGGGTTCACTTCGGTCAGCTCACTCACTCTCACCTCACCTTCGCAGCGCCGCGCAGCCTCTCACCCTCGCAGCGCCTCCTCCTTCCCTCAGGTCTCACTCCCTCCTCCTCCTCCTCCTCCTCCTCCTCCCTCCGCCTCCTCCTCCTCCTCCCTCCTTCCCCGAAACCCAAAACCGCCCCCCACCCCCCGCGAAAACCCACCCCCCCTACCGAAACCCACCCCCCCATCAGCAACCCACCCCCCGCGAAAACCCACCCCCCTACCGAAACCCACCCCCCCCCATCGGAGACCCACCCGCCCCTCCCCTGAAAATCCACCCTCGCCGAAACCCACCCCCGCCGAAACCCACCCCCGCAAATACCCACCCCCGTCGAAACCCACCCCCCACCCGAAACCCACCCACCCCCACCGAAACCCATCCCCCCCCCCCAGCCGAAACCACTCACCCAAACCCCCCCCCCTCGAAGCCGAAAGCAGCTCACCCCCCCTCCCCCCACTCGAAGCCGAAAGCACAGGTATTTGTTTTTGTTTTTGTTTTTTTTGAATTTATGGTATTTTGCTGGTATTTTCTGTTTTTTTTTTGGGTATTTTCTGTTTTTTATGGTATTTTCTGTTTTTTATTGGTATTTTCTGTTTTTTATGGTATTTTCTGTTTTTTATGTTTTCTAATATTGTGGATTTTGTACTTGTTGTGAATTTTGCATAAATTGATTGTGAAATTTCTGATTTTAGTGGTAATTAGTTAATGTTGTGAGTTTTTTTAATTTAGTGGTTTGGTTGTGAAATCTGAATTTAGATTGATGTTGAGCCCATATTTGACAATGATTTATTTTTTTGGTGAAGGAAGGATAGTGTTGCATTTGTTGTGAAGGATAATTGCATTTTTGGTGAGGTATGTGTTTAATCTATCTTTTAGTTAAGTTTTTGTATGATTTAGTATTTAATGTTTCATATATAATTGTATTAAATTTTTGAGTGAATTAGTTTGTATGTTAAAATTAATTATAAAATTCATTAATTAATTTGTATGTTTTTATATGCTAAAATTTAATAGTTTGTTTGTATGCTTATATGTATATTGTTAAATTAATTATAATTTAGTTTGTATGTTACATTTAGTTTAGTTTTAATTGCAAAATTTTCGATGACGTAGTCCAGCACTCCTCGAGTACTGGGTGAGGTCATGTGGCACGAAGCGCTGTGCGAAGTTATCAATCGATAACTTTGTACATTTAACTAGTCGTGCGAAGTTATCAGTGGATAACTTTGTACACTAAATTTCAATCGATATCTTAGACCCGTTCGAGAGTCTATTGGACGCGCGCATGGGCGCTTGGCGTGACTGCGCTCCAATATGATTCTTGAATTGTCCAAATTACCCATGGACAGTTTGGGAGTGCACAATTATGTGTTGTGGTTAGCGGTTCATGTGACGTGGTTTTGATCTGAGAAAATTTCGGCAACATCTCCTTATGTGTTCTTCGAGTGCATACTAGATATTTGTTTTAAATATCTACGTCGTGCACTTGGAGAACCATAGGGAGATGCTGCCGAAATTTTCCCAGATCAAAACCACGTCGTGTGAGCGTTGACCACGACACATATGTGCATTCTCGAATGGGATAGGGCCCTTACCGGAGGCATAAGGAGACGAAGAATGGTGACGCATCGTTTTCTAATTGTCGTGTAATATGGAAACATGCATCATGGACCGACAGTGGATACGTAATACGAATCGTGTTAGTGATGAATATTTGTATGGGATCGAGTCATTTATCCAAGTTGCACAGGAACATGTCAATGCTCAGAATAATATAAGGTGTCCGTGCCGGAATTGTAACAACTCTTTATGGAAGACAGTGCGTGAAGTCAGAATTCATTTGGTGAGATTTGGGATGTCACACAACTATACGACATGGTATTATCATGGTGAACCGAGAGTTTATGCTTCGACGTCCTCGGAGACCCGAACAATTCTGCAGCCTACTGAATCTGTTGCTGATGATAATGACCAAGTGATGGGCATAATAAACGATGCTTATCCATATGCATCGCTAGATCACGAAGTCAGTCAGCATGATACAGAGAGCGATAATATGGATCAAGATGATGGGTTGCCCGAAGTCCAAAGAGAAGAGTTTGATAAGTACGAGAGATTGTTGAAACAAGCTCAGCGGGAATTGTACTCTGGTTGTGAAGAGTTCTCAGTGCTAACTGCTGTTGTGGAGTTAATGCATTGGAAAGTACTTAATCAACATTCGAATCGAAGTTATGATCAGTTGATGGGGATTTTGAAACGAATGCTTCCAAAGAACAATCATATACCTGAAACCCATTATCTTGCGAATAAGGTGTTGAAAGATCTCGGTTTGGGATATGAAAAGATTCATGCATGCAAGAATGATTGTGTATTGTTTTACAAAGAACACCAAGGGAAGGATAAATGCCCTGTGTGCAATGAACCGAGATATAAGAACAAGTCTGTAGAGAGAAAGAAACAGATTCCGCAAAAGGTGTTGCGTTATTTCCCACTTAAGCCAAGGTTGCAACGATTGTACATGTCGACACATACTGCAACTGACATGAGGTGGCACAAAGATAAGCGGGTTGAGGATGATGTGATGAGACATCCTGCAGACGGAAGCGCATGGAAAGAATTTGACAAGATATATCCGGATTTTGCAGCAGATGCACGAAATGTCAGATTAGGACTTGCTACTGATGGATTTAATCCATTCGGAAATATGAGCACATCTCACAGCACTTGGCCAGTGGTCGTGGTTCCTTATAATTTGCCTCCCTGGAAATGCATGAAAAAAGAATTCACAATTATGACGCTATTAATTCCAGGACCGCAATCCCCTGGCAAGGAGATCGATGTATATTTGCGGCCGTTGATTGATGAGCTGAAAGAATTGTGGCAAAATGGTGTGCCGACATATGATAAGTCCACCGAAACAATGTTTTCCTTGCGTGCGGCAGTCATGTGGACAATAAATGATTTCCCAGCTTATGGGAATTTATCAGGCTGGAGCACCAAGGGTTATATGGCATGTCCTACTTGTAATAAAGATATAACTTCCGCTTGGCATGGTGGTAAAGTATGTTATATGGGCCACCGAAGATGGTTGCCGGGGGATCATAAATGGCGTCACAGTAAGGAGGCCTTTGACGGAAAAAAGGAGATGGGCGTGAAACCTAAAGAATTATCTGGTGATGACATCTTGGGGCAGTTGAATAACTTAGAATTTGGCCGGATTGGTAAACATCCCTCTAACAAAGAACGAAATATGCCAAGGTCACCTGCACATCTAAATTGGACAAACAAGTCGATATTCTTCGAGTTGGAGTATTGGTCCAAGTTGAAAATCAGGCACAATCTCGATGTAATGCATATTGAGAAGAACGTGTGCGAAAGTTTGGTGGGGACAATCTTGGGCATTGAGGGAAAATCAAAGGACACAATTAAGGCTCGACAAGATTTGCAAGAAATGGGCATCAGGAAACATTTGTGGTTAACGAAGAAGGGTGATAAAATGATAAAGAAACATCCATTTTATACCATGAAGCCTGTGGACAAGAAAGAATTCTTAAAGTTTCTTGCATCGGTCAAATTTCCAGATGGATACGCGGCCAATATCTCTCGAAATGTGAAAATCGACTCTGGAAAAATTTTGGGCTTGAAAAGTCATGATTGTCATGTTTTATTGCAACGTCTGCTTCCGGTGGGTATTCGAAAGTTTTTGCCTGAAGATGTGGTTGAACCGATTGTTGGGTTGTCGAGGTTCTTTCAGCATATCTGTGCTAAGACGTTGCGCGTGTCGGACATGGCAAAATTGAAAGATGAGATTGTGTACATCCTATGCAAATTTGAACAAATATTTCCACCGGCCTTTTTTGATATAATGATTCATTTAATGATACATTTACCGCAAGAGGCAATTCTTGCTGGGCCGGTCAGTTATCGGTGGATGTACCCAATAGAAAGGTAACAATTTCTAAACTATTTCATTACTATTCTCCAAGTTCAGCTCTATGTTACTCATAAAATTTTTCTCACTATGTAATTACATTTGCAGAATGTTGGGTAATTACAAAAGGTACGTCCGAAATCGGGCACGCCCCGAAGGCTCCATAGCAGAGGCATACATTGCAAATGAATCCATCACGTACTGTGCAATGTACCTCAGCAGTGTTGAGACGTCATTCAATCGCCCCCAACGCAACGACGACGGCGGTGAAAAAAATGAGACACTTTCTGTCTTTTCTCAAATTACACAACCATTTGGCGAAGCCCCTAAATCAGCTGTTGAATTCTCGAAACACGATATGGAGGTGGCTCATTGGTTCATACTCAACAATTGCGAAGAAGTTGACTCTTTACGCATTGAGCATGAGGAACTAATGAAGCGCGACTATCCAAGATGGGACATGGAACGTGTACAGAAAAAGCATCGGGAATTGTTTCCTAAATGGTTTAAGGAACATGTAAGTGATTACTGACAATAATGATCAGTTCGTTCATGTGTTTGTAAATTTTTTGTAATATATTAATTCCATTGTCTTTTAACAGATGGAAAAGCTGACTGATGATAATTCGCCGTTATACAAGGAGTTAATGAGTTTGGCGAGTGGTATTCAATGGGTTGAAACGTTTTCCGGATGTAATGTGAATGGAGTCAAGTTTTTAACTGTAGAACGAGATGCCATCTTGAGCACTCAAAATAGCGGGGTTTGTGTAGAGAACTTGGACACTGGCACGGTTGATTTCTACGGCAAGCTGACGAGTGTACATCAAGTCTTGTACTCGCATCGCTTTCAAGTTGTGTTATTTAAGTGTGATTGGTTTAATACAGACCCGAATAGGAACAACAGTATTAAACTCGATTACGACTTAATATCTGTGAATACAAACACTCGATGGTATGAGAATGATCCATTTATTCTTGCCACAATGGCAAAACCAGTATGTTATCTGGATGACCCTAAGGCGGGTGTGGGTTGGAAAGTAGCTCAGATGATTCAGAATCGAAATATATGGGATATTCCAGAAAAAGAAAATCAGGATGACGTGGCCTATCAAGAAGATTCATCTTCGACCATACCTAATCCATACAACAATGATGTTATCATACAACAAGTCGAGATACATGACGTTCCTCCAATTGAGATCGATGCCTTATCAATTGATCTTGGGCCACTTCCCCGAATTGATGTTAATGATTTCATCGATGATGATGATGATGATGATGATGATGATGATGATGATGAAGATGATGAAGATGAAGATGAATATGAAGATGATGATGTTGATGGTATCGATGATGATGATGATGAAATGAGTATTTCTAGTGGTGATTCAGATTAGTAATTGATAATGGTGATTCATATTAGTAAGTGATAATGATGATTCAGATTAGTAAGTTATTACTTTAGTTTTCTTTTTTACTAACATAAATATTTATTGAATTGTGCAGATGAGTTTGATCTCGAACAGGGGTGGATCTCGGAGGTCCACTTTAGCATCTATGTCCGCCCCTGCAGCCCAGCCCGCCCCTGCAGCCCAGCCCGACCTCATAGCCCAGGGCGACTCGACCCCGGCGATATCCCCAGATCTCTCATCTAGTACTGGGTCTGGGATTCAGTCGGCACGGAGGGCCCGACGGGGTCACCGTTATGGTGCATATGATAATGTTGCATCATCCACTCGTACTGCCTCATCATCAGAGAGTAAGAAAAATGTTTTCACATCACTTGTGTTTATGTTTAATTTTATTTAGATGTTATAACATTACTGTGAAATTAATATGTTATATTTGCTTTTCTAGGTACCAAAACCACGAGGGGGATAAGTAGAGGGTTGAAGGCGTCGCGAATCACTCGCACGACGAACGAGAGGATTCGAATCGTTATTGAGCAAGGTCACCTACGACCGAGCAAGGAGGTCCATAGTACTTTCGCTTCCTTTGTCGGATCGATTATCCGTGGTGAATGCCCCATGCTTTTCCCCAGTTGGGAAAAGGTTGATGACGCCATCAAGAGGAGCATTATGGGCTCCATTTCTGTGAGTATATTTCGATTAATATAAAATGATTAATTTGATCATTCCTAACAATTTGATAATTGCATTTTTTTCAGGTAAACTATGACATTCGGATGGAGGATCCGGATGTAGCTAGGTATATGGAGAAGTTATTGAGAAAAGTGTACGCCCAATGGAAGCACGAGCTGCACAAAGAATATAACATGTTTGGATCGGCAGATGAGGCATTGGCCAGCCCTCCTCCGGAGATGGCAGCTCGGCTTGATCAGTGGCAGTGGTTGTGCACTCATTTTCAGAGTCCGGAATTTTTGGTATGTTATATCATTTTAGGACTTCACAATTATTTTTTCTTATGTTATTCCTTTATTGTGTATACACTAATATGTGCATTTCCAATTTGCTTCATATTTAACAGAGGAAGTCGAATGCCAATCTTCAGAACCGGAAAGCGCCCGCAAGGATTGATCATCATGGTGGTTCCATGCCCTTCTCATACCGGGTGGAGTCATATCGTCAGGTGCGCTATTATTTAATTTAATATATATATATTCCTTAGTATTGTTTGAGTTTTTGTCAACATTACATTCTTTTTCAGGCTGGTTCGCAATTTCCGGAGGTCGACAACTACGGGGATGTTTATGCCCGACCCGGCAACGACAAGGGCAAGGCGAAGCACGTTAGTTTTTTATATTTTAGTTTTATTTCACAAATTTAAATTTTTGTATTTGATTTCTTAATTCCTAACTTGTGTATAATATTTTGAAGGCTGAGATGCTCGCCAAGAAGGCGAGTTATTTGGAGGAGGTGGCCAGCCAGTACCCTCCGGACACTCCGTTGGAGACGATCTCAGTCCCCGATCCCGATGCCGGTCTTCGTATTATGACGGAGACACTGGGTGTTAGGCGTGGTAGGGAGATACGCGGAATGGGAGCGGGTCGGGTTCGTGATCTCAGCGCCGGGTCTTCATCTCAGCCATCTGCAGATATAGTCAACCTGACCACTGAAGTGCAGTTGTTGAAGGGTCAGCTAGAAGAATCGAGAGCGGCATATGCGGAGCAGACGAGTAAGGTGCAGCAGATGCAGCAGATGTTTGGCCAGTTGGCCAGGATTGTACCTGGGTTTGTGCTGCCGCCCAACATCGACCAGTGCATGCCAGACTCCTCCACCGGTGTCGATGATGCTACTGACCTAGGGGGCCATTAGTTATTTGTATGTATGTATTAATTAAATTGTTGTATGTATTAATTAAATTGTTTCTACTTTGTATGGATATTTTGGATATATATAAATTTATTAATTTTGTTTTATATAATTTTTTAATAAAGATTTTTTTTTAATATTAAATTCATATATATAATTTAAATAAAAAAATTTTTTTAAATAAAATACGTTTGGGCGACGGACAAATTTCGTCGCCCAAAGATGGTTTGGGCGACGAACACCTTATTCGTCGCCCAAAGCATGTTTGGGCGACGAAATTTTTCCGTCGCCCAAAGAGGGTTTGGGCGACGAATAAGGTGTTCGTCGCCCAAACCATCTTTGGGCGACGAAATTTGTCCGTCGCCCAAACCCTTTTTGGGCGACGAATAAGCTGTTCGTCGCCCAAACCATATTTGGGTGACGAAATTTGTTCGTCGCCCAAAGCACGTTCCAGTGAGGAAATTAGCTTTTCCTCTCCCAAATCTTGTTTAGGCGACGGATAATTTCGTCGCCCAAACATGCTTTGGGCGACGAATAAGTGGGTTCGTCGCCCAAACCCTCTTTGGGCGACGAAATTTGTCCGTCGCCTAAACATTCTTTGGGCGACGAAATTTATGTTTTGGGAGACAAAAAAAATTCGTCGCCCCCTGGTGTCTTTGAGCGACGAAATTTATGGATTCGTCGCCCAAACTCTTGGGCGACACATTTTGGGCGAAGAATTGCTCGACGAACCAGTTTCGTCGCCCAAACTTTTGGGCGACGAAACTCTACTTTGGGCGACGAATTCCGTTCCTCTCCCAAACCCTTTTTTCTTGTAGTGTGAAGCCCAATTGGTCAAACAGAATTTGGGCTGAGTCAATTTGAGTGATTTAATTAAGTTCTAGTTATGTGAAGCCATTTTGTTGAAAAGCCCAAGACGAAGTTGCGTTTATCCACGTGATTGAATGAAATAAAGAACGTGCGTGTAGAACGCAAGTAACATCACAAAAACATCTGGATAAAAGACGCGTGGAAGGAGTTATTTGAGCAATGGAGTATTTTTTGCAGGTATTCTACCCGCCGTTCAAGACCAACTCAAGATTAGACAACGAGCGCAAACCCACTCTACGCCGATCCCGAGTTCAATTCCCAAGGTCTATATCACCTGTGGGCGAAATTATTTTCTTTGAAAATTTTGGGTCCCACAGGACCCATTGGTGCAGCATGAGGAATTTAGTTAATATATACTATTCAAGCAACCACTAATCACATTACCCAGGCAAAGAAATTAAACAGCAGTAAACACACGATTTGACCAAAAAATTTAGTAATTTTTTTTGGTCTGAATTTAGATGAATTGGTTCATAAAGCTAGCAATCCCTACCTTAAATAAAATTTCATGATCAACATAGTTTTGATCCGATACGATCATCATCAAGGGTCAAGAGATAGACCAACTAAATAAATATATATTAAAAGCAGTGTCAGTCAACGTACTGATATATAATACAACAACCCCATAAGTAAGGCATGCACTGAAATTCATTTCAGTTTCAGGCCATTCTAGTTATATATAAAACATCACTAAGAAAACATATTAATTTTAGATTAATGCAGCTAGCAGGTCTGATTAATTGGGATAATTAAGTGACCTTAAATAATTCAGTACTGCTAATTAATTAGTCCATAGATAGTATATCAAGCTCCGAGGCGCAAATCGTGCAGATGATCGATGGAGGAGACGAGTGAACCTCCTCCTCCACCGTCATGTCCATGGTTGAGATGAGTGATGGAGGAGACAAGTGAACCTCCTCCTCCTCCTCCGCCTCCACCTCCGCCATGTCCATGGTTGAGGACGTTAGTAGGGTGTACATTGTGGTGGTGGATGCGAAAAGCATACAAGTTGGATGCCCCATTCGCAAATGCAACTGCAGATTCATAATCTCCCTCATCGTCCACATACCCATATTGTGGATCCTCAGTGATTGCTTCCTGAAATCAATTCATTCCATTAACCGAACTTTAAGAAATTCTAATTGCATTAATTAAAATGGGTAAGCTAGCAATTATATATTAATTAGAAACTGAATTTCAGGAGAATATATATATGTGCTTACATAGCCATGCTGGAGATTTGTATGCCTTTGATCCAAGTTCTTTAACTGCAGCAGTGGAAATTAAAAACAGTAACATATATGCATGTTTAGAAATTAACTCCTCAGATATGATCAATTAAAATAATTGAATTAATCATATATAGTGAAAATTTAAGAGGAAGCATATAGGCATGGATCATTGGTGCAGTTAAATTAAATTCCTAACCTTTTTCCTGCAGGTCTCTGCCTGGGTTTTGAGCACATGGTACTGTAAAGAATCCAACAAATAATTAACATTTTCACACAAAGGCCAAGAAAGTAACATATCCAAAAGGATCAACCAAGAAAAATTGTTCGGTAACATTTATAGGTGAGTTCTAGTTAAGACCAACTTCAAATTTAAAGGAAATTACGAGGATGGTGAACTCTAATGATTTAATGAGACAGGGAGGGATGCACCAAAACAAAACTATAAGAAATTAATGCAGCTTCATAAATATTTTTTAGTGTTGGAAAAAAGTGAAAAGAAAAACTTCTCTATTACGGGTGTGTATATAAACATATGCCCAGAATTTAAAACATAATTATAATTAAAAGAAAAAAGACCCCATATACATTATTTAAAAGAAAAAAGGAATTATATAATTATATCTTGTGACCATATAGAAATTATAAGATTTTGGGAAAGACTATTTAATTTTGTGCTTTCTAAAAGGAAATAGAGAGAAAAAAAAATTAATAAAACCCTAGGAAGTGTTATATTTAAGGGGTTATTTATGCTTGGTAGATAGTGGCATACACTAAAAATAAGTCTAGGGTTCAAAATTTGGGGTTTGTTTTTTTATATTAATTATGAAACCCTAAAATAAATTAAATTTTTGCAGATCGATCCATATCCAGGCAATCCCTATTGAAATTTTTAAGTAATTTTGAATACCAAATTAAAATTAATAAGCTTTAGAAACAAATTATTAAAGATGGGACCTTTCTGTCACGTATGACCGCCACGGCTTTAGACATCTTTTCATCAAGATCTAGCAGCTCCTTGTAGCTCAGACCATTCAGATCATGCCCCAACCTCTGCCTGTTAATCAAAAATACATATCACCTTAAACCAGTAATCGTCCTCTCAACAATTAAATAAAATAAATTACTCTCTCTAATTAGTCAGCTTGAATATTGAATTTATTAATGACCTGATCTCTCTCCTCAGCTTATTGTTGATCTCTTTGGCTTTCCACAAGTTCTCTTTCATTGTCTGCAGCCACCAAAAAATACAAAACAAAACCAGAAACAAACACTAAAAACCAAGACACCCTTTTTTAAAAAATAAATAAAAAATCAGACAAAAAAAATAAAAAAGTTGGAAATTAAGAAATTAATTGCTTGGTTACCTCGTAGTGTGAGCTCCATAGATCGACCCCTAAATTTTTCTGGTATTCATCATACATGGCCTTGGTCCTGATCCATCACAATAAAAAAGACAAATTACAAAAATTAAAAAAGAAGAAGAGAAATAAATTAAAATAAATAGGTTGTTGGGGTAATATATATACGTACGTAGTGTTACCGCTGATGTACTCGTGGACTTTCTTAGTGTTGGAGACCATGATGAGGGAGACCCTGGCATCGCAGAGAACGGCGAGCTCCTGAGCTTTCTTGAAGATCCCATTTCGTCGCTTGGAGTAGGTCACCTGCCTGTTGGTGTGGTTTTCGATCAACTTGATCTCAATCTTCCCACGACCCATAATTAATTGATTACTTGATTTTCTTAATTCTTCTTCTTTTTGATGATAATATCTTGTTCAAGATGAACAAATGTGGTGGTTGTGTATATATATAAACAGTTTTGAAGGGAAAGGTGAAGATGAAGAATAGAGAGAGGGGAGGAGGGTTTCTATATCTGGAAAGTGGGATGGAAAGTTGGGTTGTAGGGTAACCAGGAATGTCTGTTGCAATAAAACTGCTTCTGTGGACGACTTGTAAAGCTAGCTAGCTATGCTAAAACTGTTGGCATGTGATGTACGGGCTGCTTTTGACCATGACACTACATCACACAACACAACACACCACGACACACCACAAGTCCTGCATTACTCCCTGTTCCGCGTGGAGCTAGCTATCCAGCTAGTGAAATTGTGAATTGAGAGTCACTTGAGCTAGTCACAGTACTGTCATTGACTCTCATTTTCAATTCATATATGTTTGAGAGCTCAAAATAAACGATGTCTAGCTAGCTAGCCATTACCAAATTCAATTAGAATTAATTATTGGGTAACCAAAATATGCATGTAAAATCACATCAATATATTATAAATTTCTAGCTAGTTTTATATAGCTAGAGCTAGAGGCCGGTTTAGGAGAACAATGCTTCCCTCAGTGCCTGGTTGGCTCCTAGCCTCCAACCCCCTCTTACAGATGCATGTACGTTTTGGTCTTTTCATTCTAAATAAATAAAAAATTAATTTATAAATTGAATGAAAAGACCAAAACGTACATGCATCTGTGAAAAGAGAAATGATTCTTTATAACCGATATACGTACTGTCACGTGGTATAACCAACCTATGTGTTATAATACAAGTGAATATTATTAATTTTACTCTACAAATATAAACATGTCGTCGAACAATACTCTTACACATTAAATTAGTTACATCACGTAACGGTATATCGGTTATACCGAATGATTTTTCATGTGAGAGGGGGTTGGAGGAGCGACTAAGAGAAATATTGTTCGGTTTAGTATCCAACCGTGAGACTGGCTAGCTACTTAATGAGCATATATTTTAATCATAAAAATTTATTAAAGAAGCTTAATGACCGCTTGAAAATGCTATTGATGTCTTCGTTAATTGATTGCGTACGTATTTAACTAATACACACATCCAACATGCATGTTTGGATTGCCTAAGCTGGCCCGCTTGATATGCTTAAGATCAAAGAAGTAAGCTCCAAATTGAAAATTAACCCAACTCATAAATAAAATTAAAGTACCAAGAGACAATAATTTCACTAGCTAGCTAGTTAGGTTGATTGTTGTTGAGTCTGTGTATTTAATTTTTGGAAAAAAACTAATTTATAATAGAGATATGAATTGATTTGGCATCCTATGAAATAAAATTTATTTTAAAATTAAAAAAAGTTTTATGTAATGAAATATAAAGATATATATGCTATCATGTTATTGAATTGGGATACCAAATTAACTATATTCATGTTACATATAAGTTTCTCTCTTATATTTTTTTTATATATGCTCATGAATCATGATCAAGATCCATGTATGGTTCTCACTCTGGGCTGCTGGCCGGGAAGACTGAAATGGACCAAAGCATGCATGTCTATCTACATATGTTTTTCTTTTTCGAAACTGTAGCTACAAGCCAGGCTCATCATGTGCAAGTATATATTTTACATATATAGGTCTAAGCTAGATATCATCAGTAAACGTGTAATTTACTTGGACGCCAATAACGAGGTTTAAGGAGCTGCTGCTAGTGTAGTGTCAGTGTGTGATTGAGAGAGTTCGAAGAGATTAACGTTGTTGGCTACCTTGGTTAATTACCACTCAGCATATATAACTTAGCTTCTGTCCCATCTCTCTCTCTCTCTCTCTCTCTCTCTCTCTGTTCTAGGAGAAACAGGGCCAGGCTTCGCCTATGCCCCATGCAAGACTCACTCTAGGACTTCTGACCTCTCTATTCTAAAGCTAGCTAGGTAGCTGCATCAGGCTAGCTAGCTTTAGCCCTTCCCAAAGAGGACTGGCCTCGATGTCTTCACAGTGATTAGTCTTGAGAGTAGATTTTCATTTTATTGGGTTCATATATATATATAATTTCGAGTTTTGAAGAAATTTTGATGATTTTTAAATTTTAATAAAAATTTGACGGAAATTGATATCAAAATACGAAAATTTTAAATAAAATTTTATTATATATTTATTTATCATATTATCTACTAAATTGATAAAAAATATTGAAGAAACCAAATTATATAGTAGGTTTCATGTGATATAAGATGAATATAATGCACGCTGGAGACAAATATTGTTAAATAAAATTAGTATAATGAATAAATAAAATTAGTATATTATCTATACTCTATAATATGTACACTAAACCCTATATATTTTATAATCTATATTATATATTGTTTAGGATATGGTATATGATATTAGGGTTTAAGTCCTTTATGGTACTTTAAATTATTTTTTATATAAAAATATATTAGAGTTTACTAGTTTAGGGTTTAAAAACAACTAAACGAAACTCCAAAACGGCCAAACGAAACCCCAAACTATTTTTTTTCTTTACAATTAACCCCCCCAAACCCCAATCAACCCTAAACCTTTTAATTTTTTTCTTTTTTTTTTCCTTTTTTTTTCTTTTTTTTTTCTTCTTTTTCTTTCCTTCATTTTCTTTTTTTTTTCTTCTTTTTTTTTCCTTCCTTTCCTTTCCCTTCTTTTCCCCCGAGGCTCCAGCAATTCCCCTGTTTTTTCTTCTTCATTTCTTCTTCATCCTCTCTCTCTCTGCATCTCCCCTCGCCATCTCCCCGTCGCCCCTCTGCCCTCGCCCCGTCGCCCGCTGCCCTCGCCCCGTCGCCCCCCTGCCCTCACCTCTCTCTCCCTCGATCTCCCCCTGCCGCCGCCTTGCCGCCACCCCCTCTTTCTCCCTCGATCTCCCCCCTGCCACCTCTCTATTTTTCCCCAAAAACCCAGCCTTCCAAAACCCGAAACTAGATCTCAAATTCTCACCGCCGAAATTTCAATAATTTCGACAACTTCGACGAAATCATCCCGAAAATTTAACAAATATGAGTTTCGATTTCGACACCCCAAAAAATCGAAATTTTCGGCGAAATTTCGACTTCGAAATTTAACACCCTGTATATATGTTTTTTTTTTTTTGGCCAACCATATATATATGTTCCTTATTTAACACGTTTAACGCTAACTTTAAGCCTCTGTGGCTGGACTCTAGGCTAAGCTTGCTCAGGTTTACACATTTTTTCAAGTTGGTACCTCAATTAAAAAAAAAGTTGTAAAAACGTACCTCAACTACCATTTTTTGACACTCACATACCTCCGTTAAGTTTTTCGTTAAGAAAGCTGTTATGTGTCGATGGTGACCATTTAATTAACGGTCAAATAGTTTCCGATTAACCTAATTTTTTGCAAAGACGATCCTTCAATGGAGAGTTGAGACCAGAAAAATCGATGGTTCCGATCATCAAAATAAAATGTAGAGTGAATCCCACAAGAGACCCCTTAAATAAGCTTATTTAAGGGATCCCTCAATAGAAGGGAGTTGTATATATATATATATATATATATATAAATGCTCTAAAGCTAACTCGTTAGCAAGTTAATACAAAGCTAACCACCCTGTTGGACCCACCGCACAATGTAATTTCAAAATCCGAACGGTCTATTTTTCAGACTCTACTTCATAGATCATCTCTGTAAAAAATCTCCAAAATCAGAAGTCATTTAGCAATTTGATTATACTAACAACTATTCATATGCTTTTATCGAAAATAGTGTTCGTCTATTTATTTAATTACAATTAAATGACTAAATAATTTTTGATTTAGTTGATTTTTTGCAATAATGATCTTTAAAGTAGGGCCTTAAAAATCGGCGGTCCGAATTATGAGATTAGTTATGTGGTAGGCCCAAAAGCATGGTTATTTTTGTATTAACTTGCTAACTAGTTAGTTTTAGACCACTCCTCATATATATCATGCTGTATAGCTAAAATATTTTAAGCTTCAGCCTCCAATTTATATTAATCTCACTAATTAATGATCATATGGTACTAAAAATAAGTACGTGTTATATTAAAGCATGTTTACTACATTGGAATCAGAATTAGAAGGAATTCGAATGAGCAGACTCGGAATAATAAGGAATCAGAATGAGCAGAATCATAATGATAAGAAATCGGAATGATATAAAACACATTTATTTTTAACAAGGCATTTTTGTAATCAAACTAGTTAATTTTGATTTCGATTCTTGCTAGTTAGTAAACACTTTTATGAAAATTAGCTTTATTTTCATTTCGTTCATGACAGTTAGTAAACACGTTTATGAGAATATCTAATTCTAGTTCTAATTCCTACCCATTTCGATTCCTACTCATTTCGTCATGCTCATTCCAATTTATTCTCATTTCGATTCATACTTATTATGATTCCTACTCATTCCAATTATTTATCATTCCGATTTATTCTCATTTTGATTCTTGTTTAGTACATGCCCTTATTGATTAATGCATCACTTGACAATACTCACATAAATTTAAATCCCATACGGATTTGAATTCTCTGCTGGTTTTATATAATTCATTTACATAAAAACTACAATTGAAAAATGTTAGGTATTAAATTGAAAAAATTGAAATGATAGGATGTAAGTTGTGAAATCCCCCAAATTTTAGAGGTGTAAGTTGTAATTTGCTCTAAAAGAGTGTTACAAATCCATTTGATTGGACTGTTGTACATAAAACTTTGACCCACACACACGTGTCAAATAGAAAACCTCTTCTTGTCTTTTTTTCCATCAAAAATAGAAAAGAGGGCTGCTATTTGCACACCCTCTTTTTTCTTTTTGCACACCCCTTTTGAAAAAAAAAAAAAAACTCAAAAAAAAAAGACCACTTTGGCCCTCCCCTCACCCACACACCCACACACCTCATTCCCATCTCCCCCCCCCCCCGGTACACACCCCATTCCCATCCTTTTTTTTTTTGTTTTTCTTCACTGTCAACCTTGGCCGCCGCCAACCTTGGCCACGCCTGCCATCGCTGGCCACCTCCCCGCGAACAGAGACCACCAGCGGCTCTCTCTCTCTCTCCTTCCATCTCTCCTCTCTTCCTTTCTCTGTCTGCCTTCAAGATCGGTGACCACCTCTTCGCAACTGCCTGCGCGCAGCACCCAGCCCGCTGTCCTCCCACACGCTGCTACACCTCCGCCCGCAGCACCTCGTCTTCCACCTCGAAGCCCAGAACCAGCCACCATTAAAAAAAAAAAAATCAGTTCGGCAGGTTCGGCGGACCAGTGCCGAACCGGGCTGTTTCGTTTGGCAGTCATCCACCGAATATAACAGGATTGTTCGGCGGATGAGTGCCGAACGAAACAGCCCAGTTCGGCACTGGTCTGCCGAACTGAAATTTTTTTTTTTAATGGTGTTCGGAGGGGAGGAGAGAGAGGGAGGGTGGTGCTGCGGGAAGAAGAGAGAGAGATAGAAGGGTGGTGCTGCGAGGAGGAGAGAGAGAGAGATCGGTGCTGCGGGGAGGAGAGAGAAAGGGAAGTGGTCGGTGAGGGAAGGAGAGAGGGAGGGAGGTGGTCGGGTGAGGGTGAGGGAGGGGGAGGGGGAGGGCTGTGTTTTTTTTTTTTGGTATGAGTTGATGAGGTGTGGTGGGTGAAGGGGTGTGTAGGAGAAATTTTAAATTTTGGGAGAGAGATAGGGGGTGTGTGAAATGTATAAAATAGGGGTATTAGGGTAATTAGAGGGGTGTGTTAAAGAGAAATTTTAAATTTTTGGAGAAGATAGGGGGTGTGTAGGAGAAAAGTGTGTGCAAAAAGAAAAAAAAGGGTGTGCAAATAGCAGCCCTCATAGAAAACCTTTACCTTGATGGTGTAAACCGTTGGTAATATGGAATACCAAGTCGCTGACCAAAAAAAATATTAAAAATTTGGAAGACCAAGTTGGGTTTTGGGCTACACGTTGGCAAATTGGGCCATTTGAGGCCTGTGTCTGAGAGAGTAGCATGGCCCAAACTAAACTTAATTTCTGTTGGAGTGAATTGCCAGCCCAAAGTTGAAGGCACACTTCATGGTCCCGATTATGAGTTCAACAATACATTCTGGATCTGGATCAGGCTTCAACAGTACAAACATGGTAGGCTCACAGTCAAACGATCATGCACAAATAGTCTTCAATGAATGCTGATAATAAGTTTATTTATTTATTTATTTTTTGGGGATCAAAATGCTGATATGAAGTTCTTGACTAATTATCGTGTTATTACAAACTTACAATAAGAGTAAGGAAATAAAAGGAGAGCTAGAGTTGTGAAAGAGCTATAGTATATCCAACCAAACGTCAAAATCAGAAGTTTTTGTTTGAAGAGTCCAAATCAGAAGCTAGTTTTATCTAACATACCTTAAAAAAAACTTGAGGAAAAAATCTTAGTTCCTTTAGCTTATGTTATTACATCAAAAAGCAATGTAAAGTGTTTGGCAGTAAGCTCTGACCGTTGGGCGGATCATGAAATATTCATGATGATTCTTTTTTTTTTTTGTCTGGGATCATGATGATCCCAATTGCAACATCAACAGCAATTAATTGCAAGTGCAGTTTCACCATTGCAAGTTTGCAAGTACACTAAATACACATACTCCATAAAAAATATTAACTATAAATCTTAACCAATAAAACTCATTAAAATACTTAAACACACTATAAAAAATATAATCAACCTACAAATATTAAGATTCAAGTATAAAATATAGAAAAGAAATCAATTGGCAATTATAAATCCTCCATATATATAATCATAGTTTTGCTATAGTTACAATTGTAGATGGATCATTACCTATCGGTAGTTTACATTCAAAATTGTCTTTATAATTATAAAATTTAGGGCCCGTTTGGCACTGCTTTTAAAATTGTCAAAAGCGCTTTCAAATTAATAAAAGCGCTTTTGATAGCGTTTGGCAAAAATAATTAGAAGTGCTTTTGAGTTATAAAAGTACTTTTAAGGGGTTTTTTGAGAAGCACCTGACAGGTGCTTTCTCAAGAAGCACTTTCAAGTGCTTTTGCATAAACAACTTATAAGTTTTATAAAAATTTATATGTGCTTCTTAACATAAGCGCTTCTGATAAAAGCGCTACTAAATTAGTTATCTCCATCTTTGAAAGTAACAAATTAAATATAAGTTTTTTGAATAATAAAAACTCTTCGTAAGTCCATAAAAATAATAAGTTATTATTAATTTATATGTAAGTATTTTATTTGCTACAAATCCACAACATATGAAATAAAGAGGGTTGCCCGAAAATTTATGTTTAATTGGCAACAGAAAATAAAGGGCGTTGTTCCACAATTTGAGGTCCACACCTTTCCTTTACACCCCTGGACCAACCACATGGCGGTTCATTTATAATATTGGTAATAACTACCAATACTTTCCTCCCAACCCAATTAATGTTTTTAACTTTTTAGGTGTGGCCAGCGGACTCTTATCAGTTTATGCACGTGGCGGCCTGACAGCAATGACCATGAGCCTATGAACATTGACAAAGATATTCTAGAGGTCCGCAAATTTTTTTTTTTTTTTTTTTTACGAATTTTCAGCATTGGGCACTTGGCAATGTCATTTTTTTTTTTCTTCCAAACACTCGGTGTTAGTTTATTAGCTTTATATTAGGTTTTAATTTTGAGATTTTGGGCAATGCAGTCTCCACAAGCCCTATTCTACACCCTAAGAGGATATAAGGTGAACCGTCAGAAAAATACCCTAAAAAATCAGTGGAGAAAGTGGTTCCAAGCGCTTGTTGCAGCGCTCGGCTGTTATAAAAAATGGATTACCGAGTGCTCGGCGATGAGAATCCGCAAAAAAAAAAAAAATATATGGACGCGTCCGCCTAGAGAAAAACTGTATATCTATATAATAAAACAGAACGATTTTTTAATCTTAAAATTTATCTACAGGTCCGAATGGCTAAGATCATTTCGGTTTTCATCCAATGATCCGTTATCTATTTCCCAAATTTACTTTTCCGCCCATGAGAATTAGTTTGCCGTCTCCCTCTTTTTAATTAATTTCCCCTTAATTAAGGAAATTAATTTCTCCTTTGAATGTGCCACCATCATGGGTTACGCCTAGTATATATATATATATATATAGGGAGATTCAAGTGTGGAATCCTACATTTAGTGTTAAATGTGGGATGGGGCGGATGAGCTCACTTCATGTAGTTTTTCAACAATCCTAACCGTCTATTTTTTAATTCTCTATTCATAGATCATCCTTGTGAAAAATTAGTCAAATCAGAAATCATTTGCCTATCTAACTTTGATCAAACAAATAAACAGTTTTGTCAAAAATATTTAGTTCGTGTATTTGTTTGATTAAAGTTAGATAGACAAATGATTTTTCAATTTGGCTAATTTTTTGCAATGATGATCTTTGAATAGAAACCTAAAAAATAGACGGTTCAGATCATTGAAATACTATATGGAGTGAGCCCATGAGAGATCCCACAAATAAAATTATTTATGGGATCCCATAATGGAAGGGACCTGTATATATATAAATATATACCTAAAACTAATTACTTGTTAGCAAATTAATATAAAGCTAATCACCATGTTGAGCCCACTGCACAATGTAATCTCAAAATCCAAACTGTTTTTTTTTTTTGCCCTACTTCAAAGATAATCTTTGTAAAAAATCTCTAAAATCAAAAGTATTAGTTATTTGATTATAATGACAACTATTTATATGCTTTTATCGAAAATGATGATCGTCTATTTATTTGATCACAATTAGATGACAAATGATTTCCGATTTAGTTGATTTTTCGCAATGATGATAAGTAGGGCCTAAAATATTGATAATTCGGATTATGAGATTAGTTATATGATGGGCCAAAAAACACGGTTAGCTTCCTATTAACTTGTTAACCAGTTAGTTTTAGAACATTACTATATATATGTAAGCCTCTTCCATTGAAGGATTCTTCAAATAATTTTATTTAAGGGATTTATCATTGGGCTCATTCTATATTATATTTTAACAATCCGAATCGTCTATTTTGTAGGTCTATATTATCATCTATAGTTAATTCATCTATGCAAAAATTCAGAAAAATCGAAACCATTAAGATTTTTAATTTTGATCAAATAGATAGACAAACAAAATGTTTCCGATAAACACTTAAAATAGTGACCATTTAATCAATGGTAAAATGGTTACTGATTTATTTAATTTTTTGTAAGAACGATCTTTGACAAAAAAAATAGACGGTTCCGATTATCAAAGTTGAATGTAAAGTGGACCCTACAAAAGATTCTATAAATAAGTTTATTTAAAGGATCTCTTGATAGAAGAGGCATATATATATTTCTTTATTTCTCTCTTTCATTTTCTTCTTTCTTTCGTCACTCATCATAAATTCATAACTGGTTTTAAATAAGCGTGGAAGGTATTTATCACCGTAGAAGGCAAATTTTAGCTTTTGGAGACGAATCATACAAATGAGTCTCTTGATCCTCCAAATACATACACATAATTTTTCTTTTAATAAATTTTCACAATAATCATTATAAATTTTTTGGCCTAACATAATAGATTAATAGGTATAGAATCCAATGAAAAAGAAAACATTTTGGACCTTTCCTTTCTCATTACTTTGGCAGTTGCCAAGTGCCACCTACCAGAAAATTAATGATAAAATGGGAAATAAATTTGCTAGAGGGGTCAATTATTTGATTGATCCTCTGCTTCCCATTTTCATTTTTCCTGTCAAATTTTCATGTCATTTTTCAGATGTGATAAAAGATTGATTGATGGAAAATGTTACAAATGGTCTCTAAGAGAGGTACAAAATTCCAAATCAAAGTTTTTTTTTTTTCTTGTCACGCTTTTGCAGACATGGTGGGTCAAGGAGAATTGATTTTCAGCTACTTCATCGGTAAACCAGTTGGATGATTGAGCCAAGAGACTAAAAGGGGAACTCTTCTTTGGTTACATCAGCATGATTGAGTACCTGATCTGAGTAGTTGGGTGATTTTAATGCAATTGTTGCTGGTGTTCATATTTAAAAGTGGCAGACCAGTACTATCAAAATCTAACAATTTTTAGATATTACCATAATCGTCATGGAAGCAATGAGAGCACAACCTGCAGAAGAATCTTTGTCTGATGAGCTAAGGCAAGCCTTCAAAAGTGGTAGAACCCGAAGTGTTGCATGGAGGAAAAACCAACTCAGTGCCCTTCTTCAGCTCATCAAGGACCATGAAGAAAAGATTTTCAAAGCACTCCATCAAGATCTTGGCAAGCACCCAGTTGAAGCTTACAGGGATGAGGTAGCTTGCTCTTCTGTACAATGCATGCCTTATGTATGTATGTATGTGTCTTTGGCCTTTGCCCATGAGAAGGTTTTAACATTAGAACTTTTTCAAGGCAAAGAAATTGGTCTATATATAACAATTGCCAAAACAAGTTTTGCTTTTTGATTGTCATTTGTTGACATGGGCTCTGACAATTTTAATTGCAGATTGGAGTTGTGGTGAAATCACTCAACTATTCTTTGAGCAATTTAGAGAAATGGGTGTCCCCTAAAAAGGTAATATGATTAATTGATCATTTTTGGGTATGGTTGTGTTCAGCCTTGAGCTTTACTGAAAATGATTAAGATGGTGAGCAGACCCAAAATTAATCATAGATAATCATGCATTAATTGAACAATATAGATAGTCATGCATTAATTGAACGGTTTGGAAAATACAAAGAACATCACATAAATACATGTACAATGAGAATAATACAATAAAACCCATACAATACAATGACTCGTCGCTATATAGCTAGCCAGCTGTCTGTGTTACTGTGTAGCATAACAAGTATTGATGATTCTATTGATCCAATCCAATCCTCTTGAAGCCAAGTGTCATAATGGATTAAAATAATTTTTTCCCTTTTTTTAACAAGCACACACTATTCGAATAGAGCTATATATAACATGATTTTCAAAAAAAATGAAAAGAATGTTGCTATAAATATTTGTAAGGCTTATTCACACCATTGCCCCCTGTAAGATACACTTTTTTTCACTTTGCCCCCTGAAACTTAAATCCTCTCAGTTTGCCACCTGAACTTCACAAAGTTGTTGCAAAAGACCCTATGCCGTTAACTCTGTCAATTTTTCCGTTAAAATAGCTGACATGACACCTATATGGCATGAGTGAGACCCTTTTTTAGTTATGTAAGATCCATGTAGACAAGCAAAATTATAAAAGATTGACATGGATCTTATTATTTTTAGTTTAAAAATTATTTTTTTTGTCCACATGGATTTTACATAACTAAAAAAGGGTCTCACTCATGCCATATAGGTGTCACGTCAGCTATTTTAACGGAAAAATTGACAGAGTTAACGGCATAGGGTCTTTTGCAATAACTTTGTGAAGTTCAGGTGGCAAACTGAGAGGATTTAAGTTTCAGGGGGTAAAGTGAAAAAAAGTGTATCTTACAGGGGGCAATGATGTAAATAAGCCTATTTGTAATGACTGATCACTGTCTAGATAGCTGTCACCCAGTACAAAAACAGTGAGGATCTAGTTGGATGCCCAAAGTATCTGTTTGTTTAATTGAAAAACGATTTGGTTTTTCTTTTCAATTTCTTGATTAATTTGTTTAAAACTTTTAATAGAAAATTAAGATTAAATACTAAATATCAATAGTTTTTTAATAAAGCAATAAGACACTAATTTTTTTTAGTTTAGATACTAACCTAGAGTAAAACATTTTGGATTAAGTCACAAATCAGTTTATTATACAGTTGTGACTGTCGAACAATTACAGTTTTAATTGTCGAACAGTCACAGTTGTGACTATTTAAAATTTATAAAAAATCAAAATTTTTAAGGGTTTCATACTTTTGATTTATGTTTGGGGGATAAAGTCCTATAACCCAAAGACTAAATATTAAAGTTTAAGCCTTGCAAATATTGAAAAAACAGTAAATCAATAAAAAAGTTATGACTGTTAGACAGTCACAGTTCGATATAACCATGTTTTTTAAAGTTGGTACCTAAACTGAAATTTAGTACTTAAAGTGAAATGACATAAATATTTTAGTAGTTGAAATGAAAAAACATTATAATTTGGTACCTAAAGTCAATGGACCTAACTTTTAATCCTAACATATTTTTACTGCAAAAAAAAATAATATAAAAAAAATCACAAGGCAAACACAAGATGATAACGTCGATCGGACAAGGTGTGGTTTAAAGGACCTTAGTAGCATCCTAATGGCATATGGCTAGATGAACTTTTGACTTTTTGTTAGAGAGAGATGTTGGCACACTACGCGTAAATCAAAGGGGAACAACAACCTAAGTAAAATAAATAAGAAGAGATAATTAGACATCATACATAGAAGAGGAAATATATAAAGAAAGAGAAGAAGAGAGAAGAAGCATATTGGAGAGAGTATGAGAGAAAGAGAGTGAGAGATGGATACCTGGAGAAAAGTGAAGAGAAGAACCTGTGGAGAAGATAGCAGAGAAAACCCTAGGGAGAAGAAGATGAAAATAACGTCTGTTGATTTTCAGCGTGTTTTTGTTTTCCCAATTTAAGCGTGTATTATCTAATCCTAGGTGTGTGAGTTGTATTAGTTAGTCAGGTAAGAAGAGTATTACTCCGGTTTATATAGTCAGGTAATTAAATAATATAAGTGGACACCAAACAACTTACATAGACTATTTATTCTTATCCAGAGTCTAATACGATGTACCAAACATGCCCAAAGAGTAAGTCATAGCTGGTAATTGAGATTTTAACCCTCCCATCCTCACTTGCCTCTATCCACGAAAGCATGTTCAAACACAAAGATAACAAGCATTGCTGGTTGAGATTTTGTTTCGTCATCTATGTGAATTTCTGGCATTTCTGCAGGGTCAATTGCCACTGCTTTTCTTCCCCACAAGAGGAGAGGTGCTGCCTGAACCACTTGGCGTAGTTCTCATATTTGCATCTTGGAACTTCCCAATATGTGAGTCCAGCTATCTGCTGATCAGTATCTTTGAAATGACTGTTTCTTATCCTAAACAAAAGCAACTTTGCCATAACATTTGGAGTACTAGTAAAAACTCAAAATTTGTATGTATTGTGCAAATGGAGATATCTCGAGTTTTGACACTTCTGTTTGATGCATATTATTGTCTATTCTCAACTTGTAATTAACATATATAATAATTAATGCATCGTCAGTGACTCCATGCATAAGGCACACAAGGCACGTGCTTCTCCCTTCGCAATTGTTTCAATTGTTTAAGTTGCAACTCACAAGACAAGGGTATTGTCTGTACCATTTTTCTGAAACTACCATCCTAACATATTAAGAGGTGTCAAATCCCTTTCTAGTGGTCTCAATATCAGATTAGGACAAGCAGCAAAGCCCTTCTTTATTAACATTTTGGCAGTATACAAATCAGGAAAGCTAATTTTCTGCATTTATGCAGCCTTGGCATTGGACCCTGTGATAGGAGCAATATCTGCAGGGAACACAGTGGTTCTAAAACCTTCAGAACAAGCACCAGCATGCTCTTCTTTTCTTGCTAATACCATCCCTCGTTACATGGACGGTAAAGCCATTAGAGTCATTGAGGGTGGAGCAGAAATTAGTGAACGACTCCTGCAGCAGAAGTGGGACAAGATATTCTTTACTGGTATCGATTTCCATGATCACCTCAGATTCAATTAACATAAATGTAATACAGAATTTTATTTACAGTGAACATTTTGCCTTATCATTCCTGCTTGATTTGGCAATCCCACGTGAATGCATTGATTGTCAAGAATAGTATAGAATGCAATACTCACAACTGCAGAGCATTTTGCTTTAAACATTAATTTGCCTTACATAATAACTCTTTCAGGAAGTCCACAAGTAGGGCGCATTGTGATGTCTGCAGCTGCAAAGCATTTAACACCCGTTACTCTAGAGCTGGGTGGAAAATGTCCTGTTATCGTAGATTCCCTCTCCAATCCTTCAGATTTAAAGGTTGTCTGAGTTACTGTACTTGAATGGCTTTGGGGTTAAAGACTTAAACTTCCAAACTACAAATTTAATCATATTGCTTTTGTTGTGTTGGCCTGAAGGTGGCAGTCAAAAGAATTGTAGGAGGGAAGTGGGGACCTTGCAATGGTCAGGCGTGCATAGGAGTAGATTATGTGCTTGTTGAGGAAAAGCTTGCTTCTACTTTGGTAAACATGTCTTGAATAAATCTTTTCTTTATATTATGCTGAGTTCTATTGGATTTGAGATGATTTCATGTCCTATTTGTTTGTCTTTTAGATTGAATTATTAAAGCAAACAATCAAGAAATTTTATAGTGAAAGCCCAAAAGACTCGAACTGCATAGCCAGAGTCGTAAATAGGCACCATTTTGAGAGACTGCGCAATCTCCTCAAAGATTCTCATGTTGCAGCTTCCATTGTACATGGTGGTTCACTGGATGAAGAAAACATGTAAGTTCCCAATCCTTTTATCTAGTTTCCCACTTGTTGAATTGAGTAACGTAACTCAGAAGTAACTTCTGTTATAGTAGTGCTGTTAAAGATTTTGTGCTGAAAACTTTTCAGGTTCTTCGACCCAACGATCTTGTTAGATCCTCCACTTGATGCTGCCATCATGACTGAAGAAATCTTTGGCCCATTCCTTCCAATAATCACTGTGAGAGTTGATATACACCTCTTTTGTGATTATTAACTTCTCTGAAAACAATGTTCTGAAAAACTCACTTCTTAATTGTGCAGTTGAAAAACATTCAAGAAAGCATTGAATTCATAAACTCAAGGCCAAAACCTCTAGCCATTTATGCTTTCACTAAAGATGAAAAATTCAAAAGACAAATTTTGTCAGAAACATCCTCAGGAAGTGTGACTTTCAATGACATCTTGGTTCATGTACTGCATCGGTTCTCTTCCGAGTATTTGTTTTTTCTTTCATATTTATTTTGCCAAAAACTAAAAGGAGGCAAAAGACCTAACTTTGTTAAAATCTCTATGTACAGTTTGTTTGTGATGCTCTACCCTTTGGTGGTGTTGGTCCAAGTGGCTTCGGGAGGTACCATGGGAAGTATTCTTTCGATACATTCAGCCACGAAAAAGCAGTTGTGCGAGCAAACTTCTTCCCTGAATTTGAGCCTAGATATCCACCATGGAATGACTACAAAATGAAATTTATCAGATTGGCCTACAATCTTGACTACTTTGGCCTAATTTTGCTCCTATCTGGACTAAAAAGGTAGAATTTGGATTGAGTCATATAAGTGAACCATGAAGAACCAATTACAGTTCGGGATTTATTCCTATAATATGGTATATGCTATCCTATATATTTACTCCAGCAGGTCAATTTAGAATAATTCGCCTGTTTTACTTGTTGAGGGCTTGAAAATGTGTACTTCTTTCTGTAGGTTGTTTACTGCCTACTAAATTGGCATAGTTCTAAGCGTTAGATTGGTTTAATTCAATGGTGATTGTATTAGCTTTATTCATGTCTGCTAGGATTGATTCATGGCTGATTTTTAGAGTATAATACTAGAAGTTATGTAATGGTGTTCTATACATAAAACTATGTACTTTGTTTCTAATAATGAGTTGTGAAATACAATGATCTTCCTATAACTTTCCATTACATTTTTAGGAAAGGTGATCGATCTTTAAGGTTTGGAAACAGTTGTCAATTAAGGACACCCTCCTCCCCGACTAAACATGAATGATGAGTCTGAATAACCAATGAATTAGCATAGCATTTATAAGTATTAAGGTGCCTATTTCTTGAGACCTGGGATTAGGTACTGCTTGGATTTGGCTAGAGAAACACATTGTACAAGGGGATTAATAAAGCAATAATGTATAACTTTTCATAAAAGTGAAATCGGTTTTCAATACAATCCAAAATTGCCACTATGGCACTTCTATTCCAAGAGTGGATCAATTAGTACAATCAAAATTCAGGCTCTTCCTAGGGATGGAAATTCAGCAATATTCAAGGTAAATGGAACTGGCTTTGCCACAGTAGCCTGCTGAGAAGGATCTCCTTCAGATTTATCATCAGATTCATTGTCCCCCCACCGTGGCCGCCTTCTATAATCCTTGCGTGGTTTCCGGAATATATTAATGGTGTTGTTAGCTTTGGCCTGGGGACCTTTTACCTTCATGTCATTCTTCTTATGAAGCTGATGTGCAGACTGATGGGGCTGGTGGACAAAGATGATGTTATTGTCTTTCTTTTTCTCAATAATCTGCATGGACTCAAATTTCTTATCAAGACTCTTGGTCTCATGATCATCAGATTTGTTGGTGGAGGCAGCTTCCAGAGGCTTTTTCATGTTGGCAAGAACCTTCCTCTCATATTCTTGCAAAGTGTAAGTGTATGAAAAACTAGGTTTCTCCTGAGCAGGAAGAGTACTACTTACAGTAGAAGAAGTATCAGGAACTGCATTACCATTGTTGTTGCCTTGGCTTTTCTGATCCTCTGTTGGTGCATTCATCTTGTTCTTCTTTTGTTTTCTCCTGATACTTCCATTAACATTCAGTCTTCTGGGCCGCTCAACATCTCCACCACCTTGGTTTTCATTCACCTCATTACTCTGTAATTGGTTATTGCCCTGTTCCACATCTTGTTGACTCTCCACAAGAGCTTGAGCGCCTTCTTCGGTCTCCTTCCCCAACTCCAATCCTTGTTGTTGGGGTTGATTGGTTTCAGTTTCAGAGGATCTTCTCCATCTTTGATAACCACCACGGCCTCTCCCTTTACCACGCCTTCCGAAAAAGGAAGATCGAATCATTGCCTCCTTCCTTTTCTTCTCCTCTTCCTTCTTCCTTTCCTCCTCCTCCTTCATCTTCCTCTTCTCCTCCTCCTTATTCTTTTTGACAAGTGCTAGAAAGGCAGCCTCTGCCCTCTCATCCACAACATCAATGAGTTCTTTCACGTGATTGTCAGAGTCCTCACCCAACAGATCGAAAGTGTTCACCATTGGAGCCATCAAATCAAACTCAAAACCTTCTTTTTTGCTAAGCAACGAGTGTGAGTGAGGGGGGTTAGGGTTTTTGATATCAAAAGAGAACCCAAAGCCCGAAGGCAGCACAAGAAAAAAAGGTTTGGCCGATGTATTTATAGTCACTACTCATAAAGTCATAGCCCTGCCCCCGCTTAATTAGTTAATTGCCTTGCTCCCCAAGCAATAAATCAAATCCTTCCCTTATTAGGTTACCTTGTTTAACGTGGAGACCCGTTTGTTCTTGCTCCGCAAGCAAACAAATTGTTTTTAGAAAAAAGTAAAAAAAAAACTTTTTTTTCTCTTTCTTTTTTGGGTCTGATAATATTCTGTTCTAAAGTAGCAAACTGCAGGACTTGAGCAAAAGAGAAAAAAAAAAAAAAAAAAGGAAAAAAGACAAGTTATGCATGCAAGTTAAAACTTTTTCCTTAGCAAAGAAAAAAAAAATCTAACTTTTTTTTATTCCATATCGTAAATTTTTTATTTTTGTTAAAAAAGAAAAGAAAAGTAAGAGTACAAGATTAATTACATTAGACCCAAATATTGTAGCTACGTACACAATTGTAACCTGAGAAGACTCAAATGTTTATCTGTAAGAATTCTATATGGACAATCACTGGCTCACTTAGATAATGACAGCAACTGATCATGACTTAAGAACCAAGAAATTGAGCTCACATAGGTATATTCAGATTCATCTTTATACCAGCCATGCTGTCAATGTTCTATAAAGATTGAGGGACTTATTCGGAGCTGTAATAGCTCACCTAGATATGAATTAGGACTCTGATCTTAAGGGGCAATGTTTAAACATGACACTTAGTCCATTATGGGTAGGACTTGTCAAGCTATCCCTTATAAATAGAGCTAGTCCCTGCTCTTATACGCACTGCAGAAAACTGAGCCCCATAGATTCAGTTGCATCAAGGTGTAGAGAGAGTAGAAGACTATTTCCTGTGTTCTTTGTTCCAGATGGTTTCCTCAACTCCAGATTAGTCATGTTTACTAGTTTATGATTCTATGTGTTCTTATACATGTACGTCTATGGAATGTATTCACTGTGATATATATTGTTTACATTATGATCATATAAATATTCTTCCTCTACGATGTTATTCATCACATGCATATATATGCATTAACAAACATACATTTGTGTTTTGGATTCATATTCATATGAATGGTATGAACTATGAAGACTCGTAGTTTCATCAGTCTCTTTTCCAAAGTAAAAGAACATTAAAAGGTGGTTCCTTAATTGGTGAGTGCTTAAGCGCTCGGTAAGAATTTTGTTCTAAAAGTTAAGTATTGAGGCGGATAGATTATGGGTTAAGTTTCTTTCTCATTTTGGCATTCTAGGTAAAATACTCTTATTATAATTAGATCCATAAAAATCCCCATTATAAGTAGCGTTTGAACTGTTGGTTAATGTATGGTTTGTGTATCACAATTTGGTGCGTATCAACCTACAAGAATCAATAGCAGTGCTAGGCATCCCAACTTTTATTTCCAAACTTACATAGTATTCATATATTGGACACTAAAAAAAAAAAAAAAAACTTTGTTCAATAAAGCAATGACATATAAGCAAGGGTTTAAATTTCGATTTTAGGGAGGACCGAAACGCATAATCGTCAATTTTTCGTGATAATTTCACCGAAATTATCGTAATCCTCGAAATTTCGCCAAAATTTTCGGCGGGTGAGATCGAGGGAGAAAGAGAGGGCGGCGGCAGGGGGCAGGCATGAGGGAGATGAGGGAGAAAGAGATAGAGGGAGGAAGAGATAAGGGGTTGGAAGGATTTGATTTTTGGTGGGTTTCGGCAGCAGAGGGGAGATGAAGGAGAAAGAGATGAGGGTGAGGGTGAAGGTGGGCTGGTGATGGAGATGTAGAGAGAGAAAGATAGAGGAATAAGAGTGAGAGAGTGAGAGAGAGAGAGAGAGAGAGAGAGAAGCAAAGGCAGCCACGAGGAGAAGCACAAGCAGCCACAGGAGAAGAAGAAATGAGAAGAAAGAGAGGAAGGAAAGAAAAAATAAATAAATAAATAAAAGGTTTTCTTTTGATTGGGGTTTGGGGCTTTTGGACAATTGGAAAGAAAAAAAATGGTTTGGAGTTTCGTTTGGCTGTTTTGGGGTTTCGTTGAGTTGTTTTTAAACCCTAAACTAGTAAACTCTAATACATTTTTATATAAAAAATAATTTAAAATACCCTAAAAGGCCTAAACCCTAATATCCTATACGATATCTTAAACAATATAGATAATAGATTATAAAGTATATAGGTTTTGGTGTATAGATTATAGAGTATAAAGAATATATTAATTTCATTTATTCATTATACTAATTTTATTTAACAGTATTTGCCTTCAACGCACATTATATTCATCTTATATCACATAAAACTTATTATATAATTTGGTTTCTTCAATGTTTTTTATCAATATAGTAGATAATATGTTAAATAAACATATGGTAAAGTTTCATTCAAAATTTCCATATTTTGATAACAATTTTTATCGTTTCTGTTTAATTTCTGTCGAAATTTAAAAATCTTCGAAATTTCCATTGAATGAAAATTTCTTCAAAATTCAAAATTTTATTCCTTGCATATAAGGTGAAAAATAAAAGTTGAGACTCTTGTCATTTTCCCTCAGAAGGACGAAAAAGATAACAAATAGATATGAATCAAATTGTGATTTATGGAACATTTATTGGAAATTTTGAAATTGGGGTGTGAAGAGCAACTTGGTAGGTGCCAAATAGAATTACTAAGAAATTGTTTATACTTCCAAGTCCAACCAATGAGATACTGCCACGTGAAACATAATAACCAACATAGACGACGCGCCTTTATTACCACATCATGGTGGCCCTTGGGGGTTACTGGAGAGAGGTTAGGAGCCGTGTATGGACACGGCCGCCCACCGTCATTGTCTACGTGAGATCACACCGTACACTTCAGCGCTACCCAATCATAACAACCCACCAAAACAAAAACCAGAGAATGTCAATGTCCGGACCCGCACGGGCTTGGCCATGAGAGGAGGAGCTCTAGCCTTCAAACTAGTACTCCCTTCAAATACAGTAACCACCAACCCAGCTCGACGACTCTTCTGCGCTCGCACCCACAACAGCTTCATGGCCGATGCACCAGCCAAGCCTCAACCCATTCAAGCAGCAAAGAAAAAAGAAGAAGCGGAGTCCGTCAAGGAACTGCCTCCGCCGCCGCCGCCGCCGCCGGAGAAGCCGGAGCCAGGTGATTGTTGCGGTAGCGGTTGCGTCAGATGCGTGTGGGATGTGTATTACGATGAGCTCGAGGAATATAACAAGCTCTACAAAAGTGATTCCAACTCCAATTCCTGAAAATTTAATTTAATTTGATTTCTTTGTGTTCGAATTGGCTTGAATTTGATGCTGTAGATCTGTGTTTCTTGGAATTGATTATAATAGATTTGTTTGGCTGTCAATGTTTTCACGATGAATCTGTTGATCAGAAAATTTCTGTTTTTTTTCGAGGAAATTACAAATTACAAATAAAAAAGTTGGGATTTTTTATTGTTGGGCCGATAAGAATAATTAATGGGCCTGGCCCACGGATTCTGACAATACCCGCGAGCGTCAACGGGCATATAACGAGAGAATGTGGCACTGACAGCACGATCGTGGTGGTGTCGCGAAATGAAGATGCGTAGGTTTGAGCTGCGTGGTGTTGTCATCGCGGCGGCGGCGGCGGCGACTCTGCTTTTGTTGGGAGGCGGCGTCGTGGAAGCTTCGAGTTCACCTTCGGCGTTCGTACAGAACATCATCTACTCCAACAAGATTGCTATCTTCTCCAAATCCTATTGTCCGTACGTCGTCTCTCTATCTCTTGCTTGGTTCTTCATTTTTGCTGTAAATTTGAGGTCTTGGGTTGTCTTTGGAAATTCATGAAGTAATCGAACTGGAATTTCAGAATTATGATGAGTCCCTCAATTTGATAATATGAGAATGAGAAATGTCTACCCTTTTCATCCTGAGGAAAATATACGCTTCAAATTTCCTTCGAACCTTGAAATTCAAGCTTTGGAATTGGTTTTAAGTTTTGTTCCCTGAATACTATAGCAGCAAAAGTTATTAACCAAGAGATGAGTAATAAGCATGATACTGACACACAAGTTGATTCAATTGCTAATCAAAATAAAACATGATGTTTTTCTTCAAAAATATTATATATTTCTGTATTTCGATAACTTAAACATCTAGCTGACAGAACTTGGCCAAATGCTCACCCATAGCTTACCAGATGACAATTCAGTGAACAAATCACCACCACAAAATTTCAATTAATCATGTATGAAAAGGAAGTACCCAAATAGATAATGGCTTCTCTAATACATTTCATTCCAAATGCTTAGACGATCTAATAAATTAACTTTAGGAATTGCTTGTCATCCGTTAAAACAAATATGAACTGTTGATGCATCTCACCTACACTTCTATGCATCTTAGAACACTACCATGTGTGTGCATGCATATATATGTAATATCATGCCTTTGATTGATTTTATATAGCTCATAGTGGCATATACTAATGGTTCATACGTTTAAGGTTAGATGTTTAGAAAAAAAAACTGTGTGTGCATGTGTGTGAAATTAAGCGATAAATGAGGAATTGTGTGTTGTTTTGCTGCTAGGTATTGCTTGCGTGCCAAGCGCATATTCAGTGATTTACAGGAGCAACCTTTTGTTGTCGAACTCGATCTTCGAGGTATGAAATAGTGTGGTTGTTTTAATCAGCTGTTTTTCCATAATGTGAAAAAGGTTTTGAATTGGCTCTGAAGAATGTACGTGTTTAGATGATGGGGGCCAAATTCAGAATGTTCTTCTAGATATGGTAGGCCGAGCCAGTGTCCCACAAATATTTGTGAATGGCAAGCACATTGGCGGCTCTGATGGTTAGCTCTCGTCTCCATCTCCATGCGTGTGTGTGTCTGTGCTTTTAAATTTGTTTTTCCAACTCTCTTTTCCTTGTGATCAGTTATTCATCTGCCACTGTTTCATTCATTTACTTTTTAACTTGTGACTTTTGCAATTCAGATCTCAAAGCTGCAGTTCTGAGTGGTCAACTTCAGAAACTTCTTAGCATAAGTTGAGGAGATATTGGAAATTAAGAAAGACAACCATCTGATATGAAGCTGCATCTGGGGATTAAAGAATTATTTCTCTGACTTTAAGTAGCTATAACTCATGGTGAGATTATAGCATGGTATCTCAATGATATAACTGCGAATAATTATCAATGTATGAATTAGCTTGACCTCATGGATTTTGTGGTTTATGAAAGAAGATTTAAATGTGTAGTTTTAGACAATCTTTTGAGTCATCCCAGATTTGTTGAAGCTGCACACATCTCATTAACTTGTCTACTTCTTGACTCTGAGATTCAAATCAGTTTTTGATAGTTATTGCTTCCTTTTAGTAGCTTAAAGCATGTGGTCACATTAGCGTAAAGTAAAGGAATCCTATGCATATCGTGAAAATATTCTTCAATGATCTTAAAATCTTGATCAGGACGTCATACAGGATGATCTGTCTTATGTTTCACATGGCTTAATAGCACAGAAAATGGTAGTTTAATATGGTGATGCCATTGTTCCAAAATAAGAATAAAATGATGACACTCACTTAAATGAAACATTCTCACTTGTCAAAGAAGACGAATTTGTTCCATTTCAGGTATGATATGATAGGATGTGTATATCTCAAGGGATCTATTGCCACCGAAATTGAGGTGATTCCTTTTATTTTGAGAATCATGTTACATGTAATAACCCGACATACAAATATCACAAAGTGATTAGCTATTTTAGAAGGGGGGGGCTATTCCCACCAGCCAAAAATGCTGAGTTCACCACCCCATTAATTTTTTACCCTTTTTTGCCCATTTTGCCCCTACATAAAAAAAAAAAAAACCTCACCCTCCAATTTTGGCCGGCCACCCTCTCCGCCGCCTGCGCGACCCACCCAGCCCTCCCCGCCGCCGGCGCGACCCACTCCTCCCCTTCGCCGGTCGACCCCGCCCCTCCCCATCGCCGGCGCGACCCACCCAGCCCTCCCAGCCGCCCGATCTCCCTTCTCTCTCTCTCTTCCCTCTCTCTGCCATCTTCTCTCTCTCCCCTCTGTCTGCCTCCCTCCCTCCCTCACCGGACCACCATGGGTGGCCGGCGCGACCCCATAGACCTCCAGATCGGGGGTGGGGGATGGGTGCGACGGGGGCTGGGGCTGGGGCTGGGGGGTGCGACGGGGGCTGGGCTTGGGGTGAGGGGGTGCGGGCGGGCTGGGGATGGGTGCGACGGGGGGGCTGGGCTTGGGTGAGGGGGTGCGGGCGGGCTGGGGATGGGTGCGACGGCGGCGGGGCTTGAGGTGAGGGGGTGCGGGCTGGTTGGGTAGGGGTGGGCTGGCTGGGGGCGGGCTGGGGAGGGGAGGGGATCGGTGGGGGAGTGGTGGCTGGGTGGGGGAGGAGGCGAGGAGGGCAAAATGGGCAAAAATGGGCAAAAAATTAGGGGGGTGGTCAACTCAGCAAAATGGGGTGGTCTGAATAGCCCCCCCCATTTTAGAAACCTGTGCTTTCTGGTCTCCACACACTTCGATATTCTGCAATCCAGGACAAGCTTGAAGCACTGGATTAAAAAACTGGCCATGGTGTTGATGAGACCAATATACAAATGATACTGAAAATGTAATGAATATGCTTCTTGCATGTAAGTTTTGAATGATTACATATATCTATGAACAACGTGAACAAATTACATCGATCTTGTTCAGTCGTGTAGCTAACTAATATTGCATCCAACATAACCACAAATCCACAATGCTAGTAATTTGTTGAAACCTCACCAGTTCCGGCCTACAAAAAATTTGATGAGCACCATACATGAGGAGCCAAATGCTCTGTTCTGTTAATGTTCAGAAGAATCTGCAAATGTAGTTGGCCTCCAATTGCCTTTCTGTGCACTAAGCATCCCTTCTTGGTTTTTAGAGAAGGTTAAATGAACCTCCCAATGCAGGGACTTCAACAAGTTCTCTACCTCCCCAATTGCACTGGACTCATCACGGACTATCAACTTACCTCCCGGTCTGACAATTCTATCGACCTCTGCCAGTACCGGAGCAAGTCTGCACCTGTGGAAACCAGACAGCAACAACTGGATCACCATGTATTTTTAAGGGTACGAATCATGCAGCAGTGAGAAAGTTGACAAAAATGAAATGAATAGCAATAACATTGTAACAATTTATACCTCTTTTTCAGCTTTGAAAAGAGATGATCTGCATGGAGAAGGTCATAGGTTCTGGGATAGGTGCTGAAGGATTCACACCAGTCATGGTAAATTCCAAAAAGACCACGTTCGAAGATTATTGGGAGTGTATCTGGAGAATCTATATTCACCACATTCATAACCCACACTTGAAGGTCCTTGAGAGCTGCTGCAAACCTGCACCCATATAGCATGATATAAGCACAACTTGAATTCAAATGTTGATATATGCTATATATATATAATTGAGGATAATTAAGAACAATATAAGATGGATGATGATGATGATATTGAATTAGTATTCGTATTAGTAGTACCCTCCATAAACAGCTCTCATGTCCATAACATTTCTGACATTTTTAGACCAATTGATGCCCAAATTTTTCATGTAAGTGTTATTGATAACACGTTTCCAGTGTTCATAATCAGCTGCAAAATCTTCGGGTGCAGGCTTTCCATAGATACCCATCTGGGAGCTGTTTAACCAGTAAGGAGGAGTGTGCAGTCGAGCAGGCCAATTCTCAGGCCATGTCGTCCCTCTCTCCGATTTCTCAACTGGTACCCTGTGCATGCATGCCTGCAAAGGTACGTACCTGCACAAAATAAAATATATAATTTTAGAAATTAAAGTAGAGTTCATTAAGTTAATTATTACTATCAAGTTAATTAAGTGATGTGTGAATGAGAAAGTTAATTTATTAAGTACCACGCAGCATTGGGGTCGTCATCGTTTTCGCACATAGGAGGCCGCTTGTGTTTTCTTTTCTCATAGCATTCATTTGATGTGGGCTTGCGGTAGATGGCTGCCGCAACTAAATTTACTTTATCGTTCTTGATGGCAACAAGCTCCCAGCACATTGACATCGTCAGTGCAGACATTGCTACAAAATTCAATTCAATTCACAAACCACGTCTATACATGTCAGTCTGCTCATCATGAATTAATGCGTAATTATTATACAATATGACAACATATATAGGATGTGAATTAATGCGTAATTATCATACAATATGACAACATATATAGGATGTCTTGTACTGTCAGACTATTTAGTAAGAGAAGATATATTTTCGTATGTGGTAAGTAAACAATTTGGTCTATATCATAATCTTACCCTTCCAAATTTCTTTATCTTCTTCAAGCTTCCGGTAAACCGGAGTGGCTGACCACACAAAGTAACCCCCAGGCCGTAAAACACGATTCAACTCCAAAAGAAGCATACCACCTGAAAATTAGAACATAATGTAATGAAGAAATTGCATGCTTTACAATTAATTAATTAATGTCATAATGAGGCTGTGTATATATGTATGATATATAAAGCTAGACTTATAAGCTAAAGTTATAAGAGAGATATATATATATATATATACATGACCTTCGTTGTGCCAAGGCACTCTGCAACGCGCACAATGGACGATATCAAAGACCCTGCTTGGAAAGGGCAGCCTCTGAGTACCCATGACTGCAGATATGGCGGGTATGCCTCTTTCAAGGGCAAACTGAACTTGAGCCTCGTGTTCATCCTTTGGTGCAAAAGACATTGTCAGAACATCTCTGTCAAACAGAAAACCCCCAAAGCTCGCAACCCCACACCCCACGTCCAGTATCACCCGACTGTGCTTTCCCCATGCGAGGTCTGCTACTGCCTGCACCAACCAACAACGTACAGTATCATTCATCTATCCATTTTCTTTTTGCCAAATTACCTTCAATTTAGTTTTATTCTTTCATTTCATCAATTGGACGAACCAAGTAACATGTGACGTGCACAAGTTCCATTAATTTATTAAAAATAATTAAACTAAAATAATTTATTAACATTCAAATTTCAATCAATCGAGCAAAGATGAGATATGCTTACGTTTTGAAGGAAATCAATGTACACGAAGGCGCCATGTATGAACTGCGTCCCACCACCAGGAAAGGTCAAGAATTCACCGGTCACCTTGACCCAGTTTTGGTGACCCTTCACCTCCGCCAGCAACGTGTGCGGTACGTTATGATACCATATCTGCCAGACCACAATAAACAAAGTTACACCCGCACATCAAGCCGTTGAAATTCAATCAACGAATCTTACACCAAACTCTACGCACCTTGGCTCTGCTGTTGGGCCACTCGATGGACGTCTTGTACCCCTCAGGAAGTGGGACCACGCAAGTGGGCCCCTCCTGGGGGCAATGCCGCTCGCGGTGCTCGAAGTGTTTGGTTGAATGCAACTGTTTCAGAGCCTTTTCATTATCCAAACAGGGTATGTAGTCAGCACCGGCCGTGACGTTGCAGAGCTGCCACGTGTACCCGTAGATGTTACCCTGGCCGTCCGATTCGTTGCGCCTCTCCTTCTCGTTCTCGGACTGGGCCGCCTGAGTGGCCCACGACTTCTTGGACTCCTTGGACTCCTTGGGAATGCCCGAGCTGTCCCCCCCACCCAGTAAGGAATCGCCCGAGTTGGACTCGGCTGCGGCCTTGCCCTTCTTGTGCTTAGAGTGAGAGTCTTGGTCTGGGTTTTGCTTTTGATGATCATCAGGTGCCTTGCTTTGTAGGGACGTTTCCACGTGTGTCTCGTCTGGGAATGCTTGCTGCTGTGTTTGTTGGTTTTGCTGGGGATCAGAACTTTGCTGCTTTTGCTCATTTGGATGTTGTGGTTGTTCTGGTTGTTGTTTCAGTCGCTGTTGTTGATCATCCTCTGATATCACAGTTTGAGATTCGTTTTGTTGTTCCTCCGCCTGTCCACCAGCATTTACAGATTCTTGGGCGTCTACACGGCTCAAAACTTTCGGCTCTTCTTCTTGTTGTGCTTGTTGTTCATTTGTTGATGAGCCTCCTCCTGAAACTTGATCCTTCTTCGAATCCTGTGACGAATTTTCATTGCTTTCAACTACTGGTTGCTGATCATGTTGTTGTTGTTGTTGATCTCCATCCGATTGTTTGTCCTGATCAAAAGTGCTTTGATCAGAATTATTATTATTATTATTATTTGTGTCTTGCTGATGTTGAGATGACTTGTTCTCAGTTTGCTGACTTTGATCCTGATCAGATGTTGTTTCATCAGAAGTACCCTTCTGGCTGCTGAGGGTTTGTTGATCATCAGATTGTTGGACGTTTCGATCCGTCGATGAGCCGCTGCTATCCTCAGATAATTGCTTCTGGTTCATTTCTTTCTCCTTCTGTTCCTCCTCCTTAGATTCTTTCCCACCTAATAAACTTTCTACTTGTTCTTGTTCTTGTTGTTTATAGCCACCGCCACCACTGCCGCCGCCGCCGCCTGTAAATTCTTGTTCTGATGACTTGCCGCTGATATTGTCGTTATTAGATTTGTTGGGTTGAGATCCATCATCAGATTTGATGGCATCGTCTGGCAAATCACCAGGATTGTCTTCAAAGGCCTTTGGGTTATGATCATTATTATTATTGTTGCTGTCGCTGCTGCTGTCGTCGCTACTTTTGGCGGTGACTTGGGATTGTGCCAGCTCATCGGTGGAGCTACCGCTTTTGGCGGTTCTAGTGGTGGCTTGTGGTGAAACTCCTGAGTTGTTGTAGTTGAGCATCCATACGCCCAAAACACACAATGCTATGAACACCATTATCGAAACAGTTGATCCGTAAGAGCTTGAAGTTGAACGCTTGTTGTTGCGCATCTTATTACCCATCGCCATTCTCAATCTCTATCTCTGTGAGATAGGAGAAAAGAAACAGAGAGATTAGGGTTTGATCAGTTGTATTAGTTAAGTTTGTGGGAAAATTAAAGTTCTAAGTCATGTGTACGTGATTAATTGTTTGGGGGATGTTTGTGTGTGTTTGTGTGTATTAGCTGAGTTTGTGGAGGAAGATGCAAGGGATTTAATTGGCAGATCGAGAGACAGAGAGAGACGCATTCCAAGTTGGAATGTCTCAAGATCCAAAGGAGTCGGAGAAGGGAATTTGTTATGAAACAAATTAAAATTGGTTTTTTGCAGACTACTGTACCATATATTGCATGCATGCATATACGTAGAAAGAAAGACGAACATCAATTTAATTTCTCACACGTAATAATTAAGCTAGCTCCATGCAAGCAATGAATTATATATGCAGTCCACAATGAATACAATTCTTAATGAGGGTGGTGGGCTTAGAAAAACTGGAAGTTGGACTTTAATAATTGGTTTGAGTTTATATTATGAAGTTGGGCCTTGGGTACGTAGCCCGTAGGAGGTGAAAACAGTGTTTTTTATTTTATAAAAGATAAAAAGTAAAAAGTTTTTAAGTATACTGTATACTGTTTGGAGAATAATATATAAAACCAGAGAACAGATAAATAAAAAGTTAATTCAATTATTTATGCCACAAACTTTGATGCATTCACCGAAGTATTATTTAACTAAATATGCATGTTGGATGGGATTTCAATTAGAAAAGTGTACGGAAGGTACATTTGCGTTGTTGAGGCCCGACATGGACCCTGGCTGAGGGCATCCTGATGGGCCCAATTTTATTTGGATAATTGGATCTTGGAAGATCAGAGTTGGGACCGGAATATGGTGCAAGTGCCTGGTTTGGTCCAGAAATCATCACTCCAAAATAACAGTTGAACTATCCATTATCCCAAACTTGCTAATGGCTATGGTGGTATATATACCATGTTGCAACTACATTTTAAGGTATTATTGGAATGAATATAGTATTTGTACCATCTCAACTTATCACGTAGTTGATGATCATCTCTATAATGGATGTGAGCTCGATACGTGTGGGACTTACATAAATGAGTCTCATCTATATTAAAAAGATGATCATTTAGATGATTAGTTGAGATGGTACATATATATAACATTACTTTCTCCGATTTTGTTTTTTTTTTTTTTCAATTAGAGTAAAGAAAGTGGGTTATAATATACATTGTTGTACAACTAGAGTCAGTAAATTAGCTCATCAAATAATGGGCGATCATTATTTCATTTATTCAAATTGAAACTTATTTTAAACTAAAATATATCTTTATTCAAATTGACGCGCACATTAATATATCATTTAGTATACCAATGTTATTAGTAAGGATATATTTAGTATATATAATTCAAGACCAAATCTTTAAAGATGTATATATTTTATGTTTTAATTATATTCAGAGATTGTATATATACTACTGAATCTATGAAGCCTCAAGCCATTTCTCCTTGCCTCCTCAAAAAGCTGGTGTTATTTGTGGTTCTCTTTTTATCTTTCAGGTCCCTCTAAAAGGCACCATATATGCTTCTATATATGAAGCAGTAGTAGTCCACCTTGAGGCCATGTAGCTAGCTAGAGGACTAAAGTGCAGGCAGGCCCGTCCTCGACAGACGACAGTAGTCTCGTGATCTTTCTTAGAAGAAGCAGTACGTACTCACAGGTGATGGCCATACCCCAGTAATTAATAAACTCATCTTCAAAAGGAACCCTATATCTATATATCTATCTATACTTGTCCAGAGCCAAATTGCAACCCAAAAGCTAGCTATAGGCTTAATTTGCATATGATCACCATCACTAGCTTCACTTCACTTACATGCGCGCAGGCCTGTTTCAAAGGGGACTCCTAGTTCATAATTCTGTGTCAGCCATTTAACAATTTCAATTCACAAGTATAGATTGCCAAATTCCATCGTACGTGTTCACCAGCTTCACCACTAGTTTAGATCATTTCGATCATTATTATGTTGTTACTAAAGTTTAGGGCTTGATACTGGTAAATTTGATCATACCTTTTTATCAAATAATTGGATACGTTATATTTATTGTTAAGTTGTTAATCTAATTGATAAATTGTATCGTTATTTGTATTTATGATTTAAATATGATAATTTCTGCATTATGACCTCACAAGATTACATGAGTTAATATATTGTATATTATTAATTTATTGTATAATAATTAGTAGGGGTGGGCATTAAGACCGAAAATACCAAAACCATACCGTTCTGTGTCATTCCGTATCGTTTGATCTCATCCCGTTTTATTTTTTCCAATCCCGTACCAATCTCGTACCATATCGATCTCAAACGAGATGAGATCGGTCCTGAATGTTTAATACTGGGATGATCCCATCCCGTACCAATTAATTAAAATTTAATTAAAAATTTAATTATTTAATTTAATGGACCCAATTCATTTTTTAACTTGGATTTAGAAAATGAACCTTGTCTTGAAGAACTTGAATTTTATGAAAGTGTAGGTAATGTTTTGTTTATTATCTTAAACTTTACTTGGTTTGCTTTGTAAGTTTGTATTTGTTTTGTAAGTTTCATGGATTAAGTTACTAATTGCTATGAATTATTTTGTGTAGAATATGCAAGTACTACAATTGATGCCACTTATAATTTGAAGAGTTCAAATCCAAAAGCAAAAGGAAAGTAATTTGGATTTCAATTACTTATGAGCTTGAGATGTAGTAAGCCATAAAGCTTAATTCTAATTTCTGAGTTTGAGATGTAATAAGCCATAAAGCTTAATTATATTTGTTGTGTTTGTGATGTAATAAGCCATATGCTTAATTATATTTTTCAGTTCTTTTTTAGTTTGGGATGTAATAAGTCATAAGGCTTAATTATATTTTTTAGTTTGGATTTGGTAAATAAGCCATGAGGCTTAATTGTGATTTGCTGATTTATGAGTTTATGTTTGAACTTTGAAACTTTGAATATTTGAATTGTTGAAGTTTATGTTGTATTGTTGTTTATTTGAATTGTTGAATTCTTGAAGATGAATTTTCAATCTTGAATAAAAACAAGTTATTACTTGAATTTTTATTATGTTTGCATAGTTGAATAAAAATAAATTATGTTTACAGGTTATTATTTGAAGATGAATCTTGAATAAAAATTGAATAATTGATTTTTTATTATTTTTTAGTATGAGATCAGGATGGTACTAAATCCGTACTGAACCAATTTGGTACGGGACGAGATGGTATCATAATTCCAAAACTTCCATCACATCCCGTACCGATCCTGAACTCAAAGTATGAGATGGGAACGAGATTTACCAAAGTATGAGATGGGAACGAGATGAGGTAAATCTCGTCCCCCCGCATGCCCACCCCTAATAATTAGAAATGAGCCGGGTCACAAGGCCCATCAAATTAGAGCTCAATTTTTTTTTTTGTCAGCTAGTGCTGAGACTTATTATAAGTATAAAAATTAAAAACCGATGCTTCATTATTTCAACTTTTTGCTTCTTCGAGCCCAAACAAAAAAGAAGGATGAATCAAAGGGAAAGCGTTGTGGAATTTATACCATCCATTGAGTGATTTGCATAAAGAAATATAAAACTAAGTAGTATTTGCGAGAAAAAAGAGTTTCATAGTGGCATGATTGTAAACATAATATAAAATAATCTAAAGGGTGAAGTACCAAAAAATATAAAATGAAAAGGAAGTGCATGGCAAAAGTTTGATGTTGCCATATTACTATTTTGGGCGGTGCATCACTTTCACCATGCACTGAGCAGGATATATTGGATGGTATTTATGCTTTGCTTGTCCAATCGAGGCAACTTCAAAATGATGAAAATTCCAAAGGGACACTTCCACCATGTTACCAACAATGCAATATCATTTTTATAGAAGAAAACTGCTAGCTAGCTAGACATATATACCCACATTTCGTTTTTCTAATGTTTGCTAGTTATTAAAACTAAACTTAAATATAAATAAATAGATAATATCACATTAGAGCACCTCCAAAAGTGCGGTAAATATTATAGTCAAAATGTTATATATGTCACGTGGGATTTTTACTCATTCAACAGGTGCAGTAAGAATAACGTGTAATTTTAACTAAACCTTTAACATTGGTATATTTGTTATCTAGCTTCAAAGGTAAATTTTATTTGAGGCTCACTTCATTATTTAATTAGTTATGTTAATCACATAGCTCTTATTTTCTCTACATATATATGAACTTTGAAGATAAGAAAAAGTAATAAAATAATATTAGTTTTAGTCATTTGCCTCATCTATTTGGAGCAAGGAATTTTTTAAGCAAAGTCATGGCAAAATTAATGCCACATATGTTAGTAAATGCTCTTAATCTAGATGTACGGTTTACTCTAAAATTGTAAAGAATAAAGAAGATGGCGAAGACTTTATAATTAGAGGTCTCAAAATCTTTAGACAAGCTCAAGTGGCAAAACGTGGCCATTTGCACATAAAAATAACAAGGGCCGTACACAAAGTTAAGATAATCATGGATGTACATGCATATATATATCTTTAGACTTTAGGAAGCAACTTTGGAACTATATTAATCAACTTGATGAACACCCAAGAGAGATTCTCTGTCTTTCTGCGTGGGCAGGCGTGTCACTTTGTGTCTCCATATTTGCTTGCATAAGCTTAGAGACCCAAACCATATTCTTTATATCGTTTCAATCCCTTCATATCTTTTATAAAGGTTTATGTGCCATGCACAGTAATATATCCCTTTGATATATGCTTTTTTGTTATTATATAAATAGAAATTGGGTTGGAGACTGGAGAATAACCTTCCTTGCACTTTCAATCTCCTATTCAATCTACATGGTGAACTCAAGGACTAACTGTAGAGATCATACAATATATTTTCACAATTGTAAGTTATTTTTGACTAATTAAACAAGTGAACGTACATTAAGGCCGTCATGAGTTCTATAACTCAAGTGATAGTGATAAGAGTAGAGAAGTGGTAGATTTAGATTCGAGTCTGGTCTTATGTTAAAAAAAAAAAAAAAAAAAAATTGAATTGTTAAACCCCAATTCCAATATAGTTTTGGTTGATTTTTTATCCTGCCAACATATATACTACTATACATAACTAACGAAAAAAGTACTTTGATATGGAAACAAAGTAGCACTTGAATTGTTGAAAATTTTGGGCGAGTCAAACAAAATTTGTCGTAAATGAATTGCATTGTTCATATCTAGCCACGTTGATCGATGCCCAATTGCCCACCAATGGGTTGTAAATAATGGAGCATTCATGTCATATATAATCATGCATGTATGAACAGTACTTGATATTATACATATATATTTATAGATGTCCAATCATCGGCTCAGACATAGGGCATAATAGTACCATGGTACAATTGATAAGTTGAGTTCCTTTATTATTGTGGTTTCAAAATCATGGTAAACTTTGTGAAGGTTCTGAAACTGTTGTGCCAACTTTGATTTGTCACATTTTCATTTTAATTAACATTTAGATTGGCTTCATGGCCAAAAAAAAAACATTTAGATTGGCTACCTAATCGTAGACTCTCTTTAATTAATTATTGGATCAAGTAGTATACTCTGTTGAAAATTGTCTTTTTCTTGCTTTCTTATGATCCACAATTCTCGACAACTATTTGTGTGTATTTTGGTATGCAATTGCACTAAATAGAATATTCACTAGAGCATGCATAAATATTTGACTTCTTTACGTTTCTATTTTTGTCTAATGGAACATCATCTAAATTGAATTAGTTGGATCTTAACTTTTTTAAAAACAAAAATGAGTTGGATCTTAACTTGATACATATGACTTAATATTGAGAAGATACTTACTCAGATTGATTACGACAGTTAGTTTTGATGGATGTAAATCTGTAGCAAAAGTTTTAAATTGTTCTTAAAATTTATCGATTAATTTATTATTTTACCAGAATGCATATGAAATTTTCTGTATATTCATAAATTATAGCGTTGAAGTGAAGTCTATGCCATGCACAAAACCGAGGAATTTTCAATCTGAAATTTATACTGGTGAGTAGACAATATCACTTCATAGGCTAAGTTTATAAAAAAAATAAAAATTTGGCCATGAGCTAATTTCATAAATGAGTGACAAACATCTCACCTGTAACACCGAATATATGAGTGAACCTCTGTGAATGACTGTATATTCATAAATAGCCATCAAAGTTGTATTTCTTAAGAAAACGAATAAGGTGATAATTTGGGTTGCATGTGTAAATTAAATCTTAAAACTCTTGAAGTAGGCTGAAAATTTGAAAAAGTTGCACACGTATGTGATAGTGTTCGTACTATAAAGAGAAGGAATGCCAAATTCTTGACCCGAATTCTACTCTGGAAGCCACGAAGGAAAAGTTGTATGCCTTTAATCCATCTTCATGTATATACAAAATTGTCCACATCACCATAGTTAGTCCATTAATATGTTGAATGTATGTAGTGAATAGGTGCGAATTAATTAAGCTGTGGGCAAGTCAATGACCCTAAAGTAAATAATTTAGGCCTAATTAATTTTTAGTGTGGGGATCAATACAAGAATGAAGCCACCACATGTTCCTGTTGGGTAGGACATCAGGAAATAAAAGTGTACTGTGTTTGTGGCTGAGTTTACTGAAGTCGCTGTTGGTTAGGACATGAAATTAAGCCATTAATTAATTAACCTTACCCGTAAGCTCAAAAAATGAAAATGACTAATATTGTTTTGTGGAGAATGTTATCCATATTTTCAAATCAACATTTTCATTATTATTTTAATTCTGCAATGTAAATTCATGATCAGAATGTTCATTTTTTATATCTACTTATGAAGATCATCTCTACAATAAATTAATCAAATCAGAAATCGTTTGGTTGTGTAATTAGGATTAAATAAACAAACGATTTTTGTAATAATTTGATTTACCATTTGTTTATTTGATAACAGTTGTTAATTTGGCTCGCATTTGAAGATTTCCTAGTTCATGAAGGATTTCCATGGTATTCTAAGATGAAGTTAGGAGTTCAAATAGGTGTTGAAAGGTTATTGATTCTTAGTGCGTTTTGGGCAAAGTTTGAGGTTTTCTTTGTGTATAAAAGAAACTTATTTCCTACTCAAAGTTAACTTTCTTCCTACTTTATTTAGGATTGTAATATAAGGCCTATAGTTATAAATAGGACCTTAGGGGCTTAGAAAAACCGAAGAGAATCAGATTAGAGTGAGCAAATCATTGGGATTCTTGGGAGACACACAATCTAGAATAGGTGAGATCAAGATTAGGTAATTAATCTTGGGTGAGAGATCTAAGGTTCTTGGGAAACACTTTGTGAAAGGGTGTACAAGGAATTTGGGGATCGGGTTATGTGATTTAGTCCAATTGTAATCTTATACTTATTATTCTCCTAGTGAAGAACGAAGATCTCTCTCGGGGACGTAAGCATAAATTTTGCCGAACCTTGTAACAAATTTCGGTGTGATTGTGTGTGCTTATTGGTTTATTATTTTCTAATTTTTTGGCCATGTTTATTATTTATCTTTCATCGCATTATTGCTTGTACGTCGTGACAGTGAAAATTATGATTTAATTCTCAAACTACATCAACAATAACGATTAAATGACCAAATAATTTTTGATTTAGTTGATTTTGTACAAAAATAATCTTTAAATAATTATTTAAAAAATAAACGGTTACATCATGAAAATATACTGTAAAGTTATAATGATAAAGAATAAGGTATATCTTGTTTTGTTTCCTGATGTATATATCATTATATTGTGAATATTACGTTGTGTTTGTGTGGAAGAAATTAAACACCCAAAATAAGGTTTCTATCCAAGCTTTCCCATCTTACAAGCCTAGTGTCTAGTATGCCTAGATTGTATTTAATTATCGTAGGCCATAAAGGAAATTAGGCAGAAAATTAAACTCCAAATTTAGTGGTCCGTGGGTATATTTCGGCTTATATAATTGATTAATGGTGTGAAAACATTTTTAGTTAGGCAAACAAGTGAACAACATAGTCATTAGTTTATTTTTGCTGGTTTGATCGTGGGCTGATTAACATTTAATGAAAAGCTCATGGCCAAAAAAAAGCATTTAATGAAAAGCAAGTCTTCAATAAGTGTCGAATACCAACTTAATTAACATCTTAACTTCTAACCGTTAATTAGTAGATTCATTAGACAATAATGTTAGGTAGAGTTAGAAAAGCAATGGGTATGGGTGAGAAAAATTATTGAGTGTATTTGATATATCGTCATGTGGTGTAACTAATCTAACATATAAGGGTATTATTAGACAGTATATTTATATTAGTAGGGTATAATATTAATAATATCTACTAATATTTTGACACATTGATTTGTTACACCACATGGCGGTGTATCGAATATACAAAATAATTTTTGGTACGGATGGGGATGGGTATGCCACCTCCATATATTTGTTTTTGCCTCCTATATCTTACCCAAATCCCAAATTTTTCAATTTGGAGATTTCTTATATCTATATTCGCGGTGAATGAAGTACTTATATTCATATTTGATTCTTGAATTCAACCCATTAGTTAAAATTTTTTATAATTTTTAAAAAATTATTAACAAATAAATTTTACTTTAAAGCCACATAATATAGTTAAAAATAAAAAATTCATATTTGACAAAAAGAAAAGATATTCCAAAACTAGTTCAAAAAAAATCTACCAATTATTTATGGAGAGGGATTACCTATTTAGCTTGCAGATTGAATTGCACTGGGGCTGGGAATACAGAAGGACTGTGCACCGTGTGTGATTATAAAGAAGAGAAAGAGAGACCATGGATGAAGGTGGAGGCAGCGAAAGAGTAATGTCAGGTATAGTAACTCTGACAGTAATTAGCTATTAATAAAAAAACTATTATTATGATTATATTTTTTTTATTATAAAAATAAAAAATATATTTAATTCAAGAGAGGTTCGAGGATGGGGATTTCAATACCATCCCCGCTCTCCGATTTGATATTTTAAAAAAATCTCAAATCCATTTTCATATCCATCTCATTCGATTCGAGTATCGTAGTTATTCAAATCCACAATTTTTTTGCTATCCCTAGATAGAGTCACTGAATTTACTCACTAAATCTGTTCACCAACTAATATGCATATACACATGTCAATATCTTAATTATCGATAAAATGAACTTATATTAACAAAATTTGGTGAGTATTAACAATTATAATTGCACCATTATTTGATCAAACACTAATAGTACACTCGTTAGACTTTGTTCACTAACTAATGTGACAGTGTTTCATTGATTCAAATAAAAACCTATTATGAAACTCAATTATTTTTAACAACTAAGATATTAAAATGTATAATGAAACATTATTGGATAATTAATTTAGTGAGTCTAATAAAGTTGCTGATATAAATTGGTGCAATTTTTGAAGGGAAATCAGTGAACTGGATCGGCAGTCATATGCACAAATACGACCATAAGTCAAAAATATTAAAATCATTAAACTTATGTACCAATTCTTTATACTAAATGATGCCTCTTTTAGCTCATTAGAAAGATGAAATTCATAAGGGAGATACATTTTAAATAGAAGAGTACCACATCATTTACTAGTATGAAATATTTAATATATATACAGAGACAGGGTATAAGTGTGGAATGGGAACAAGTCCGCAGACAATGCAGAAAAGGAATGACTGAGAATGTCGTTATGATTTATGAAGGCCAATAGGCAAATGTAGCTCAAACCAAGGTTAAAACTAAGAGAAAAAATTTTAAACAAGACAACTATTTTGGAGTCAATTTTAGTTTAAGACATTAGTTTGAGTTTGTGTTAATTTAGGATATATATTTAGAATTTATATTAAAGTGGGACGATCAATTAATTATATTAAAATTTCAGTTAAAATGAAGGATAATTTGGTTATTTTATATTTAAAAAACAAAAAATAATAAAAAAAAACTATAAAAATTTTCAAATCTCAAACTCAATCTTCAATAACCTGCAAACAGTGTGCAATGTGGAATCCATAACTAGAGTTTGCGTAGGGTGAGGGCTAAAAGAAAGAATTGCACGAGGCTACAAGGTGATCAAATTATGCATAAACATTTTTTTCTTGTTTTGTTTATAGAAAAAGTAGTTATGTGAATTGAATTGGTCAACTTAGTAATGGGACTAAATGTCTAATCCACTAAAATCCAGTCCCACTTGAACAGTCGTTTCAACATTATGTGCAAAGAGGAGAAAGGTGGGCCCAAATTCAGTTCATGATCATGATCAATAACATCATCCACTACAGTTCAATATTGACGGAGAGGAAGGACAAACGACAAACAAATCGATCCAAGGAATGTATTTGGGTTGCTTTTACTTGCTTACTTGCTGCCTAATTTATTGCTTGGATTACGAGAGAGAGAGAGAGAGAGAGAGAGTGAGAGAGAGAGAGAGAGTCTTCACAAGACTCACAGGAGGAGTGAAGACTAGTGAGGAGGCAACCAAATCTTTTAGGCATATTTTTGACTTCCCCCCTATCACATGCCTGTTCCCATCAACCCCATATTTATTGCCTGACACGAATTTCCCCCTCGCCCCTCGGTTTGCCTTTGCTTTTTCATAAAAACAAATTAAAACAAAAATAAAATTACAATAACATGTTATATACTTATATATATATATATATAATTTCCACTACTGCCGCATACATTCTATACACACAGTCACACACACATATATATATTTATATTTATATTTATGTATTACATCTCTCTCAAATACACATACACACTCTCTCACTCTCACTCTAACTCTCACTCTCAAAGAAGTAATAAGTTACTTTATGTATTTAAGAAGCACTTGATGATGAATTATATATGTTACCTTTAAGCTTGTGTAAGGCTAAGCTAGCTAGCTTTAAGGCAGAGGTGGGTGGGGTTTACCAAAAATGGGAGTTGAAAAACAACATAATCTACTAGTGTATGCCAGGCCACCCCTTAGTTCTTGCTCGGTAATAATTATTAAGGAGATTTAGAGTTCAGTCAATTATATAGAGTCTTTCTTAAACTAATATCGATAGTAATTTAGGGTTTTTAATTAAGTCATTTTGTCCAAAATTTCAGAGTTAAATCATAACATGCAGCCTTTATAAAGCTCACTCTACACCCTAAGAGCGGAAATATTCTTCAAATAGAGGGAAATACATTTCAAATCGAGGAATGACTTTATTATGAATTAAAAGAATTTTTTTATAAATTTTAAAACACCTCTGGTCTTTATCTAAAAACTATTTTTCTAAATGACCTAAGTCTAATTATCTCTAATTATTATAGTAAATTAGTAAACTTCGGTCAAACTCATGTTTTTTTTCATTGAAAAAATTGAAATTATAGGGTGTAAGTTATGAAACACCTAAAACTTAAGGGGTGTAAATTATAATTTGCAACTTACACTCCTCCGGTTTGAAAGGTTTCATAACTTGCATCCTATGATTTCAATTTTTTTAATTTAGTACCTAACATTTTGATTTACTTACAATTCATTATTATTGTAATATGTTTGACTGTCTAATCAGACGTTAATTGATGACGTGACAGTTTCATGCCGAACGATCTCCCAAACTGCCCCATAAGAAGTGCTTCAACAGTTTGTTATGAATTTTTTATTTTTGAACGATCTCCCAAAATTCATATCAAACTTGATGTACTGAAAATGCACATGCAAATAGGTCATTTGGCCTTACAGGTTAGCAAAAATATGGATATGCGACTGTCAAGTCATCAATTAATATATAATTAGATAGTAAAAAATATAACAATAGTGAATTGTAAGTAAATCAAAACGTTAAGTACTAAATTGAAAAAATTAAAACAATAAAGTACAAGTTGTGAAACACCCCAAACTTGGGTGGTGTAAATTATTATTTGCTCTTTTATTTTTATGTGTTAACCCCTTTGACTAAGTGTCAACTCACCTACTTTCCATATATAAATTTCCTAGTCAGTATTTTTTAAAATCTAGATTTAATTTGTAAATCCTTCTTATGCCCAAGGTGTTAAATTTCGAAGTTTTCGGCGAAATTTCGCCGAAAATTTCGATTTTTGGAGGTGTCGAAATCGAAACCCATATTTGCTAAAATTTCGGGATGATTTCGTCGAAATTGTCGAAATTTCGACTGTGCCCATAACCCATTCCCATAAGTCGGTTGCCCACTTGCCCCTACACTGAATTTGAGATCTGGTTTTGGAGCTGAGTTTTTGTAGAAAAATGGAGAGGTGGCAGGGGGAGATCGAGGGAGAAAGAGGGGTGGCGGCAGGCGGCGGCAGGCGGAGATCGAGGGAGAGAGAGGCGACGGCAGAGGAAGATCGAGGGAGAGAGGCGACGGGGCAGCGGCAGGGGGCGACGGCATAGGGGTGACGGGGCGAGGGCAGGGGGCGACGGCGGGGGGAGATGCAGAGAGAGAGAGAGAGAGAGAGAGAGAGAGAGAGAGAGAGAGAGAGAGAGAGAGAGAGAGAGAGAGAAAGAAGAAATGAAGAAAACAGAGGGGGGTTGCTGGAGCAGTGGAGCCTCGGGGGAAAAGAAAGGAAAGGGAAATGAAGGAAAGAAAAAGAAAAAAAAAAAGAAAAGAAAAAAAAGAAAAAGAAGAAAAAAAAAGAAAAAAAAAAAGAAAACAAAATTAAAAGGTTTAGGGTTGTTTGGGGTGTGGGGTCTTTGGGTTAATTGTGAAGAAAAAAAATAGTTTGGAGTTTCGTTTAGTTATTTTTAAACCCTAAACTAGTAAACTATAATATATTTTTATATAAAAAATAATTTAAAGTACCCTAAAGGGCTTAAACCCTAGTATCATATACCATATCCTAAACAATATAAAATATAGATTATAAAATATATAGGGTTTAGTGTATATATTATAGAGTATAGATAATATACTAATTTCATTTTATACTAATTTTATTTAACAGTATTTGTCTCCAGCGTGCATTATATTTATCTTATATCACATGAAACCTACTATATAATTTGGTTTCTTCAATATTTTTTATCAATTTAGTAGATAATATGATAAACAAACATATGGTAAAGTTTCATTCAAAATTTCCGTATTTTGATATCAATTTCCATCATTTCCGTCAAATTTTTGTCGAAATTTAAAAATTTTCAAAATTTTCGTCGAAATTTCTATCGAACCCCGAAATTTTATTCCTTGCTTATGCCCTTGAACTCATTTCTCACGTTTTTTTCTTTGTTTTAATTAACTGTTGTTTTTCCTCCTTACATAATACTTTTAATGTTGATTTATCATTGATTGGACCTTTTCTGCATAAAAGGTCTAAGTAAATTGTTTATTTCTCGATACTTACCAAAAAGAATTGTGTATTTCTACTTAGTTATATAATCGAGAGTACTTAAGTCCTTAATAATTTTGTGTGGCCTTGTATGAGCAATGTAGTTAAATTGATACATACAAATTTAATTGCAATTCAAAATAGGTAAATTGATCATTTGGAAAAAAAAGTAGGTAAATTGATGATTCTAAAAGAAATGTAGGTGATTTGATGATTCTTTATAAAAAAAAAGTAGGTATATTGATCATCCTAAAAAAAAAAGGTAAATTGATCATTTTTAAAAAAGGTGATTTTTTTTTCATGTGAAATACCTACTTATGATTTTATTTTTTTCAGTGTTTTGTTAGTTTGTTAAATAATTTTGAAACCTTCATGTACCTACAAATTTTAGAGAAATATTTTGGATCAATTGGGATTGGACTATCTACCAGATTTAGATGTTTGTTTTTAAACAGTTAGGATTAGATTTATTGCCTAATATCATTGGAAATTTGGGATCAATCAAAATCCCTAAAATTTGAATCAGATTTATTGCCTTGTAATATTAATAAGAATGGCAGAATTTGTAACTAGTGAGGGCATTTAAAGTGTATTTTAATCTTAGGTGGCTAAAAATTTTGAATTTGGATCTCATCCATTAACTAAAAGGTGAATGGGTTACAACTTACAAGCTTTAAAAACAGAGTTGGAGGGGCTGAAAATTCTGAAATCCAATTAACCCTAATTATTATTTATTAATCAATTAAATAGTATATATAGTTTATATAGTTTGCAATCTAGCTAGCCAGCTTCCTTGTCATGACTCATGACTCATGAGTTGTGACTTGTGAGTCTTGTGACCCAAGAGCCAAGAAGGGATCGAAGGGGGCCTGGGTTAGTTAACTTTGGGATTTGTAGTATTTTTGGGGCTTGCCTTAATAGTTAATACCCTATACGGCTATACCCTCCCTTCCATTTAAAATCTACGGCTCTCAAATATTATTATATACTAATAATAATAATAATAATGAAGGCACCGGATCGATCCGTTCATTTTACGTGAACAGTTGGAATGAGAGAAGGAAAATATGTGTGGTCAGATTTTGATCTAGCAATAAACCAAAGAGAGATGGAGGCAGATGAAATAAACGCATTTTGTTGCCTGCTTGCATTGCTTGCTTCTTCTTTATGATCTTTCCCTCTCTCTCTGTCTCTCTGTGTTTCTCTGTAGATTTGTAGAAAAAGTTTCTCTCTCTCTCTCTCTTTCTCTCGCTCGTATGAAGCATAAAGTTAAGTTGGTAGATGGTAGTCAACCATGGGAACAAACACAGGGCTCGAGAATGACAGACACAGAGGTACAACAATTATTGGGACTCGCACCCATCATTCACTTCCTATCTCTTAATTCCCACCACACACACAACCTCCCCCCCCCCTAAAAAAAAAAATTACAATTTTACCAAAATAATATTAATAATTATTATTAGAACAAATAACCAAACCCTTTTGCAGTTTTGCCTATACACATCACCATCTTCTACTCTTCCATGATTCCATCAGTCAAAAATAAAAATTTATTAAAGGTCAATTTTAGTTATAGACTTATAGTAACCGAATTTTGATAGCTTGTCCAATGCTGGATATGAATTTTACCTTGCATTTTATCTTAACGTTTATTTTGTGTTAAATTGACTTTTTTTTTTTGTCTTTTTGGGTAAATATTTTATTCAAAAGTGAGCACATGTTATAATCTTAAATCGTTTAGATAAAAAACTTGACAAAACTAACGAAAAGTAAAGTTTAACAAAAAATAGAAATTAGTAGAAGAATAATATAATCTAAATTTTATAAAATGTTAAAAGAATTTTATTCTGCGGATGTTTGATTGAGTCTGAACTGTTAAACTTCAAGTATTATACCTAAAATTTTGTTCAAATCTGTGTATTCCTCTGCGTGTCCTCCGGCCTACTTACAACCTATTACAAATTAGAATATCCTACGTTATATGAAATAATGAAATTACATACTTCACTTTCATAAACTCTTTTCTTGATTGGGTTGCGGATTATATTTACTTATAAGATACTTACCCATTTTATAGAGATGAGACGCAATGTAAATTCCACTTATATGATATATATGATTGGTAAAAATATGCATTGCTATGATGCTATCAAATAGTTGTATTTTATGCAGTTGTTGGAGTAGCCCAATTGAAATGGTCATACGATTATTCCCTACGTACCAAAGTTCGATCCCTCTCCTTCATAATTAAAAAAAATAGCTTTATCGTGAAGGCAAAATATGATTGATCCTGACATTAACTTGTAGATGGCAAAACTAATATATAATAATTTTAGAGATACATCCTCTTAACATACAGGGGTTTCTTAATTATATCTGTAATCACAAAGATTTATGCCTTAGTTGATATATAAGATCGAGTTAAATATATTAAATAGTTAAATTTATGTGTATTCAATAAAGAAGCTTCTAATTTGAAATAATAAGATAGATTAGTTATGAGGAGAAAATTTATTACTTTCAACCACACAAAAATGAGGAGATTAGTAGAGATAAATTTTTCCTTATACTAATCAATCTTTATTATTTTATATTATAAGATATTCTCTATATTTTTTATAGAATACACAAAATTTGTTATATACAATTAAATTCTTATGCATCAAACGAAATATTAGTGTATATATATGTCATGAAACATAATAGAGTTGCATGCGGTAGTAGCTAGCAAGCAGCAGCAATATATATATATATATATATGAACAGTTAATTGTTTCCATCTATTGGAAAACCATGTAATCTATATGCGTGGCGTATGTATATATATATATATATATAATTATATATCCATGTAGTTTTCTTGATTAATTCGATCTCTCTCTAACAAAGGAAAAAGTTTGGCTGCAGTAGTTAGCCAGCTGTAGTTACAAAAGTTGACAACGACCCCTTATTCCCTTCACCTTGTAAATATTTCCTTCAATCTCTTTTTTTTTTTAATAAAAGATTTCCTTCAATCTTAAATACGAAAGAATTATATTGTACCATGTTTTATATGAGTGAGTGATTGCATGAAATTAATTGGTCCAGCTCCCAGAAATTTGAGTAGGAAAATACCACAACAAAAATTTAAAAAAACCTTAATTGGTTTGAAGATTCAAGTGCATGGACCTTTATTAGGTTGATGCATACTTGCACATAGAACTATAGAAATGATGGTCTCCCACATAAATGTCTGACTTTGGGTACTGAATTTTCTGATGCAGGACTCAACTGGGGGTGGTCCATATTTCTATCAGCAGCAAAAAATTGCAAGCGGCCAAGCATTCAGCTTCAACTTGTGATAGCAAAATTCTAGTTAGATGGATGGTGAGTGAGTGAGTGAGCAGTGAGTTTGTACTAAACATACTGAACAGCAGCCATGAGAGGTCTATGTCCAATTTGACACCCTAAAATCAAATGATAAATAATTAAATAAATATTCGAAATTAAACACAAACACATATTTCCTGTTTCCGCAAACTGACGAAGATGCCACTCTCGTTCATATGACGTGGCTTGATGTGACTGGGTGCAGTTGCCAACCAGACCAAATGCCATCATTTATTTACCAAAAATTATTGTTATCCATAAAATTGTAGAGAAAACTTGAAAAGAATAAAAACACTTAGTATAAAGTTTTGCTAATGTTCTCTGTCGGAAATTTGGAATACACAATTATATTAGGTGTTAATGGTAGAATTATGTATATCAGTATATGTACTTTTTTTGTTTATGTTTATTACGGAGATGGATGAATTTTTTGTACACGATTTTATTTTGTATAACAAAATGTTGTCGCATTGATGGATTACAAATTATTATATTAGAGAGAAACGCGCATGACATGCCGTTTAATGTTGAGACGATTATTTGTACACTTTAGTATATGTTGTACGTGCTTTGAAATAGCATTTCATAAGAAGATGCTTGCGTTAATATAGTATCTTATGGGTATTTTTGGGATATAGGTTGCATGAATATATAGGTATTCATTATTTATAAGCCAATTTTTTAATTTTAAATTATATTAACTAATAATTATTAGTCTAGTACCAATATAAAAAAAAAAAAAGTTAAGTTCGAATCTTTTATTTCTTGTCAAATTTTTGGTAAGTGATTATAATAGAGTAAAATTTTAATGTAATGAGTGTATATACGTACTTATTGTCTTTATACCACATGAAGCCTATAAACCCGTGGTAAGAAATTTCTTTTTAATATTCTTTTTAGGGCAAGTGTTAATAAATTGCATCTTTTTTGTTTACTACCAAGTTCAAAAGGGTTCGAATAAAAAAGTGTTTAATTATGCTTTTGCATTAGATATTTAAATGTGAGAGTAAGTGTTGTTTGTACAAAACGACTAATGAAATGTTCTATTAAAGATTGTACGGCTTTTACTCCGCTAGTAGGTCTAGCTTAGTTTGCCAAATCGCCAACGTTGTGTGATGAATAGCCCCGTATGCATATGTACCCCAATATCTGATATCAACATTTGATTATTAGAATAAAATGTAAAATTTTCATAAATAAAATTATTTCTACTACATTTTTCATATCAAATTATAGCAGTACTGGAGTAATTGAAAGCCTTACTGAAGTTGCTCCCAATTTAAATAGTCAACTGCATATAAGATGGTCCCCAATGTCACTTACTGTTCTAATTCATAAAGTTTGAAAATGCTGAAATTAATCTAATTAAATTGGAAGCAAAAACTAAGACAAAAATTTAAGAGAAACGTACGGGAGGTGGCGCTGTGTTCCCCTCTATTAACGCAACGGATGCAAACAACATGATTATTTTCTAGAAATACGACAAAATACGCCTCTTTTTCACTGCCCAAATCTCTCTACCTCAATAAACAAATACCAACAATAATATAAGGAAATAAGACATGCAAGGTACGAAATTGCCCTTGTTGCAGACACATGGCCGTAGAACAGTGGACAAGAATTTGCTTTACAGCTAAACCTTGGTATAAATTTATAATATACACCCGAATTTTCACGAAGAAAAAAGATAAACAATTTGGTCATGTGAACTGTGAAGTGAAAAGGAAAGGCGCAAAGAATAAAAGGGGATGAGGTGGATTAAAAACGTTAATTATTTACGTGCCGAATAAAATGGTGAATATAAACGAGTTTTGGAAATTAAAAAACTATATTTGAGCAGGAAAAAGGAAAATTAAAAATAAGGACATTAAAGAAAAGTGGCGGGTTTTCCGGTGCAAAGGACGAAGGGAGCAAAAAGCTGGCGCCAGGCCACGTGGCGGGGGCATTGACCGTTTGATGAGCATGCGAATTTAACAGTGATGGTGGATCATTGTTCCATTTGAGATGAGATTATGACATCCATAGCCAACGAAAAGAGAAAGCGAGTGAGAGAGAGAGAGGGGGAGGTGTTTTGTTGTTGTTTGTTGTACAGTGACAGACACAAGAGGCACTGCTCAGAGCTAAAAAGCTCATCACCTGCAAACAAATCAGAGAGGGAGAGAGATGAATAGACTTAAATTTGGGTGAGCAGCGCAGGAGCAGTATTGCAGATCAGAGAGAGAGAGAGAGAGAGAGAGAGAGAAGGCATGGCGGCGTAGCAGAGAGATGTAATTCTGCGTCTTAAATGCTTGAATTGAAACACACACACACACAAAAGCGCATAAACACAAACGCGCACAGCTAGCAGCGAAGGAGGGGAAGGGAATTAAAAGCGCGATTAACGCTGCCCCCAACAGTGTTCGACGTGTGTCCCGAACCACCCAGAAGCAAGCTAGCTGCAATTACCACTCTCTCCTCCCAACTCCCAAGACCCAAGTCCCAACCACAACACTAAGTAGACGCCCGAAGCTAATTGCTTGCTAGCTACTCGCTCTTTCCAAAGTGAGTGAGTGATTGAGAGCGAGAGACACACACTCGTACACAGTAGTCATACAGTTACACACACAAAAACGAGGCAAAGAAATAAAAATTAGGATTTTTGTTGAGAGTTTTGGGTTCTAATTGAGAGACAGAGAGACGGCGGTTCACTTCTGATATGGATTTTCGGTCACAATTGGGGTCTGGGTCAGGTAAAGAGGAGGAGCAATGGCTGGGTTTTTCTCATTAGGCGGCGGAGGAGGAGGAGGAGGAGGAGGAGGCGGCAGCTCCAACCAAGACGATCATCACAACAACAACCCAGCAACCGAAATTCCTCCTCATCATCATCCGGAGACTTTGTTTTGGTACAACAAGAATGATCAGAACGTGGCGTACAACAAGGGCTTCGAGCTATGGCAGCAGCAAGAGCAGCTCCTCCACCTCCAAACCACGCACCCGCGCCTCCATCTCCATCACCACCATCCGCAAGATCTCTACGCCTCCGCGGCGGCGTTAGGCGTGGGGCCCAGCGGCAGGAGCTCCCTGAACGTCTCGGATGAGTCCTCTTCCCGCTCGGGCTTCATGTTGAGGCCTAGCGGCGGAGGTGGAGGGCCTGGAGTCGGCAGCACTAGTTGTCAGGACTGCGGCAACCAAGCCAAGAAGGACTGCATTCACATGCGGTGTCGGACTTGTTGCAAGAGCAGAGGCTTCGACTGCTCGACCCATGTCAAAAGCACTTGGGTCCCCGCTTCCAAACGAAGAGAGAGACAACAACAGCTCGCTGCTTTGCAGCAACAGGAACACCAACAACAACTTCAAGGCCTCGGAGGAGGAGAGAATCCCAAAAGGCTCAGAGAGAATCCCTCCTCGTCCTCTCTCGCCTGCACTACTCGTATTCTCACAAACACGTCAGGTACATACATATAATACACTCGATCAGGTTGTTTTTTCATATATACTTTTTGATATATATCAGGGAAACACCCACTCACTCACAGTTTCTGAAATGATTGACTGTGCGTCTCAGAGAGAGAAGGAATATAAGATAAGAGAGTTGCATATACAGCCACAAAGGAAATTACTCTGAAAAAAAGTGAAACAAAGAAAAGGGTTTTGGAAGGTAGCGTGCAAAACCCCAACAACCTCTACTAGAGATCGAGCATAATATCAATTGCGTGTAGTAGAGAGGAAATCGACCTCCATAGTAACTTCAGCTTTTCTCTCTCTTTTCCCCTTTCCTTTTCAAAACACTGTTATTCTGTAATCCTGACGAACTAGTAAGTAGATAGGTTGACAGGGAAGCCAAGAAAAAACTATTTTTCTTTCCATCTCCTCCTCTTTCTCTGTGGGCGTTCTCTCTCTCTCTCTCTCTCTCTCTCTCTCTCTCTCTCTCTCTCTCTGTGCCTCGTTGATATCTGTGTTCATGTGTGTGCGTATGCTTGCTTTTGTGTGCCTTTTCATTTTTTTAAACAAATTAAAAATAAAGAATTTAACTCTTTGTCTCTCTCAGTCTTTCTTAATTTATATGAAGAAATTAAAAAATAATATCCTAGTTTAATTATAAATTATGATATATATATATCTAATGGCTTTTGGATTACATGTAGGGTTGGAGGTGGGGAATTTTCCGGCGGAAGTGAGCTCTCCTGCGGTATTTCGTTGCGTTAGAGTGAGCGCCATCGACGACGCGGATGACCAGTACGCATATCAGACGGCTGTGAACATCGGAGGCCACGTGTTCAAGGGAATTCTTTACGACCAAGGCCCTGAAACTACGTCGTCTAACTACAATGTGGCTGGTGAGAGCTCTTCAGGTGGTGGTGGTGGTGGTGGAGCCATCCAGCAACTCGACCTTATCACCGCTGCTGTGACCACCAACGCCACCACAGGTGGCGGCGGCGGTGCAGCGGGGGCTTCAACGACAGTGCTGGATTCTTCTCTATACCCGGCCCCACTTAACACATACATGGCTGGTACGCAATACTTCCTACCACCAAGATCTTGATGATCAAAACAAACCACATTCTTCATCGTCTTCTTCTTCTTCTTGACTAAACGACCAACTTTCGCGTAGTGCGATCTCAAATTCATATTTGATAGTCTTGTAGTAAAATTGACACCCATTTGATCAAACTAGGAGTAGAAAGAAAACGACAACTTCTCGAGAGTTAGCTACCTTGAGGAAAATGGTGCGGAACGTGTTGTTTGTTTTGTTGACAATTTCCATTGCTATTAGTTTAAACATCATCATCATTATTATTCTTCCTCTTAATTAATTTCTTGTTTAAATTCAAAGATGAGTTTTTTTATGGGTTTAGCTGGCATTGCGTGATTTTAATGCCTACTTGTTTTAATATTTATTTTTATTTAAATGATTAATAAATATGTTGAGTGTGGTGTTGTGTTTTTTCCTCTCTCCTGGGTTGAACCCCATAAGACTTTTTGGTTGGGTTTTGAACTTGGAAGCTGCTTTTTTCCTCTTTACCCGTATGCATGTTTGCCGCTTTGAAATGGAACGAAACTTGGTTTCGTCTTTTGTTAGACAAACTACAAAGACAACTTCTTTTTCATTTCGGTTTGGGAGGGCCAGCCATGCATATTTGAGCAGCATAGCATTTAAGTTCAAAAGGTCAAGCAAATTTCTCTCTCTCTAATATATATACACCAGTTTAATATTTTCGGCATTAGTTTCTAATCTTGAAAGTCATAGATGTGACATTGATGTCAAAACTGGAAACATTTCTTCTCATCTGCTGTGGTTTAATGCATCTGCAGGAAGGGGTAATTATAGAAATGCTTCATTATTTTTAGGATACTTAAACACCCTTCAGGAATATATACAAATAATATAATATTGCTACTTACTGTATGAAAATTTAGGAATTGTAAACCTTGCAGAAAATTTAAAGGCTTTCCTTAGTTTACAAACTATCTGACCCATAACATGTTCTCTCATTTTTCATACAATTAATGGTCTTTGCAATTATAGATTTCTCACTTCCCAATAGAAGTCTTGCCTTATCAAGATGGTTTCTTTATTTTTCTCTTAAACATTTTAATTTCAACCATGCTTAGATTAGATAGTATTCTCTCATTAGTTAATGAACAATGCTGGTGGTACATATGGAACTGGTTTCATATGCTCCACTCTTTAATTATTCATATAGGCAATACATATAGCTTATATAGTTATCACTAGTTTCTAAAATACAAATCATGAAGCACAAGTACTTTTAGCTCCAAATAAATAAATTTAGGATCTTGCTTATAATATATGACAGGCCTAAATTGAATAGGAGTTGGCTAAAAATGTCAATCAAATCTCCATAGTATATTAAAACTAGATGAACAGACAAACACACCCCTAAACTGTATACTATATATGTAATTGGTTTCGAAACATTGGTTTGATCCTATAGGTTACGGGTTTTATATAAAATGACGTGTTTTTTTTTTTTCCTTCTTTTGATTGTGATCTTGTATTGATTATAAATGCTTAAAAAATTCTGTTAAAATAAACATCCAGGCCTTTTATCTTAATTAACAAATTATGACCTAGCTAACACAAAAGTTGAGATGGTCTAAATAGGTCTGGTTACTGAAATGTTTCAATTTCTTCTGCAATGTTTTTTAACTCGCTAATTAAAATCATTGTATGTTACTGAAGTCATATCTGGTAAACTGAGGAAGACTTTCATCTGTGAGCATGAAGTCAATATGCGCACCAACCATAGGAATAAAAGCACTTAAAAACTTAAGTACAAGTACGAATGATACAATACTTAAAAAAAATTCTAACAAGTACAAGCTAATTCTCCCAATATAGTTGTAGTTAGAGAATTTCTATGACTTGTAATTTAATGTTGGTAGCTGGAGTATGAACATCTCTGTGGGTGTGAGTTTTGTGATTATACAGTATAGAAAACAATTGCATTTGAAATCATCGAAAAGGCCAGAGAGGGTAAATACAAAAAACATAAGAGTCTTCAAACAAGCTTTCTTTTTAGCTTTGACAGATTTTTATTGTAAGTGGTATTATCTGTATGACATGTCCTTGCCAAATAATTGAATGCATAAATTTGTCACATGAGAATCACTATACAACATGACAACAAGAAAGGAAGGATATATAGGTTATACACTTTGTATAGGTAAAATTGTGTCCATGATTATAATGGTGCCAGCTTCTCTATCTCTCATTCCCTTCAAGTCTTCCCTTGGTTATTCAATCATTTGATTTGTTTCCTTGTAAGTGTTTACTATGCTTAAAAAACTCTTGCTGTGAACCTGTGGGTGTTGATTGATATATAAGCCATGGCAAAAGGAAAGAGAATTAGTAGTTGATGATAAGTCACAAAGAAGACACAATTAGTGAGAGTAACAAATTAATAAATTAGTCGTGTGGAGGTATATGGATGAGAATATAATCATCTGATTTATACTTCAAAATGGTCATTGTAATTACTTGGATTTACGTGTTCATCCTAAATTGATAGGGTAATTCTTGTTAGAACAATCTCAAGTATGAAATTATCCATGTTAACATACTCAAATTCAGTGTCCATGTGATGAAATAAGACTTTCGATTCAGCAGAGTTGTGAAAATAGTAAATATATATCATCATATATATATCTTATCATATATATATATATATAGGATAAGATATATATATATATAGGACGGACTCAAGAGCTGGTTTGCATATGCCAAGTTTCAGTATATCTTGCTAGCAAATTTTCAGTAGCTCAAGGAATGAAGAGGAAGCAACGTTCTAGGCTTCTAGCTATTCTGGGATTTATTGTATACCATAAATTTGTTTGCATTGTCATTGACTGAGTATGCATAAAACGCTAACTCATTCATAGATTTCTGCAGTCTTGAAATGTAGAAACTTGGGCTAACATGATTTGATGCATAACTCAGCAGCGCGAGTGTAATTTTTGCATGTGATTCAACATTCCATTTTGTCTATAGAGCCTCATGAAATTATTTTCATTCTGTTTAATACGTTTAAATTCACTTCACCATGCTTTGTATCCAAGTGCAATAAGCGTTCTAGAACACTTACCAACTATTGTTCCATTTACCAAAGGCGGTGAAATTGCATTTTAGGTCTATTTGGTGCATGATATTACCGGAAATTAACTAGCAATATTACATATTTAGGTGTAATATTTGGGTTTTCTGGTAAATTTAGAGGACGGCTTTGGTCGTGAAAGCAATATTTAATTAGGTGCGTGAGGTTGTTTCCACAACATATTTACCATATATTTTACAGGTGGGATAGAAGTCAATGTGTTGCTACAGTGGTGTCATGTGATGCAGCTGTTTTATTATGGCTTCTTTCCCTTGGAAAAATAAAAAAGAACTCTTAAAATTAAACAAAAACTATCGTTGGGAAACCCCAACCATTTTTTTCTTTTGGACACACCAAATTATTTGGATGTGAGGATTTATAACAAGACTATAAGAGACAATCCTGGACCCAAAAAAAAAGAGAAAAACATCCATTTCCCAATGCGAAAATTATTGATACCTACTTTTCCAGAAATGATGATGATGATGAGGATGACCCCCATGTTTTTTGGCTAAAAAAACTTCCACTCAGAACCATGTCTCCTTGAGCAGCACAAGAGAATAATATATATTCCTTGGGCTTACACAACCACTGAGGAAGTACTATCCAGTATCCATCCATTTTCCTTTACCTTTGGGAATCATCAACTGTTGTCCATTGACATTCTGTCGGTGCTTAAATATATTGCCAAAGTGTTACGAGTTAGCATATTTGCCATGACATTAAAGCTAATTATTCAAAATATATTTTAAATTTTCTCTTATGAGCCCTAGTGCGATTCAAGCATATCTTCAAACTATCATATGGATTGTACTTTGAATTGTTAAGTTGTTCATTAGGACTATGATCAGGTAAAATTTTGTATAAATATATGTGTAATCAAGATTGAGAGTGATATTATAAGTTCAAAACATATATGTTGAGATCGAGTATTTCACATGCATTAGGGAATCTGTTGAGAATATCGATCATACGCACATTACTTTATAAGTTAATCTAATCTCAACTAATTAAGACTACGTGCTGCTTGAGTTGCAGTCTAGCTAGACTAACAGAGAAGTACAACACGTACATCGATCAAACGTTGCTCTCTCCCAATCAACCAAAAAATATATATACACACTTGGGAGCTTTCAAATTTAAAGTAACTAACAGCTCCATTACTCATCACAGTCTAGACTCTTATGCACAGTGAGAAATCCTAGCTCGATCAGAATTGTGCTTACCAGACCTCAGCTAGTTTAATAGCTATATATATATATATATGTTTGTATATATACTTGCTTTTTGTTTTGCTACGTACTTTTGTCAATAGAAAGTTTGGGCAATTAAGAATAAACTCGGCCACACCCGTATTAATTAATAACGGGGTTCAATTGTAATTAATATGGTTTTGCACTTCGCAGTGTCCACAATTTGGAAATTTTCTTCGAGTGTGAATATAATAATTAATAATAGTGACATTGAAAAGAGTACTAGAGTAGGGTTTGTTAGGGTATTAGGGCAATAGGCAGGTAAGGTTGGCATTCGCATGAGCTATAGGGAGGTAGAGTGAGCCCAACACATGCATGTAGGAGTCTCATGCACCATGATGTGGTTTTGTGTGTGTGAGTTATGGGCATTATTGTTGTGGTCCCGACCTCTGCAAAAGTTAATTTGCTTTGCTCAACTATATAACTAGCTGTTTCCAAGTCCTATATATTTATTTCTGATTAGAAAGTAGTAGCTAGACGGTCTATATATGTGAGCAAACTGTCTGCTCAAATGGTGCAACTTAAGTTTTCGCGTTCCATAACTTATTCAAAGCTTCTGTCAGCAAAACAAGCTGGCAGCTGCATGCCGGCAGCAAGTAAAAAAAGGGGTACCGTTAGAGCCCTGACTTTTGAGGCACATTTTGCAAGACCAATTAAGATATATACATATATATAGCTTGCTAATTTATACACATGTATATGTTATATTTTATACATACATAAAATATCAATCGTCCCTTACTTTACTTTTAGTCATATATAATATATATATAAATATATATAATCTTTCTCTTTGCAAGACGTATGTTCTTGAATTAAACAACAAACCATATATTTTTACGGCTCTTTTTTCACACTTTGATTTTTTTTTTTTTGACAAAGTTTAATATTTTATGGTATAACTGTCAATTGAGTTCTATTATTTGATTTTACCTTTAATGTTTTGAACCGTTGAACTCTTATTGCTCGGCTATATATATATATATCCCACCGAGGAATTTCAAATCAGGCTGACCATATATCCATTTTGCAAAACTAGGCATAGGATAAATTATGAGGCTCCTTAAATTGGAAACCAAACTAGAACCTTGACGTTCTGGCCTCTGGGTCAATTACTCCAAGAACAAGGGGATGGGATTGTTGGGGATTTGGGTTTAGGGGTGGAAGGCATGCATGCATCTTGGTTATTTCTACTGATGATTTTAGTCATAACGTGTTTGGATGAGTTAATTACACTTACACTCCTTGAGGTTTATCGTCTTTTCACATATACCCCTGAGGTTTCAAAAATTATACATACACCCCATAAGGTTTCAAAACTATTGCATATAACCCCCTACAAGAGAAAAAAAATAAACAAAAAAAAAATATTTGTATTGAGGTTTAACCTTACACCTTGAGTAATCTTATTAAACCATTTCACCCTTTAGCATGTCTTTTTACATAATTTCTCATCATTTGTCTTCTCACTATAGGGGGTTATATGCAACAGTTTTGAAACTTCATGGGGTGTATGTGTAATTATTGAAACCCCAGAGATGTATGTGGAAAAATAATAAACCTCAGGGAGCGTAAGTGTTATTAACTCGTGCTTGGATGCTAGCTATCGAGCTAGACCTCCCAATAGCTTTTAGCCACATTGGACTAATTAATATTCTTGTAGCAAATTGGAAATCTTACTTTCTCCAAGAAATCTCTTTGAAAATGAATTGATATATATATATATATATATATATATATATTTAGGAGTTTAGGACCCTTATGAAAAAGCATGAAAGTGAAAGCCATGCCATTTGAGATTTGTTAGAGAGTGTTGTGAGGCATCTCGATCTAGATATATATAACATTCCTAGTACACATACATACATGGCATGATAGATACAATATTCCTAGTACTACATGCATACATACATAAATAGTAGGGTTCGTCTGTATGCATCCATCAGGGCCAGCCATGAGTTTTTGGGGGCCCTGGGCGAATATTTAAACGAGGTCCTTGTATAAATACATATAATTTTACAAGAAAAAATGATTAAAAAATCATAATATTTTAAAAAATTAATTAAAAGGTATCCCTCAAGCTAAAAAATGTCAAATATATATATATTTTTTACTTTCAATTTATAAACAAATTCCTCATGTTATGAGAAAAATAATATATTCATATATATTAACAAAAGTTCATGTTAATTAGAATATAAAGGAAATTATAGAAGTTACAAAAAAATTAATTAATATTCATTTTTACAACTCATATTCATGTTATCAGATTATAAAAAACTGAAATATATTTATGGTTAAGTTAATCAAGATATAAAAAAAAAACAAGAACAAAAACTAATGTATAGTTGGCTGTCAAATGACTAAATTTATATCTAGTGAGGCCTAGACTTCTAATAGTGAGGCTCATACTTTTAAAGAGGCCTAAGTTTTATTTGGGCCTGACCCACCACAGATTCAAAAGTACAAAAAAATAAGTTAAAAAGTCAGAAACCTTTTGAAGATTTGAAAAGGGGCCTCCTTTATGAAAGGTTAAAGCCTAAGTGCCTAACCACACAAACTAAACTCAATTTGCTTATATATTTCTATTTCGTATTTATATGTATATAAGCTGTGGCTAAAATTGTTGTGAGCCTCTTTGAATTTGGGGCCCTGGGCATCCATGCATGGTATGAAAAACAAAAGTCTTGGCAGAAAAAAATTGCTACTGGAATAAGGTGAGGACGTTATGGTCCTTATGGATAAAGATATATATTAACTTCAGTCGTGATTCTACTTTGACATCCAAAAGCTTACAGGATTATATGAACCGCTAGAAGAAGATCGACCACATTGAACACCGAATCCTACATATCCATGAGATACAATTCCTTGATTTGATTTTGTTCCTCGACTTAAAGCATACAACCCTCCATTTCGATCGATGCGGGAGGGCCTACTAAAGTAAAGGCTATTATGGCCAATCTCAGTGGGCGAGATAGGAATATTGCTTATTTAGATACAAATTTATATTTAGTTATCATAATTAAATTAAAAAAGTATGTTTACAGTCATCTAAAGTGGGTTAAAAATTAGGCATAAATTCAATTTAGACATATAACTATATATGTTATTTCAACGGGGTCTACGAACTTTCAAATATTTCAAATATACACCTGATTTATAATGTAAATTGAAAAATGAAATTCCGTCCATTAATTTATTGAGAGATCAGTTAAATGTCAGCTTGGCTTTTGCTAACGGGGATTAATTGGCGACGTGACACTAACTCAGCATACATTTCCCGCCAAATGAGCAACACATGTCCACTTGACACGGGCCCACATACCCATCACCTAGTCTCCAAAAAATATCACGTTTCCCCCAAATTCGAATATAAATCTCTCACTTGTGTTCAACGAGCGAGAAAGAGATGATGACTTTGTGGACCCGTGTCAGGGGTTAGGTGGACCTGTGTCGCTCATTTGGCGGGAAATGAGCGACACAGGTCTACCTAACCCCTGACACGGGCCTACAAACTCTCACTCTCTCTATTATTATTAAATTGTGGGCCCGTATCGCTCATTTGGCGGGAAATGTTTGCTGAGATAGCGTCACGTCGTCAAGTAATCCAAATCAGCAAAAGCCAAGCTGTCATTTAACTAATCTTTCAACGAAATAATGGACATAAATTCATTTTTCAATTTAGATAATAGATCGGGTGTATATTTGAAATATTTTAAAGTTCATGGACCCCGTTGAAATAGCTTATATAGTTATGTGTTTAAATTGAATTTATGTATAAAAATTATTGCATAGGAGTTAAGCACATATAATTTTAAGTTTTGTTAGACTTTTATAAACTACATGTGATTTATTTTTAAATAATTTATCATTTTATTTAACTGTTAGATAATGTATTTTAAATAGTTTTATTAAACAAATGATATTTTTACTTTTTCAAAAACTTCACTAAACCTACTAACAACCTATTACTTCCTATTAAATGCCTAAAGATAAATAGAAAGGCCATCAGGGCCAATTGACTCTTTTTAACCTAACTGGTATTCAAGGAATAAAATTTCGGGTTTCGAGAAAATTTTGATAGAAATTTCGATGGAAATTTCGACGAAAATTTCGAAGATTTTTAAATTTCGACAAAAATTTGACGGAAATGATGGAAATTGATATCAAAATACGGAAATTTTGAATGAAACTTTATCATATTATCTACTAAATTGATAAAAAATATTGAAGAAATTAAATTATACAGTAGGTTTCATGTGATATAAGATAAATATAATGCACGCTGGAGACAAATACTGTTAAATAAAATTAGTATAAAATGAAATTAGTATATTATCTATACTCTATAATATATACACTAAACCATATATATTTTATAATCTATATTCTATATTGTTTAGGATATGGTATATGATACTAGGGTTTAAACCCTTTAGGGTACTTTAAATTATTTTTTATATAAAAATATATTATAGTTAACTAGTTTAGGGTTTAAAAACAACTAAACGAAACTCCAAAACGGGCAAACGAAACTCCAAACTATTTTTTTTTTTCACAATTAACCCAAAGGCCCCAAACCCCAATCAACCCTAAACCTTTTAATTTTGTTCTCTTTTTTATTTTTTTTTTCATTTTTTATTTTTTTCTCTTTTTTTTTCTTTTTTTTTCTTCTTTTTTTTCCTTCCTTTCCCTTCCCCCGAGGCTCCAGCAAGCAGCAACTCCCCCTCTGTTTTCTTCATTTCTTCTTCATCCTCTCTCTCTCTCTCTCTGCATCTCCCCCCGCCGTCTCCCCGTCGCCCCTCTGCCCTCGCCCCTGCCCTCGCCCCGTCGCCCTCTGCCCTCGCCTCTCTCCCTCGATCTCCCCCTGCCGCCGCCTTGCCGCCACCCCTCTTTCTCCCTCGATCTCCCCCTGCCACCTCTCCATTTTTCTGCAAAAACCCAGCTCCAAAACCAGATCTCAAATTCTTACTGCCAAAAATTTCGGCAAAATTTCGACGATTTCGGCGAAATTTCGACGAAATCATCCCAAAAATTTAGCAAATATAGGTTTCGATTTCGACATCCCCAAAAATCAAAATTTTTGACAAAATTTCACCGAAAACTTCAAAATTTAACACCCTGCTAGTATCAACCCAGTTGGAATTGTACATTTCATGGTAAGTATTTCAAACCGATGTGAAATATGTCACTTTTACAAATCTATATACATTTTAGAAATGGATAAAGACATCATTGCCAAGAAAATAAAGGGGTAAAGAGATGAAAACCCAAAATGATCAAAGATTAAAACAAATTTAGCCAAAATTTGTTCTATATTTATCAATTTTTTTTGGTAAGAGAGGGGGCCGAAGCCCAACAACAACAAAACTAACTACAGATTAATCTAGGCCTCAAAAGCCCGACCTATCCTCATCCAGATATCTACCAACACGTTCTTGCCCGCACCGTCTCTTCGTCACTGCCTCCATCAGCTTATGCCTATTATCTTTATCGAAAGAAGAATCAATGAACTATGCTTTCTTCATCAGGGCTGTGGCAATCTTCAGTTGAATATGATGGGATGAAAGCACTGCTGCCTTCACCGAGCAGACGAAGGACGAGGTTTGCCCTTTATGGAGTTGAGGTGTTGGGTGACAAATATGACTCCCATTACAAGTATGAGACAACCAACCAGTGTGCTGAAGAAGAGGGCACCTGGTTGCCTGGTCTGGACGAAACCATACACTCCAGTAGAGGTCACAAGAATAAGGTCAGTGAGCCCGTCGTTTGAGAAGTCCTCGGAAATCAGGGCATGTGTAGGTGGTGCCGGAAGGTCAATTGATGTTAAAATACTTCCTCCAGGAGATATCACAACAGCCTCTTGTTCTCCGGCTGCAAGGATCATTTCTTGATTATCATGGACTCGCAAAGAGAATGCCTTCAGTGTAGGGACCACCATACCAGCTTCCATCATCCCCGATGGAGATGGAAGATTTGACCATATAGCACCCGTAGACAGCTGCCACTGCCAAACAGCACCATGGCCATGCAAGCCAGGGGAGTAGGATGTTACCTGAGAGAAACAACACTCTTAAGATGCCAATTCAAAACAGTATCCTGTACCTTCCAGGCTAACAATTGAATTTTGAAAGCCATTTGAATCACTCAATACAATCATCCCAATCCATCATGCAGGGAATTTGTAATAAGCACAAATTGACAGATTGGATAATCAACAAAATTTCATTTTGAAAAAAGCCCCAATTTTGCGAACACTTTGAAAGTGCTAGCAACTTTTGGAGTATGCCAATTATAAAGGCCAAATAACTTTTTGGTACAATCTTAGATTCGTGTCTTCAAAAGAGAATCAAAATAATTTTGATTTGGTAACCCAAGCAGAGATCCAAATCTCAAGATAACCACAGGAAGCATGCATACCTCACCACGATTTGTCAAGAAGACAACATCACCATGGCTTCCCTTACGATGCCTATGGCCATCTTTTCTGGGGATGAGAATGGGTGTTGCTACCTCTAACGAAGCTAAATCATGAGTTCGACTAAAGCTTCTAGAATATTCTCCATGTGGGAATAAGTTAAACAGCGAATGATGGCATATAGAAGCATTAAATAGTTGTTCTCGTACGGGTACACCAGAGGTCGCAACAGCCCAACAGGGTCGGAGCACTTCCATGGATCCACTGACAACAGTTTGCTCAGCGCCATTTCCTCCTACAGCCTGAAGAGAAAGAACAGACTCTATCACATTTATCACCCATAATTCAGCCAAAAACAATATGTACAATTAAATAATTCATCCATCCATGTGTGTTCTGCTGCAAACCCTCTCTCTAAAAATATCAAGAGTTCACTCATGGACCATGCCTGTATAAATGCAAAGGCAATATAATATGCAAACTAGCATTTTTCATAGTTGTTGCAATCACAAATCATAAGGTGCCTATTATTGTGCTTTAGATCCAATTTTATCCATATACTTGCAGGACATGATTAACAAGATTAATGGAAGTAAAATTACTTAGCATGCTCTCTGTACAACATCACTGAACCTCTGGAGTAAGGGTCATGGAAGAGCTAATGTAATCAAAATTCAACAGACATTAATTTCCAATATCCACCGAGGAATTTTCATTCATTTATTGTGCTGTTCAAAACCAAATGGAGTTAAGATAAGAGACCAAAGGTACAAAGGAAAGAAATGTGCACCTGGACATGATCTAGGACTCCATCTCCATTTATATCAGCATGAAGGCCACCTTCTCGAAGATGAAGCTGGTGAGATCAATGAATTTTGCATTACATCTTCGACTGATTAATGTTGATTTATAACATATATTTTCCACAACCCAAAACATAGTTTAACAGAATGATATAATCAAGAGACATATAAGAAAAAGGTGTTGACCTAAAACCATTAAAGGATTTCCAATCAAACAATAAAAGAAAAGTAAGAACAAATCATTGAGGGATGAGCTGAAACAGGGTGAACTTATCTCAAAATAAAATTACAAAATTAAAGAAAGAAGGTTGGCCATTTCTTGCCCGAACGAAAGCATGTACAGCTATTATATCAAGCGTAACTTTACATTTGGTCATGGCACAACAAAGTAAATTTTTGTGAGCTTTTTGTTTACCTTACAAAAAGTGCGACCAGATGCTATGTGAACAGCTTCAATTCCTTCTTTTTGATGAGCCACAACAACATTAGGGACCCACCAAAGTTGAGTGTGATTTGTTATGGTAGGAATATATGGAAATGGCTGTATCAGCAAAGTAAACAAGTTAAAAAAGGCTTTCATATATACAATCAACAATTCCACATGGTCACAAATGATACCTGCTTATCTTATAAGAAGAAAAATTTATACCTTCCTAGATTTTGCTGAACCAGCGTACTGTGCAGCTTTTCCAATTAAGTTTGAAATTTTTTTTGTCGAGTCCTTTCCAGGAGGATGATTTTCTTCAGGCTTGTGGAACGGATAGTTAATAGTCTTTCCGGCTGTTTTCTTTAGTGTTTTCCTTTTGTGCCGCCTGAACTGTGCAAGTTCCAACAAAGTATCTTCTCTTCTATCCTGATAATGAGATGCAAATTCACAGATCACTCTTGTCATCTACAAAAATACAATGAATTGAACAAAAGAGCAATCAACAGGGTAAAAAGACTATTTTTACATACCCAATGATGTGGCATAACTCCAATGATAGATTCTCTGAATTCCTTACATTCAAACTACAATTTAAAATGTATTAGGCAGCTTATCTCGCAGAAAGATATTAGAAAATCTGGAAAAAAGTACATTTGGACCAAACAAGAAAGTATCTTAAGAAATTTAAGCACCAAGATAATAAATAATAATTCAAGGTAAACAAAATGTGTACATGTGCAGTTGTGTGTGTGTGTGTGTGTGTGTGTGGAAGAGAGAGAGAGAGAGAGAGATTTCCATAAGAGCTTATTCAGGCCTATTTTAAGTCAGAAATCAAACAAACAATGAATTTTGGCCAAAACATACTCAAAGGGAATAAAGAGTTTCACAAAATTATTGCAAAAAGCAATGACCATAGTCATTTTAACATATCAAACGTTGAGCAAAAGTAATAGATAAATCATTCAGTTTTCAAAATGGCATCATAACATACTTCTCCTGGTTGACGACTGTTCAAAGCCTGAACATCAAGCTTGTAGTTGTGCTGCGGAATCAACTGTGATGCATCTGAAGAATGTGCTTCAATATTCTACACAACCAAAAGATAGAATCAGCTATTTGAGAACAGAGATGCTTCAATATTCTAAACAAACAAAAGATGGAATCAGGCTCAATCGGCTATTTCAGAAGGGTTGAATGTTGGACACTACTACCTAGTAGTGTAGTAGCAAGAATCATCAATTAGATACTAAGATAAAAAATTCAAGCTTGGACACTATAAATTACACTAGAAAGTTAATGTCTTTTGAGTATTTCTAATATTTATGATATATACTAGACTGCGAACACAAAATTTCTAGTATGTTTCTAGACTGATATGTAATTCAAGAGAAGGTACTGAAGTCTCAGCATACTAAAGCTTAAAGAAGATCAACATTATAATGGTGATTAGTTACAAAGAAAAAAACCATATATTAAATAATTCTAATTTTGGGCCATTCAATAATTTTCCATGAACCTGTAACTTACTAGAACTAAGTTGTACAGAAGATGGAAAAAAGAAAGGGGGGGAAAATCAGTGATCCTTCAAAACAGCAATACCTCAAGAAAGAGAAATTGGGATTCTTTGCGTCATGAAAATCCTTAAAGTATATCATGAAGCTGAAAAGTGCCAGAATAGGAAGCGTATAAATAAAAAAAAATTAAAAAAAAGATAAATCACCTCATTCTTTCTGCTCCATCTAATTTTTCCTGAGCCACCAGCAAATGCATAAAATGCAAAATGGCGTAAATCCACAGTTCCCGAATTTTCAGAAGCCTACATAAGATAAAGAGAAGAAAGAAATTAACAAAATACTCTACTACTAATATCCAACTAAAAACATCCAACTGTTATTACTGGTTTTGTATAGTTGATCCATTCAGAAGCTCAAAATGGAAAGGAAACATATGCAGTAACATGCCTTACATCAAAAAATGAAAATGCTTTTGTAAATGCAAAAATGAGCATAAGCTAAAAAATTTCATAACATCAATAATTATGAAAACATATAAAAGATTTTCATGCACCAAAAAATGGTTTTACCTCCTTTTCAGTTGAATTTTTCCTATGCTGCTCAGCACTTCTCTCTGCCATCCCAATTTCTTCAAAAGGATCCATGGAAATCTAAAAATGGCCAAAGATATTATTTCTAGGAGCAAGTAACCAACTTTAACCCTTACAAATTTTAAATTCCATATTCATCTCAATGAAAGAATAGAAAAAAGAGTAAGGTCAGCAAAAAACCAGCACTCTTTTCTTTATCAACATCCTAAATTTTGTAATAGCCTCTGACTCGGTGATGTTAAAGTTACTAGATAATGCTTCTGCCATCACACACAATGAAAGGTATTAATAAAAAAAGCCTTCAAAGTTTGGAAACAACCTTGGCAGTTGGGTGTGTTTGTAATCATAAATGCTTTAACAATTGCTTCTCCATAACAGATACTGGAAAGAGAAGTTTGATTTGTGAACCCATAATAAATGAAAAAGATAACAAGAAACATACATGAGGCTGCATTTCCATCCTTCCACCAACAATCACCAATCCTGCATCCCCATGCCTCAAGGTGTAATTGTTTATTGATATGGCAATCTCCCTATGGTGAGCGTTATGTGGAAAATCCTCCTGTAAAAAGCCAATAAGGATAACAATACGCATTCAAACATATAACAAATAACGTCAAATTTCCAAGTCACCATTCTTCCAGAAAGGTGTGAACAAAAATTGCAACTTGCCACAAACCTGCAAATTGACTTCCCACAGCTTTTTGAGGTTGGAATCGAAGCACATGACAGACCAACCGGACGTAACGACAACCAAAACCTGCCTGGGTCTTTGCCCGGGTCTAGGCCGGTCAATAACCCCAGTAGCCATGGCCACTGCGCGTCTGCCGGAAGAGATGCGGATTTTGTCAGGCAAAAGGCTCACCTCCACAAGCACACGAGCATTACTGAACCCTTCATCCACACTCCTACTATGAGGCTCCAAAACCTAATTATTTATAATAATAATAATAATAATGATTACCCCCAAACCATGGCTAACAAGTAAGAAACAATACAGTGCTTGTTATTCTAGAAAAGCTAATATGAAAATGAAGTGAAAGAGGGAGAGTGACCTGGATTTTAGCATCGTGGGTGGCGACGAGGACTTCTTTCTTACCGTCGCCGTTGAGATCGGCGACGATCGGCGGTGGGAGACGCTCCGCTTCGTACTTGATGGGGTAGTCATCGGACAGGTGCATCCATGCCTCTCTGAAGGAGAAATCACCCTCGTGCTGAAATTTCAAAGAGCAAACCAATCAGAACGAATTCAATTTAATACAAATGAAAATGAAAATTCGATCGTCGTTAGGGTTTTGGGTACCTGAAGGGAGAAGAAGACAGCGAAAGCACAGAGCATAAGAATGGCCAAATCTCGCTTCCTCATATTGAAGGCTCCAGTGAGAACCCAACTTTGCAGAGCTTACAGTCTTCAGCTGCTGTGTTCAACCTGTGACTGTGAGAGAGTGTGGGGGTTGCTCGGCGTTTCCTTCGCCAAGAATTTACTTCCAGTCTCCGCACGACGGCGTTTCTGACTTCGAAACCACTTTGCCACGTTCGTCATACAATATTGCAATTGTGGAACACGTCATTATTTCTTTCTTTTTTTCCATTTTTTATTACAGTTTGGAAAACAATTTTACTCGTCATATTTTTTTATTTCATTATTCTATTTTTGTTTTCATTATCCTATAGAGTCTACAGTTTGATTAAAATCTTTACTTCATGATTTCATCCACTATACTATACACTTATACAGTCTATACGGTTCATATAAGTATATAACACGATAGAGAAAGGCTCCTCTGAATGACTATTTTATAATAATTATTTATTTAATTCAATGACACATATTTTAATTAACTTAAAACCTTACACACATACCTATTTTATTACACAATAACTTATTTTCAAATACTAACCCTTAACAACAACAAAATTTTACTCAAATTCATTTTATTTCTTGTTCCCTTTTTTACTCTATATGTTAATGAGTTTGTCTCATGTCCTCTAATAAGAGTGTATAATGAGATTTGTAGATCTCAGAAATAAAAATCTAACATTAAATAGACAAACCATGAGTTATTTTTAGGACTCTTATAAAGAGTCTCCTAGTCTCACAATCCCTCATAATTAGTTGCTTATATGGGCTTGGACTCTTATAATTACCCTTATTAACCCAAAAGTGAGTAAATATCACTTATACTAACAGGTATATACAATCTTCCTCTCACAGTTGCACCGTAAAAAAAATCACTAGATACATGTAAAGAAGTGTTACGAGAAGAAAGTTATATACACCCGCTACATCCACTCGCTAATCTCAACTTGATTTTTGCTTTTTAAGTTTCTTTTCATTATTAAGCATTTTAAGCGTTTGGCCAAAAAAAAAAAAAAAAGCATTTTAAGCATGTATCTACCCTATCAAGTACAGCAACTTTCAGACAAGCCAAGCGCAAGAAAACTGTAAAATATCCCAGCCAAATTAAAGAAAGCAGTTGCAGAGTGCAGCAAATGCCGCATCAAAACTCAAAAGTATTGACAGTCAGTAGTTGGTGATTCTATTATACTCTTGTGAGGGAGAAAACCGAGGCATCAAAAGGCAACTCCTCTTAGAAAATAAGAAAGAGTTACATTCGTCCTTTACATTTTCAGTACATTCTTCTTCTTTTTTTTTGGGTCAGATATGTATGTACATTCATTAAATATACTAGTGTAAATATGCGTCAAAATTCCACTACAAAAGAGTTTGCTTCACACCCAGTTAACAAATTTCAGAAGAAGATCGGTTAGACATTGGTCTGGTCCCACTGGCCGCTTCAGAATGTGGTTCGTTTATCAAACCTTTTCAGTACTTTCTCGCATTATCTTTTGCTTCCTCTTTGTCTCCAGATATAAAGCAAGTTGTTCGTTCCTCCTTTTGGCAAACTCTATCTCCTTCTCCAGGGTTTCAATCTATTTCATTCCAGAAACAAAAACAAACCTCAGTAAGCCATTAATCAATTAACTCAAACAATAAGCTCTTCAGCCTGCAAGTTATACATACCGTCTGCTTCAACTCAGTCTCCTTCTGCATATGTGTCTCACACCTGTAGCAAAAGGGTTTTTCTGGGTTCAATAACGAAAGCATAGATTATATAGCACCTAACTACATCCTACACCGCTAACTAATTACGCATGGTTCTTGAACCTAGATGTTCATAATAAGAATCTGCAACTGAATTCCAGACGGCTAGATTGAATATAAAATTAAAATGCATACCTCATGAAAAGTTGTATATTCTCATCACATATCTGATCTACTGACAAGGGTTCTGTATTGTCAACAGAGATTACATCATATGACCCCTGCAATGGCATTCAACTAACGTTAAGAAATAATTTATTCTATTCTTATCAACAGTAAAAACAAGAACAATGATACAGAGAAATAGAGAACCTAGAGGGGTTCATCGGGGCCTGTTGTGGTCCATTGTCCTATAAACCATCGTACAGAACATCATTTTTTTATTTAAATGTTTATGAGCATGGATGTGGTCGAACCTGCTGAGACCATGCTGCCCTAAACCTTCAAGTGGCTGTGTGAATATATTTGTTTTTAAGCATTTCAAGTGATAACTGGTTGAACTTTAATGATTTAATTATACTCAAAAGTAATATTGTTTCAATTCATAACAATGTATGATATTCTTACACAAAACGTACACTGCAAACATCTGACACACCAAAGCTAGAGCCCGGGCTACCAGAAAACTCATCAACAATACTCTCAGCCATTTGGACATCCACGGTAAGGTGTTTAACCAAGAATGTTTCTAACCTGTGTGTGCTAGCTGTCAATTGTATTAAATAGACTGAGGAGCGACCAGAATCAATGCGTAGTATCACTTACAGCAGGCAAATCATTTTGAGAACCCGTTCTGTGGTCACTTCCATGCTGCCCATTACGCATATCTTGTATGACATTAGACGGAAGACCAACAATAGTCTGATCAAGAAGCATGTCTTTTGGTGTTAGTCCAACAGAAGGCTTTACAGTACGATCCTTACGTGCACCGGAATCAATAGGCTGATATCCCACAAAGTGACAATTGCCTTTCCTGTCTTGTCCACAATTTCCACCAATCAGAACAGTATAAAAATACATCATTCTGTGTCAGGCAAACAAAGAGAGAGTGAGAGAGAGAGAGAGAGAGAGAGAGAGAGAGAGAGAGAGAGAGAGAGAGAGAGAGAGAGAGAGAGAGAGAGATCAAAAGATGTATGGCATGCATATAATAAAAATAGTAGAGAGATCAACCATACATTGTCATGTATCATGTGAGGAACACTTCATATACACTTCCGATGCATAAATGTATGACAGGGACTATGAAGTAGGTCACTACTGGATATCATACCTATACTCCACCCACTCTCTAAATGCTAAGGGCAAACTTCCTGGAATCTAAAATGGAGACCACATTTTGCTTCAACAGTCCACTCATTTTATGAATGTCTGGACCTTCATTGGCATCGAGCTCCAACTCATGGAGTGGAAGTTTTTCTTTCCTGAGATCTCTTTATAATGGATAAAGGCCTCTGTACTTGTTTTTTAATTTTTCTGGATTTAGGCTGTTTACCTTTTCTTTTATGCCTGGCATTTCTTTCTACACCCCCAAGTGCACTAGGGTCTTATCATCCCCGCTTTGCACCTTTTTAATGAAAATATAATTTACTCACCAGCTTCTTCTTTTTTTTTTTTTTTTTTTTTTTGGCAAGGCCCAAACTCCCTCAACAATGAGAAGACAAGAGAATGTATGATGCAGTCAAAATGTTATCCAAATGCCTGTTGGAAAAAAGTTGTGCGAAAGTTGGAAGTTATAGGAACTCACCAATACTCATTTACCATTTGTTTCAGCCTAGTTTCAAGCCGGATATACAATGCTGATCTCTCAAAATCCTGCTTATCATGTGCTGGCTCTATAAAATTTGCTTCAAGAATTCCTGTGATTTGTACAATAATGCAATATGTAACTAAATACTTCAAGAACATCTACAGTGAGAAATCCAGAGTAAAAGAATGATACCAACAACACCGTTGCCTTTTGAGGAACCATCAGCATTGACTTTCCAGAAGGGCTGCAACAACAAGAACAAAATCACTGCATTAATAAACTAATTGGAATGTCACTGGTCATGATTACAAAATGCTAAGCATCCTTATCATGTAACCAACTTTCCACAAACATTCATGAATAGATTCAACCTTTACAGTGAGCAAAGTAATTAACCATAGTTCACAATCCTGTGTGACTGAAAATTAAATTTTGATCTTCAACTTCCATGAATCACATCCACTTTATTAATCCCCTAACACAAACTTAAAACTTTAAAACCTCACAAACACCAACTGTTCAAGAGTATCAATGTGCAGGTGAAAGGAACATAAATATCAAATAGGTAAGAACTTCAGCATTACCAAAACATACCCTGATGAGGCGATTTTTATGGTACACGTTGAATCCACTAACTGAAAGAGCAGGTGCCTCTTTTATGAATCCAATGGTTGTTTCCACTGTAACCTAAAACCAGGAAATCATGTCTTTAAAGTCTAAACTTTTTTCCAAGATTATACAACTTCCACATGACTTTTATTCCAACACTTGAGATTACTGGCTCCAAAACCTCGAGAGAACTTCAGAGATAAGAAAATAAAAGTAAAAACTACTGCAGGGAGGATAAATAATTAGATAAGGATTGATGCTTTTCTCTGTACCATTAACCCTACCTCTTTTAGTGTACTTAGCTGAGGCTTATATGTTTTAACTTCTAAATGTATCATGTCATCTGTAATATCATATTTCTGAACAGGTTTCCCCCTTAATATAATTTGGAAGTTTTGGAATCTTCTGAGGTACAGAATGGAAGCATATGCCTGAGGAAAAGAATATGACTGAATTAGAATGGTCTTAGTCAAACAAATGATGCTGAACAAAGAAAGAAAAAGAAAAAGAAACATATATTTTGATAAGTTACCCTCAATGAATAGCGGATACGGTAAGATATATGGGATTGTAGTTCGGCTACTTTTCTGCTTAATTTAGTCGAACTTTCGCGGTTAGCTTCATCTCTCAACCGTATATCCTATATCAAAGATAAAAGGGAACCACAAACACTAAAAAAATCAGGATCCCTAATCTATGCATTGGTGAACATGCAAAATCATTAAGTCAATGAAAAAGATAAAATGCTTTCAATCTACGTCATAGACTAAATGGATATGTTTACTCCCCCAACCTTCGAAATTAAAAGTACATGGAGTAATATTGTTAACACTAATCTACTATAATTGTAAACCAAGATAGCCTTTTATCAAAATCATATGATATACCAATATACTCAGTTTGCAAGTTTTGCATACTTGACATTACAAAATTCACTAAATAAGAAGGGAAAGTGGGTAAACTGAGAAACATACTGGAAATTAACAACATATGTTATTACAATATCATACCAACACACTTTCTTTTATCATGATGTAAAAGAAGTTATAAGATAACAAGATCCATGTTCATAAATGATGAAAAAGGAGCCTTGTAGCCAATTATTGGTTATTAGGCCACAGTTCACCTGAGTTTACATAAGCAGCTAATGTGGAACATTGAAGGCATTCAATTATTGTGTTAACATGTAAATGAAAATTTTGATTAAATTATTGATTCCTCTTAAAGACAACTCAAAATATATAGCTAGGAACATGTCCTTACGAAAATTTCACAATTTACATACTGCTGAATAAGGGTTGACATACCTCATCATCATCATCAAAATTCAGTTCATATATGCCTTCATCATTTAGCCACAAATTGTATATAATGATTTTTGTTCCATGGGCTCCAATATCCTCAAACTGGCACATACAATTATTCATTAAAAAAAAAAAAACCTAGTCAGGGGACAGATTATATTGACAGTGACTTGCAAAGTAGAAAGTAGTGCTATCTCATGGCTCTTGGATTATTCAGTTAAAAAAGCAGCAGCCTGGGAGTGTATCCATACTGTTGTGGTCGTCGAAATCCAGGAGCTGATGGGCATGTTGGAAAAGATAGTGCAGGCACTAATTGGGTGACCTTAGTAATTTCAGATATTAACACCTAATTGTCCAAATCTATGTACCAATTTAAACTCTTTGTTCATATATATATAAGAAAATTTTCAAGTAATGACGTTCGCATGGCGACACTGGACATGTGCTGCAGCAAGTTTTGGAATCTCATGTTGGCACTGTGTCGGCGGTCGCACCATGCGAACGTCTTTACCTGAGAAGGACTGTGTATATATATATATTCTTTTATGAGGCTTTGTTCTAATATCATAAGGAAACATGAAGATTGAAGGGTATTGGTGAAAACCAATTATGCATGAAAGGGCACCTCCTACATAATAAATCTACAACATATGCAAACTACACATTCCAACTACTACCGAAAAGTATATGCTACCCAATTTACAACAGAAGTTGTAAAGTGGAATTGCTTTAAATTTTTTGGGTACGGCAATTGCTTCAAGTTATTAAACTCATGTTGGTGATGATACAAAAGATTAGCAGGATTTTGGAGAAAACTTCTGTGGCAGTAGTTCCAAAGAAATCTACTGCATAATATTTCTGTAAAAGAGTCTAATCAAATGAACCTGTAACATGAGCTCCTCCTTTGATGCAAAGGGAGACCATTCAAGAATTGTGTTCAAATTTGAAGACCAATCCTCCTGTGAGGTATAAATTATTGGTTCTACCCAATTGCCAGAGATGTCAAAATCAATCTGCAATGGAAATCAAACTAAAGTGTGAATTGTGATACATATTTAATTGCAAAGTCTCAAGGAGGAAAAATAAGTTTAATGTTAAAGAGGCAACAAATACCATTGGAACAATAACATCATCCTGCCCAGTTCTCCGTAGGAACGTATAAGATAATAGACCAATACTCTGGGTAGCTTTACTAAAAGACAGGTGTAAGGGCAAAGTAAGTCAGAAAACATTGAAAATTTGAACTCGATTCCGCAAGCAGGAGATTTTATTTATACCATGGATAAAATAATTAAGAAAAAGGAAGAAACAAGCATAGAAGATAGCTAGTCCAAGTGAGTGCATATACATATATATATATATATTTCCAATCAATGATCATTTCAGAAACCTTCAGTTTTAGGACGTTGGATGTGTTAATCAAATAAAAATATGTACAAGAGATCTATTTCCAGTGTTCCCTAAACTCAACCCAACCTTCAGTTTTAGGAGGTTGGATGTGTTGATCAACCAAAGTTTGGTATATGGTTATGGATGTGTGATGTAGTCGAAAATATATATGGTAAAGGCTTGGGAGTTGATTGCCTCAGCTAGATTGAAGAGGAAAGTAAATTAAAAGAAAAAGAAAGTAAAAATACCCTGAACGAGTTGCACGACTAAAAACAATAACATCAGCACCCAGTCGCATGGTACTTGTCTTGAATCCATTACCATCTGAAAAATGCACATACTTGTCAGATGTCAAGATGAACAAAAACATGCAAAGATCTAAAACTTGAATGATAGTTAAGCAAAAAACTACAAATTTAATATATACATATATATATAAATAATATAACCTAGAATGCACTAGGCATGTTTTACCAAGAAGATAACATGTCACCACAGCCATTAACTCCTTTTTCTAGCAAAAATAAATTGTAGGTTACAAAATGGGGGGTTAACTCTCATGTGCCTCCAATGTATTTGCATGAAATGCTCAGTCTCTTGCCATGTTTCATAGACAAATTTTTCCTCTAGAAAAAACAAAGCAAATGCGAAAACCTAGCTATATATGCAACTCTTTGAACAAAAATCCAACAACAAGAATGACATGTTGAAAATAAACATCCACAATCACATAATTATGCAAATGATACACAATCAAATGAAGCCAACAGCTAGTGAAAAAAGAAGTTCATTATACTTACATTGCCCAATAGTTGTGTTTGACTTCTTTGAAGAATAACCCAAGCTCATGCATTTGCGAATACCTTGAGGATCCATTCCACCACCATCATCTTCACAGAGAGCATCACCATTTCAAATTTCTTTTACTGTTTATAAAAACCACATATCATCCATAAAATATCGAGCATTTAACACATTGATACCATACCTTGGAAAAGTAAGGCTGGAGAGTTATCTTTCATGACATCAACTTTATCAACTTTCACACAAGTTGCACCATTGTGTATCTGAATTAAGGTAGGAAATAAAGTTACAAGATTATTCGTCTACACAGTGAAGCATATATAAGGCATAACCCCATGAGCTCAAACATACCTCATCAACACCATTATCCAAGAGCTCAGCAATGGCTGCAAATAATAAATAAACAATATGAGTGTAAATTTGTTGAAATTACGCAACAACAAAAAAAACCATTTCCTAAAACATGCAAAAGCTTACCGCCAAAAGCCCATTTATGCGAAGTAGCATTCGAATGAAGAAACTTGGGATGGACTCGGGCATGCTCCAACTGCCCTTGGTCGAGAGAGGGTCTGGTGGTGGGACCCACAGCATAGTCGCCGGCTCTCCAGAAACTGCGAGAGTCTAGGGTTTGAGGGTCGGAGGAGGCCGAGACCGGAGGCTGCTGCTTCTGGAGCTGTGGTAGAGGAGGCGTGGTTGGAGGCGGTGCTTTGTTTGCCGAGGCATTGTTCCGGTTCGGAGCCCCGAGTCCAGCACCATTCTCGTCGTCGCTGTTGTCGAGCTCCACCAGAGGGATGGTGATGGCTTCCTTCTCTTTCTTTGGCTCCATTTCAAAGACACTCACACTGTCACACATGTGAGCGCCAGCGATCAGGTCTACTAAATTTATATTCCGGCAGTTTCAGGGGATAAACGCGCCGTTTTGAGACGGCAGAATGCAGCTTGGGCTTGGGCCGCTAGAAGGGTGCGCTTATCATTACATAGCAGATATTTCATGGCGATTATTCGCCAGGCCCACCTAGCGGCTCAGCGGGCCTGAATAATTTCTTTTCTTTTATCTTTACAATTCTTTTGACACATCCCGAAATGCATATTGCATAGTTTACGTCTTATTATATAAGAGTAATGTTCACCCGCTCACTATAGAACTTCATTCAAAAATGATCAACCAAAAAATCAGTTAAATTGAAAATCATTTAATCAGTGTATTACTGTCAATATCATTTTAATTTTATCTGAAAAATTGTATTTATCGACATAATTTATATGGCCAAATAATTATCGATTTGACTGTTTTTTTTACAAAAAACAACCCTTAAAATAAATAAATAAAATAAACCATGTGTTCCCTCTTCAAATCACCATAACCACCATCCACCATAGCCACCCTCTACCATTCTTCCCCTTCCTCCTCACTTCCTCCCTCATTTCTCTTCTTTATGTTCTATATATCTCTCTCTATCTCTTGAATTTATTGTAGTTTGATCAAAATTATCATGTAGGCTCTCTAAGAATTTATTGTAATTTCTTCTAATGAACGAAGTCATTGTACGTAATAATTGAGCAAATGAATAGAGTAATGGGTTTCTTGTATTTGGAGGGTATAGAAATTCATTCACTAGTCTCTCTATCCGCCCCTACCCAACACCCCACTTCTACCCCAACCTTTTTGTCCCGTCCCTTGCAATTACATTCAAGATATGCAATTGCAATTAACATGGAAAAATCAATTAAACTAAGTAAATAAGACATGATATAAAAAGATGAAATAAGCAAAATAAAAAGTTAAAATCTAAAGAATTAAAAGAGAAGATGAAAAATGAATTAGGAATATGGGATTGGAAGGGTTAGGGAGAGGAAATAGAAAGAGAAAATTGGGTAAGATAAATTAGGGTAACTGGAGTCTAAATGAAAAGTAGTCTTTCAATAAAAATGATTTTAATGTGATAATATAAATAAAATAATGATGTGTATAATGATTAGAAGAAAAAAAAAAGTGATGTGTGCCATTTAATTATGCCATATCAGATTGAGGCACAAAAGTTAGAAAAATTATTTTGTGTAACCGATACACTATCACTTAGTGTAATTAATTTAACGTGTCATAATATGCATGAATGTTATTAATACTATAACCTATTAATATAAATATATCATTCAATAATGTCCTTACACATTAAATTAGTTACACTATGTGATCGGATACACTAAATAATTTTTCTAAAAATTGAGATCCTAAATCTTTTCCCAAAAAATAAATTAGAATATATGGATTCAATACAATTTTTGCGCAAGAGACGTCCAGTACTCGGTTATACTAACCCGCTAACCAAACATACCAAATATATCAGAAACACAAAAACTCGTATCCCAACTCCTTTTGACCGAAGCTATCTCCCGTTAGGCTTGAACTTTGAACAATCGCTCGCTCGGTGCTAGGCTCATTTTCCCTTCCATATTTCCATTGCCCATTCTCAAAAGGTACTCTATTTCTCTTCCTCTGTCTTTATGGTTTGTATTGCAATGCTCTCTTACATTTAGCTACGGCCCTTCGACCGCTGAAGTTTTCCTGACAGTTTCTCGTATTGGGTATCTAATTTATGGTAAAAGCAAAACATGAAGGCAATAGGGTGAAGCTTCAAAGATGTTTAATTAGACTTCACAATTGCTATGGAAATTGGTCATCTTTAATAGAGTAAAGATGAACCCATTAGCGTATTTAACCATTCCTTGGTCGAATTAGGTTACTAAATGAATAGGGTATTCAAATCTGTGTATTGGTGATCCACTTAACGTGGATGCTCATCTGTCTATGCGTATGGCTCATTTTGTATATTGATTATCTGCTGAAATATGCTGCTTGTTACAAAATATTCATTTTGGAAGCGGGTGGAGTAAGCACCAGGATAGGTCTGTTTTCATGAAAAATGTTTCCATAAAATGTTATAGACTCGTATCTGATTGAGAGATTTTATTTGGTTTTCTTGCAATGGTATTGGTTGAGGAATGCTTGATCATAAGAGCCTCATAAATTTTTCTTTATATCTTTAGGAGAATGCAGTTTGTAAATTCTCTTTGTAATAGAACTTGATTCCTTTTATTTTGGCAGCACCTTTTCATTCTGAGCAAGATTTATGATAATAAACTAATTTGTCTCATATCTAATGTTTTTGAGGCAATTCAGCAGTTTCCAACTTTGGAAATGGAAGCAAATGCTGGCCCTGAGCACCACTTGATGATTGATGGAAGTGCTTCACCGAATTTTCAAATTGATCCTAGAAGAGCCCGGTTTCCATGCTGCATTGTGTGGACACCCCTTCCTGTTATCTCTTGGTTGATTCCGTTCGTCGGCCACATTGGCATATGCAGAGAAGATGGTGTGATTTTGGACTTTGCAGGGCCCAATTTTGTGTGTGTGGATGACTTTGCTTTTGGAGCAGCAACTCGCTACATCCAAATAAGCAAAGAAAAGGTATTGCTGGTCTTCATATCTGAACCATTGTTTCAGCTCCTATGTAATTACTTTTTATAAAATTGTTGCCATCGCTGGTGTTCCACCAGCTGGCAACATGGCATATATTGGAGTCGGCTGAGCAGTGGCACTGTTATCAGTGCACCAAACAGGAGAAGCATGGAATTACTAAACCCCTGCTTCGCGAGCAGGGAGATCCCTTTTATACTACCTTGATTTGGTGCAATGAGTGTGATTCATACAAGCTGGGATACTTTGAAAATGGTGGCAACATTGAGTGTATAGGAGCTGATCTTTTAGTCCAACATTTTTTTTCTCACCTGCTTAGAGTCTTAATTTATGCTCATCATAATTTTTGACAGCAGTGTTACGCTATTTCCCATCCATCTGCGCACCAAAGTGAGGATCAATATGGGCAGGATGAACCTGGAGTGTTGACATGGGATGATGCACTTCGGAAGGGCACTCAGGAATTCCAACACCGATCTTATAACCTTTTTACTTGCAATTGCCACTCCTTTGTAGCCAACAACGTAAACAGGTTAGGCTTTCATTCTGGTGGGTGGAATGTTGTGAACCTTGCAGCTCTGATCTTCCTTAAGGGTGAATGGGTGAGCATAACGTCCGTGGTGCGCTCTTTTTTACCATTTCTAATAACATTCAGTGTTGGAGTTGCAATTGGAGGTTCAACCTTCCTAACTTACTTAGGATTCTTCACTGCCTTTCTTGTTGGTTGGTTTCTTCTTGGTACTTACTGTTTCAAGAATTTGATCCAATTGTAGATTCTGCTATTTGATGTCATCATATAAAAACTTTGGTTTTAGAGACCATGTGATTCAGATTGTATAGAACATTGGCAGTTGCCAGCTACTTTGGACATGTTAATTACTAGGTATCCGTTTCCTCCCAAAAAGTATTTGATCTTAAGAATTGAAGGTTATTCCATTTTGTAGTTTATACTGGGGTAACTGGGCTGTGGTCTCTGTGCAGAGTAGAGTTTACTATAAAACTATCTGTATTTAATTGTTAAATGGATTATTTGTTAATTCTAATTAACAAGTAGGAGAATAAAGGGTCTAACGGATTCTACTAAGTCTTGGTACGTTATACCCGAGCTCCCAAAGAATCAAACCTGGACCTGTTAGTTAGCACCTTCCAAGGCTTCCATTGGATCCAAATAAAGCTTGAATCATGGAAAACATGTTCTTTCTCTTTCACCAAACATGTGGCCCATGGCGCGGATGAAAAATAACATTTTTTTTGTTTATTTGGAAAGGGAAGATTCGAGCATGGGGTCTTTTCAAAATAGTGTAGAGAAATGCCACTAGTTCAATAGATAGTTGGTGGATGATAATTAACATTGACACTTTATGGTGTATCAAGTCAATATCAAGGAGTAAATTTTAGATTTTGCATAAATTTTGATAAATTTTAAATTTTGATAAAAATTAGACAGAAACGATAAAAATTGTTATTAAAATAAGAAAATTTTGAATGAAACTTTACCATATGTTTACTTAACATAATAAAAAACATTGAAGAAACTAAATTATATAGTAGGTTTCATGTGATATAAGATGAAACCTAATGCGCGCTGGACGTACATACTATTAAATAAAATTAATATATTCTTTATACTCTATAATTTATACACTAAATCTTATATACTATATATTCTAATACTTTTTATACTTTATAATCTATACACTAAACTTTCTATATTCTATATTCTTTAGAATATAGTATAAGATATTATGATTTAGGCCATTTTTAATTTTTTTTTATACAGAAATGTTTAGAGTTTAGGGTTTAAAAACAACTAGACGAAACTCAAATTTTTTTTTTTTCTTTCCAATTACCCAAAAGTCTCAAACCTCAATCAACCCTAAGCCCCTTTATTTTGTTCTCTTTTATCTTTCCTTTTTTTTTTTTCCCTCCCATGACTCTCTCTTCCAATATTCCCTTTGCTTTTTATGATGGGCCCCTACAATCTTATCTTTGTTTTTTATAATGGGCCCACGTATTAAGAATTTTTATATTTAGCAATTAAGCCTCCATCTATTTGACTGAATGACAGCAATTAAGCCTCCATCTATTTTTGGCAGCAAACCAAACTCATCAACAACCCGCCATCAAACTCATCAGCAAAACCAACATATCCTTCCTGAAACTTCCACTTTCGACCAGAACCACTGTTGCATCTCCTCTCTCCTTCCTCTTCCTCCCCTATCTCTCCTTCCTTCCCCGATCTTCCTCTCTTCCTCCTCTCCCCTCCCTCCCCCATCCTTTCTCTCTCCTCCCCCCTCAATCACCCTCTGAATCTCTCTTTGATCTGCCACTGGTGCGCCCTCCGGCGACTAGGCAGTCTCGCCTATTCCTCCCCTCTCTCCTACTGATCTCTGCCTCTAAGCTGAAACTTTCGCTAAAATTTTGAGAATTTTAGGAAATTTGGAAAAATTTTCACCAAAATCTGAGCGAAAATTATTTGATTTGTTGTTAAAATTTTCATACCTTAAAAAAATGAAATTTTATACCTTGGTCAATATCATTCGAAAGGTTGAAAAATTTGACAGAACATGATAACACGACTCGAACGTGACACGAAGTTAACAAATTTAGGTTGGTCATTTCTTGACACGAACACAAATACGACAATACTCACTAAACAAGAATAATAAACGGATTGAATTAGTGTCAAACTGTAATATGATTGTGACACACTAAATACGTTTAACTAGTATTATATGAAGAGAATAAATAATTTTTCTTATTTTTTAATATGTATTATATGACTTATTTGTACATGGTATTAAATATTTTTTTTAAAAGGTAATACATACGTAACTACTTTGGTTTAAATTTTAATTCACGAGATAAATGGGTCAATCCAAATATGGTACGATTATAATAGGTCGAGTTAGGGTTAAGTCAATCGACCAAATTAATTAAACAAGCTGAGTTATAATTGAGTTATAATTGACTAATATTTAACACGAATACAAAATGACACGACAGACACACGACCCATTGCCTGCCCATTTCAAACATAATAATATGAATTCTACAATAAATGATATGAATCCTTACCCAACCAAAAAAAAGATATCAATCCTTAATAATAATGAGGTGCTACAAATTAGGATCCGAATATAGAAATAAAAGAGTTAACCACTTAGTTTTTTCCTATCTGAATAAAAAAATATAAAAAAAAGTCTTTTCCTATCAAATTTAGAAAAAAAAAAAAGTTAGAGCTTTTGACTTAAGATAATAACAACTATCCATATTATAATATCTAAATTAGATAACATCACATGGTTCAATGGTTGTATTGTATTACACTAAAATAATATTTTTTCTTTACGTAGAGATTATTGAACTTTTTTATTTTGGTAGAGCGTTAATTATGTGACAGAATCTGATTTGATTGAACTGAAGTAGACTACTTTGTCCTTTTGTGCCAAATTTTAAATATTTTTTTCAATTTTGAGTGTGAATGTAAATACATGAGAATGTCCCTTTTTCTTTTTTAGGGCCATGAGAATGTCCCGTTTTTTTTTTCTTGGGCAATGAGAATGCCTCTTAAATGTGCCCACAAAAACAAAAAAGAAAACAGATTTCTTTCCCACAATTTTTTAGAATTCTTTATTTATAATATATAACATTTTTTAGTTATAAACCTAAACTTCTAATTTATTTATTTTTAAGCCATAATTCAAGAAAAATCAAATATAGAGCATTCAATACTATTTAAATTAACTAAAGCATACACTTTAAGGTATTCAATCATACCCAAATTTTAGTTTAATTTTTGAATTCTTTTGAGAGCTTAGGGTGTATGGTATAGACTTTAGAATTTAATGCTAATGCCTCAAAATCTTAAATATAAGTCATAAAACTTAAACTCTAAATACTTAAACCTTAAAACAATAGTACATTATTTAACAAAGTATAATTTTACAAAATTATAAACTGTAACTTTACTTCTAAAAAAAAAAATTGTAGAGTTATATACTGCATCATAACAAAATAAAGTATAACTCTTTATATATTGCATTATAACAAGATAACGTGTAGCTTGTAAGTTTTACGTATGGTGTCAAGAAAAAGTTTAATTTCAAGTCACATGCTTAAAAATAAATAAAACATGTATATGGGTTTTTAAGTAAAACTTACAATTTTTTGTGATTTTTTGTTAATTTACTTTTTTTTTTTCTCGCATTGATTAATTAAAGATAGAAATTACATGAAAAATGGAATGGAAATCCCTGCAATAATATCTACAGATGTTAAAACATTCTAGGCACAATCAAATCACATGATAATACTTTCTTCAAAAAAAACAAAGAAAAAAAATCACATAAGAATACGTGACAACCATACCATGATGCCTTGATTCTTGAACGTTAATTTTCGCAGCTCGAAAAGCATGATCGTAAAAAGTCAATTTCCACCGATCTACGGTTACGATTTAAGGTCCATATTTCATAATGTGGGCTCGCCTGCACCGCGTCCACAATAAATCCCCACCTAACCTTCATTACGCGGCATACAGGTCAATAGGTCATAGTCCTTTTACGTTGCATGGGAATCTCCTTTGTCGTACATAGTTCTTATCGATGATGGCAGACTCGTAATTAATGGGAATTCCGAGGTCCATTTTGTAGTGATAAACAGCTGCGGTTTGCTTATTAAAGGAGTGAGAGAGTCCGAAACCGATACAAAAAAGCACAGGCGTTTATTTTGTGTGGTATTTTCTGTTTGTTTCAGGAGAAAATTTCAAGAGCGAGAAATGGCAGCAGAGGAGGGACAAGTTTTCAGTTGCCACACTGTGGATGCATGGAACGAGCAGCTCCAGAAGGGCAACGACTCCAACAAACTGGTATTTTGTTTTATTAATCACTCTAAATTAAAATTCTTGTTTGGTTTTGGTTGTGGATTTGATTTGCTATTTGTGGTTTTGGGCTGTTGTTTTTAATGAATCTAAATAGTGGGTTCGTTTGGTTTGTGCTTATCGGATTTGATTTCCTTCTAGATTCATGTTCAAAGCGTTATATGGGTTTTGTAAAAAGATTTGGTATGCTTTATAATCCATATATGATTTAGCATGATCATGATGCACTATGTGTTTACACTGATTAGTAATTATTAGTATTGTCTGCAATTATTGGTTTCAGAGCCTACGTTAGGCAAAGAGGCTCTCTTTGTTTGAATTTTTGGAATTTTCTTATGAATTTTGTGATTCCTCAATGGAAATTATAAAGGCTTTGGCTGCCTTCGTTTTTGGAAAGCATGTTGGAGTAAGCAGGTTAAAAAATTGGCTTCTTTTCCTCAGCATTTTTTTTTTTTAATTTAAGGGTCTGTTTCTTTCCTCTGTATTTAGTTTTGGGAACATGTACCTGTTAGCCAGAGATCAATTAGAAGTTATCCACAGGTACAATATAACTAAAAGAACTAAATATTATGAGTATGGATCTTCTCTACATGTCTTTAGCTGTCCTCTTATGGCCAAAAGGCAAAAGTAATTAGTTAATTATACATGATCCCTCTAGTTAATTTTTGTTTGACCCACCAATTAGTGCTTTTCATAATTTTATAAGTTCATAGAGGTAGAACCTTTTCCATAATTTTTTTTTTTTTTTTAATATTTGGAACACACAAACGCCAAAGGACACACAAAGAGCCATATGACATGTTTCTCATTCTTTCTTGTTAAAAGAATATCCCGACTCAAAAATTATAGTTTCCTATGACGTTTATTTCAGAAGCTATGTTGCCCATCTATGAATCCTAGTATAAGAAGGACCTCTTTATGCCCAATAAAAAGATACCAGAACTACATCATGTTTGCCTCTGGCTTGTTGTCGTTCTCTGTTTTATTTTTTGATCTGTAGTCTTACAAACGGCATGGAGATGCTTAGGGCTGTTTACTCTTTGTTAGTATTGTACAAACCCTCTTGTTAGTTTTGTTTTGACCCTACCATCAACTGTCCCTTCCATTAAAAAAAAAAAATAACTAATAATGATGGTGCATCAAAGATTATACATTTCAAATTGTTTTCTATTTTTCCTTTGTTTGTTGAATGTGGAGTTTTAGAGAATTAGTGCTAGCAAGACTGCAGAACAGGGAGAAAAATTGTTAGTTGTCATATGCAAGTCATTGAATGGGTGGCTCAAAAAGACTATGATTTTAAGATAACGGTTATATTGTAATGTTAAGCATTTGAGAATAATACACTATTGATATCGTGTTACTCCTTATGTACTTACATATGTATGTTTTACTTGTTATACATGCATATATGTGTTGTTTTGTGGTCAACTAGTTATATTGTTTTCTTTCACTTCTTTCTCATCTGCTTAGCACTTTGATCGGTGCAGATCGTTGTTGATTTCACTGCTTCATGGTGTGGACCATGCCGCTTCATTGCCCCATTCTTGGCAGAGCTGGCTAAGAAACTGCCAAATGTCATATTCCTAAAGGTTGATGTGGATGAGTTGAAGGTAATATAAAAAATTAAATCAAACTAAAATCTCTCTACAAAATCAAATTTATTTAGAACCACACTGTAAAAGTTCACTTACAATTGATTTTTATTGTAGACTATTGCCCAAGATTGGGCTGTAGAGGCAATGCCAACCTTCATATTTGTGAAAGAAAGGAAGATTGTGGACAAGGTGGTGGGAGCAAAGAAAGAAGAACTGCAGCAGACTATAGCAAAGCACATAGCCACTGCTTCTGCCTGATTATGATAGTATTTGCATTATGCCTAAAAAAAAGCTGCTTCTTAGTGGCCTCTTATGACTGTCTTTTCTTTGATGTATGATTGAAATAAACAAAGATGTTCTTGGTATGTTCACCATCAAAGGGAGATAGCAATACAATTAAAAATGAAAGCCAGTTTCACTTCTTTGGGGGTTGTGAGAGGGAATTTAATTATAATCACCAATATTAATTCTTTTTTTGGCAAATAATCACCAATATTATATCCCTCATCTTGTTTGCAATAAAATGAAGTTTATAGTGGACTAAAGAGGAAGAATCAAGAAACATTGTAAAATGGACAACACGGGGCTTTCAATTTTTTTTTCTGGAACTGCACTGTAAACAACTGGTCATACTAGGATCCTCTCCCAACATGAACCTAAACACCTAATTGGGGCATGCTTGTTCCCCAACAATACATGAACAGTAAATCATTCAACAAGAAAAAAAGAACAAAGAAAAAAAACAAACATCATTTCCCAGTGCCCATATCCCGTAAAAAGGCCGGGGACCGGGGCCTAAACCCTAGGGCCCAAATTGTAGGACCCCAGGAATCTACCAACTCACCTAAGTAGCAATCACTATATTACACAAGTCCATTATCCTCACTTAAATTAACGACTACTTGCCTTTGGCTACAAATATGAAATACCCTTCTCCAGGGCTACTCTTCATCAGAAAAAAAAAAAAAAAAAAAACTATGGCACTCCACCTAACTAGACTTCTATCTCCCTGTACTTTACCTCTTATTCTTCTTCCCTTGCTTCTCTTGCTGTGGTATATAATTTAGTGATTAGGTGCAACAATTATGATATGTTATTTCACTCTTTCACTAACCCCTCCAATTGGGTTGCGCAGTTGTTGAAGTCGTGGGAGCACAAACAGCTTCAACTGTCAGGCGCTTCAACACTTTTGGGCATGGATCTCCAAAGTTACTGTTGGATATGGTGACTACACATCTCTGCTGCCCAATGCACTTCTGTTGTAATCAAAGACAGAACACAGTTCAGAAAGAGGGTAAGAATACTAGTAGATTGTGAAAACCAGATAGCATTATTGAGTACCTTCTCTAAGACAGAATATGAGGTAGGGGCATGGCAAGTTCCTTGTTGGTAACTCCCACAGGTTCCCAAAGGCGTACCAAAGCTTGCGAATTTAATGGAAGAGATAGATTGGCCTGGGTTACACCGCAAGTGAACCTTGGGGTTGTGGAAGTCTTGTACTTTTCCATAGCTTTCGATGTGCCAATTCTTTATTGTTGGGTGGTATTCAGAGACCTCTGCACAAACACTGCTCACAGATCTCTTTACAAGAGAAATTCTTGAGGGATCCCCTCCAAGTTCCTCAAATATTACCAACAGATTTTGTGTTGGCTTTAACCAAGACCGAGGCACATGGTACCTGAAAATGAAATTTACAAGGAACTTAAGGGAAGAATTTGTTTGCTGAGTAAGCCACTAAATGTTTATACCACACATTCATACTATGATACTTGTTATAAATTTTGAAAAACGGGTACTTACAATCGTTGAGTGGGTTGGCCACAACCCGATTGACACTTTGTAGGTCTAAACCCTCCAGCATAACTGCACCCATTGCAATTACCATTAGCATATGCAGTCCAGTATCTCCCAATACTCTGCCCATTAATCCATATTTGGCCTTTTCCCATTCCCTCCATGTCCAAAGCCAACGGCTCGTCTCCTTCAGGTGCAGTGAAAAAAGTCTGGAAAATTGAGTGAGAGCGTTTAATAATTCATTTCCATTTTTACCACAAACACCGTGAGTTCCATTTTCCTTTGTTGCTTACCTTATGCCAAGTCAATGGCTGCTGTCTTTGTGCAGCTAATGATCCACGCATCCATTCAACAGAGGAAATACCATTTGGAGATACAAGATTCATGGCTTCTCCTTTCAGTCCAACCTGTTAAAGTAGCAGCGATAAGTGAAAATGTTTCTTTGAATCAGCAATAAGTAAATTTGATTTCCAAATTAATATCACCTACCTGGTAGGTCCATTTTTGCCAAGACAAGTCCAATTTTCCCTGGTCAAGTCCATGAAGTGCAACTGGGCCAAGGATTCCTGTATTCCATGCCTCATAATGTCCCCCAACATTCTTCAACAAGCAACAACAATTGTAGGTCAGACATTAAAAAAGAAGAAGAAATCTTGCAATAAAAGTCAGGTTTGTTTAGCAGTCACGAGGTTTTAACATTTCACAATTTAGGATTGGCAGATTACTTAAATAGAATGTGAAATTTAAATAATGGTGGGAAACGGAACTAACTGGCAATCCGACGGCAACACTCAGCAGTGCAATTCTGTTTGTTCCTGGATGTAGATTGACCTTGCCAGTATATGTGAATCTCCTACTCTCCCTTGTCCCAAAGGCAGAACCTGTGATAATATATGTTAAATTTTTTACTACTAGCCAGATAGATGATATGCATGCAAGAAGCAAATCAAAATAGTACCTGAAAGCTGTCCATTAATGAATATGTGCACAGCATGGCCTGTTGATTGAACAATAAGAGTGGGGAGTTCTCCTCCACGCAGGAAAGATTCAGATGAACCAATATCAATGCTGTAGGCACAATGAAAAAAGGATGATGTTATAATTTCTATCTTTAAGGCCTTTCTGAGGCTCTCACAGTCTCACTTGAAATGTTTCTCTCTGGTCCCATGGTCAGGATGTCACTGAAGGCATATGTAACACCATCCTGAGCCATATTTCAGTGTTCTTACATCTTCTTTCAAACTGCAAATTAGGTACTTGCCATAGACGACCAAGCTAGGTCAAATTAGAACCTTTTTTTGAAAGGCTTTTAAGAAGTCATTGCTAAATCTTTCATCGGTGAACTAGAAAAACTTCCAAGAAAATGGAAAGCCAGACAGACTGGAGAAATATGAGATGGTGATAAATAAAAGAGAGCCTCAGGAAATTCTCACCTAGTTATGTACCACAGGTAATCAGTACTATCCCTCGTGACATTTATCTGTTCCAAGAGACCAGGAGCAGTGATTGTTGAACTGTCATCGAGAGAAGTAATCTCTTCATCATAACTCTCCCATGATACCATCTCAACATTTGTCGGCAACATTTCCATTTGTGATGTTTGAACTCCAATCTAAGGAGGAACGACAAATAATTTCATCTCAGAAACTTTTAAACCTTTCAATGCTAAAAGAAAATGAAACTAAGGGAATTAAGACTTGTGTTCCTGAAAGTGTGGTCTCGGATTATGTTTAAAGTCAATACCTTTGCAGTGTTAAAGACTACATTTCTGCAATCAGGAAGGATACTGATGGACCAAGGAGGCAGGTTATAGTGCATGTTATTAAACATCACTCTTGCAGCTGACTTGGAATCGTGGTTTGAAATAAATGCTGCACAATCTCCTGATTCTGAAGTGTACACATGAGCCTAGAAATGCCAACAATACCTAGAGTTGGTAAAACAGAATAACTTATGCAATTACCAAAAGCTAGTTTGAGAACGGAAGTGAAAACCTGTTGAAAATTTCCCAGTGAAGTGATGATAGGATCAGCTGAAACTAAAGCCCGTTCACACATCTTGATAGCCCTATGAAGCTCCTTTAGATGACCATACTTTGGTTGCCTGATTAAACCTATCAAGTTTTACAGTGGAGCAGTTAGCTATATTCTCAAAACTTATATGCAGTGTACTGGTATATGATTACACACAGACACAGACATAAGTTTGCATAAGCAATTACTAGAAAACTCATAATCTTTTCAATTTAAGTCATTGTAATATTGAGATAGACTGATGGGTGCTGAGCATCTGTAGATGATCAGATTATCAGATGCACCTAAAAGAAAGCAACCCAGTCACCATGTAACAAGGACAACACTGTCCCAGGGGTTAGTGTTTGGCACCCATTGGTCTCATCTCTCTCTACACTGCACCTAAAAGAAAGCAACCCAGTCACCATTTAATAAGGACAACACCGTCCCAGGGGTTAGTGTTTGGCACCCATAGGTCTCATCAAGTTGAACTTCTGATGAAGTCCTTGGACAGAAGCATGTAATATTTTATTCTCACCATATTCATCTAATGGAGCATCATAGTCGTAGCTGGTAGTGATGAAAGGGCCCCCAGCTGTGCGTCCAAAATTGGTACCTCCATGGTACTGTTATACAGGAAACACAAGAATTCAGTTTTCGATGAGAGGTTTTATTTTAACATTGCAGATTTTCTGTAGCCTCAAAATAGGAATTAAAGAAAACCAACCATGTAATAATTAACAAAGGATCCTCCTTTCTGTATGAATCTAGCAACTGCATATGCTAAATCTTGAACTGGTCGTTGGTGAATTGGACCGCCAAACTCCGTAAACCTAAAGAGTGAAATGAATGTATTTTCATTTGTAGTAAATCAACGTACTTGATGTTCCCAAGCAAACAAGCATACTAAACATACCAGCCACTCCATGCCTCTGTCCAAATCGTAGGCTTGTAGGGTTTGTTGGGAGTAAAAGAATCGCAATAGAAGCCATTACATGTGTTTATCTGTCACCATCATCAACAAAACATTTCAGCCAACTCTTCGCAAAAGATAGAATGAAACTTACAAGAGACCTCTTTAATAAAGAACAAGTCACGCAACTCCTTAAAAGGAAAATGTAGAATGAGTCAAGCTAAGATCTGCAGCATAAAGAGTGTTAAATGCTCACCACTGGATCTGGAGCATCTTCTTCCTTGCACATCACCCACGGGACCCCGGTTCCCAACCCAATAGCCATATTTGCAGCCCAAGTCATATAATTATGGCCAGCAGCTCCGTATAACTTACTCTGTGCTCCGTACTCATTCTCAATCTGAGCCAGAAGCAAAAATGAACATATTATCATTATAACTTGACTCAAAATAGTTTAATTATCTGCCAGTAGAGCTCATCTAATTACAAATTAACATTCAAGTATAAATTATTTACATTTCCCAATAATATAGTGTTCCACATATTGGCAGGGAAAAATACCAAAAATATCATAGAGCAAAATTGAAAAACCAAAAGGCTCATATACCTGAGAGAGAATGATGGGGCCACCCTGGGACTCAAACAAATTTTCACTCTTCATCAGTCCTACAATCTTTTCCGTGAACCCTTGCATTGCCCTCTGCAACACCAGAAGTTGTACATTATAAAATTATACTGAATATCACCCACACCCCCCAAAATTAAAGAAGAATAAGAAGAAAAGAAGAAGAAGCTCCATAAATTCTCTTTAGACAGGTCATGCAACATAATCAGGAAAAGGATAAAGTATAGAAAATTAACCTTGAAAGGCTCATTGTCCGTTCTGAAGCTGATTCCCGGAACATACTTCAACCAAACAGGAAACCCCCTAAAAATCACAGAATCAGAAAACTTTGTTAATTTTTTTAAGAAATAAAAAAGAACAAGAAAAACTGGTAGTGGAAAATCCTCAAATGCAAAACAAGAAGCTAAGATACAGAGATCTGGAGAAAAAGAAAAACAGGGAGGGAGTTACCCAAAGTTCCACTCAGCACAAACATAAGGCCCAATGCGAAGGTGAGCATAGAGCCCTGCCTTCTGTATGGTCTTTAGGAATCTCACCAGATCATACCTCCCTTCAAAATTGTACTGAACCCCAACACAAACAAAGCAAGCATGCATGATTAGAAGGGAAATAAATGGCAAACAGAGCAAAACAAAGTAGCAAACGTTGAAAATAAAAATGGAGAGAAAGTGAAGAGTACATTGCCAGGAGTAGGCTCATGCACATTCCAGAATACATAGGTTTCGATGACATCAAGACCTCCATCTTTTGCCTTCTGTATCAGATCTTCCCACATCTAAACCAAAGCCCATTTCTCAAGTAAATCAGAATAACCCACAAAAAGGAACAATTTTGGAAATAATTATTGAAAAGAAAGACAAGAGAAATGGCAAAATGGGAAAGATTGGGTACCTCAGGAGTGCTTCTGGGGTAATGTATTGAACCAGAAATGAGGATTCTTCTTTGCCCATTAATCACAATGGCCTTCCTATCATAGGTGACAGTACACTGGACCAGCTGAAACCCCAAGAAGCAAACCATGCCCATAAACAAGCACAACTTGGAAACTGAGTTGGTTTCCATTTTAGGCCTTTTCTCTCACCCTCTCTATCAACTAAGGTGGTAAATAGAACTCAGAGAAGACCCAGCAGGGAATGAATTCAGAAATGTACAAAGAGAGAAAGAGCGGAAGCTAGTTTAAGAGTGTGGTGAATCAGCAAAGAGCAACAGCTACAGGGTCCATTGCCTCTTTGCACTTCACACTCACAAGGTCTGAGGTTCTGAGGTTCTGAGGCTCCGAGCAGAGCTATAATGTATACATATATATATATAAATATTTTGGTAAAAGAATAAAATAGGAAAATACAGAACTGTATTATTTCAGCTTGCGTTAAGCTTTTGGTTTGTAGTGAACGTTATTAATTACTTGTGTAGCGCATACAGAGACAGCTTACACTTGATGACTTGATCACAGTTCACAAGTGTCGAGGGTCATCCCTACGTGGTAAATGTAGAACCTGTCAAACTAACGAGAAATGGAAAAGAGTCCAAGACAACAGTAAATGGAACAAGCTTTATACACTCCCTAAGTAAGATCAATTGGTGAGTGTTTAACTCTTTATCGCACGCCTTACAGGATCTTGTAAAGACTAACGTGCACTTTTAAGCTTATTTTATCTTGTAACATTTTCTAGTGAAACAAAGAAAATACCATTACCCTAATATACAACTAGTTAGTTATAGTTGGACCTAACAAAATTACCTTATTTGGTGATGGGTAAGTTGTATTATCATTGCGTAAGGAGTTACCACTTTCATATATGGTGATACTTAGCAAGACATGTTCGTAAAGATTAAACCAACAAATCATCAATATTCTTTTTCTTCTTAAAGCAGCTCAGAAATAGGCCATCCCTACTTGTCTAGCAGTAAAATGGAGGCAGGGCTTTGACTTGCCAATGTAACTATGACCAAAGGGCATTATTGTCTCTCAGGGCTCTGAACAAGGCATGGCCCACCTAGCCACTTCCATGTGAACCCAAAACTCTTTTGGTTCTTTGGGTCATGTGAACCCGAAACTCCCTCCCACCTATGGATTATGGGCCATTATATCTCCATCCGTCACTTTTCTTCCTTCATATTGACACCAACCCCCACCACCTTTTTTGTCACATTAACTGAGCCATCTCTCTCTCTCTCTCTCTCTCTCTCTCTCTCTCAGCACAGCACAGCACAGCACAGCACAGCACCCAGTAGATCTGTTATCTCTGTCGAAGATCACAAAGACTAGCTGTCATTCAAGTTACAAGCAATATATATATATTATTATTATATTCATATTAATAATATGCTGGTAATGCTTCCAATTTATTCTAGTATATATGATAATTCTGACCCAGGCTTCTATGTACTTATCATGTGAAAATTTGCCAATTCTTTCGAGGAATGTGCCCTTATTCTGACCTTGTATTATTCTACGGCGTCTAGGAATATTATACTGCTATATATGTTGTTACGGAACACGGGTCTTCTCGTCAAATAATTCTTATCATTTTCAATTTTTCAGTTCCTCCTGCACTGCTTGTAGAAATGCAAAAAACATTACCTGCATCACTGCATGTAGTCGATCTTATATGTATTTCTGCAGAGAACTGCGACAATGTAAAAGAGAAAGGCTAATTAGCAGTTTAGCACTATGATTAAGTTATAGAAAAAAAGAAGGCATAATTATCCTCTGTGTAATCCTCAATAAAAATTTAATATTAAAAATTTAATGAAAATATTCTCTTATAATAGTTTAACAACACAACACATTTGTGTGTCGGACCCTAAATTTAAATCATTGATTAATTTGATTATTAACTAATTGTGTGACCCAAATTTACAATTTAACACAACATTGTTATATTGTTGTCAAACTATTTAACAAAATCATATTACGTACGCATGAATTTAATACTTCAAAAAAATTTGGATTAACGTATTTGTGACCGGCCATTAATATTTTGAAGTTTTTAATTAGCTGCAGAAATAGTTGAGCAACATGAGTCACATAGATACATATATGGAAAATTTGGAGAATCTTTATCTTAAGATAAAAAAGATATAAAAGGTTAATCCATCTGAATCCAATATATGGTTAATTACTATAGTGTTTTGTTCACATTGTAGAATTTTCCTTGATTTTGACTCTAATCCTTGGAGCGAAGCACCATTTTTGACTACTAGAGTTTGGCTTATACTAAATGTCCAATCAATCAATACAGCACTCTACTCCAATTTTATCTTGATTGGGAAAAAGACCGTTACCTGATTACTCGACTAAGAAAAAAAGAAGAAAATTATTATATCCTTACTCGACCAAGAAAAAAAGAAGAAGATTATTATATCCTTACTCGACCAAAAAAAAAAAAAGAAGATTATTATATCCTTAATTATATATCAAGTGTAGTTGTTGTAGCTTCTCCTTCGTTAATAGAACAATATCATAATATTGCACTATATATGAAGATGGAGGTCCCTTTAATACCCACATGAAATATACCCCAAATCATCAAATGGGCCTGCTTTGGTTTTTGATTATTAAAATGGATTATGATTTTAATAATCACATCATCATGTGCTCTTTAATTAAATAATATTGGTTATAGTGAGTGAGTCTAAAGTCAACAGGATTATATGTCCCCATGTGGCATGTTTAGTAGGCTAATCAACCAGTTAACAAGAAGCTTCCCTAATACAGTAATACCTTTGTTCCTTCCTTCTTTAATTGGCTTTTAATTTGTTTTCTCTTAGAATGTAAATTGCATGATAGCATTCAGAGCCGTGAACCACGGAGCCCTAACACTGTGGGGCCTTCTTCGCACTCCGCTTAGTCCCATCTCATTGCAATTCGCTCATCAACCGTCATCAATTCACCGCGCGAAATAAAAAATTATGTAAGATTGTTTCTTTTCTTTTTTTAGCCAGGATATGTAAGATTGTTTCTATTAAAGGTCTTGAATGACATAATTTTTCAATTAAAAGATAGTATGTATCCAACTGTTCACAAATTTTTTTAAATTAAACTTTTTTATCGATCACGTGGTAAACACAATGCTACACAGTTTTTTTTAATTCCATGCACATTTCATATTTTAAATTCTAGTTGAGTCACACCATGCCCACTGTTTTTCATACAAATACATTAATTACCACTTCATTAAGAAAATAAGAAGTAATGCATCTGGGTTATTTTATATTTTCGGGGTTCGATTAAATCACTTGAAGCCTTCAACTAAAAACTTGTATCCCCACCCAAGGGTGGAACCAAGCCTAGAATTGGCCTTGGGGTCAGTCCATGGCCATGTGTGTGGACGTACTAGAAGAAGTCTAGAACCCTGTCGAAGCTGGTGCAAGATCCTAAGTTAGGAGCTAATTAATTATCTATCCAATCGAGCACAAATCAACTATATTGTACTTTAATTATTATCGTTACCGTTAGTAGGAATAAATTAAAACTGCCAATCACTAATTGCTGCGTGGATATATTGGAGTTTCAACCTACCAAATTTAACGGTGGTTAGGCTACGCCCAAGTTGCATGTTGCACGCTTAATTGGCTTGTGCCCGGCGTGCAACGCTGCTTGCAGATCTAGATATTTACCCTAAGTACGTGTTATTTAGAGAAAGATGATTGACCAATCGTATTCAAACATGTCGAATTCAAGCTTGTAATACCAATGCACGATTGAGGGTCTAGATGAAGGATATAATGGTTATGGTTAAAACTTAAATGATAGTGAAGGGAATTGAATAGAAGGACATGCCATGTAAGGATATTGAAGGTCAAATGATAAATACCTCGCCGTTTAATTAGAAGGCCAAATTGCATACATTGGTTCTTTATTCTTTCAACTAACTTGTTTTTCCATTATTTGATTAAAGTAAGAAGTTAGTGAATTAAGCAGCTTTTGTGATAGCACTTTTTATGTCAAACAGTCAAAGTATACACCAAGTGATGAACAGAAATACAGGAAGAGAAGTACAGGGTTAGTGCACTGCCAAGGAGTACCCATCAGCATCCACCAAACCCACCCAAAAGAATAAATTAAAGAGAAAGTGCATCCATTAAAGACGTAAATTTGGGCTCCTTTTCATATTATATTTAACAAAAATATATACAATCTTAAATCTCTGGGTGTTAATATATATTGGCATGATTAAGTATTTAATTCTCATAACCCAATACTACTGTACTAGTAGTACTAGTAGTTCGAGGTTAGAAAGCAGTCCAAATATTCCCCTTATCACACTATCTTCATTATTGTAGCATACTTTAATTTGCAGAGAAGACTGATGGAAGTGGTAGCTTTTAACGTACGTTTTAGGTATACACTACTTTGGCTTTTGTTTTTCGTTATTTAATCTTCCACCGTCCGCATTATACTCTCTGTACTGTCTCACTCGCTTTTTTTTCCTTACTGTGCATTACTCACCGCATAACACCATCGATCACCCCTTCTCTCTCTATCATATATCCTTTTCAACATTAATTTGGATCATAATATGTCTCATTCTTTTACTTGTTTCTATTTCGTCTTCTTTCTTTTGAATAATTGAATCTACTTCCTTTTTTACTTATACACCCTTAAATCTATAATATATGGTTAAAATTAGAAGATAGAAAAAAAAAAAAAAAACAAGAAGGCCATTTGAATGCATTCTTTTGTGTCATTAATGGTACGTCAATAGCAATGGGTGAAGTACGTTACAAGTGTGCTAACGTGAAACATAACGCAGATGTATAAAACCCAAAACAACACTCTTTTGGTGTTTTTGTTTCAGGACTTGTAGGGTTGAGCATGAGTTTGCAGCTTGCTGCCCAGTTGGGTTTCGTCTTCTTTGTTGAGATGGATGTGAATGTGGCTATTTCTACTCTTGATAATCGGTGTTTCGAATTGCTGGCTTGCTGAGGGCACCTTGGTAGAGGAAGCCAATTGTTACATATTCGTCGTTTTTCTTTGTTTGTACTTTGTACGTACCCAAAAAAAATAATAATAGAACACAAGTTACACAACACATACATGTGCAATGTTCTGAAATATTAAGGAGGTGTCAAGTGTTAGAGATGAATGATAGATAGCTTGTGTCTCAAAGGAAAGGACCAAGATCGATCATGACAAAGTGCACCCTGAGCGCGTGCTTACGTGGCAGGGTGGGGGTCCACATGAGAGAGAAGGTGGGCACCAAGTGAAAGTCTGGTAGTTGGTGTGGGTCCCATACCGAAAAATGCGTCGGTGCACGTGCTCTCCGTGATTGCCTGAAGTTCTTAGATTTACCACCAACTGCGCGCCGTTTGGAACCTTTTCCCGCCATCAGTACGTGGCGTAGTTCGATTGGCTAGGGACTCTCGTGATCCTTCTTCCGTTAACGTCGGTGCAGACGACGCCGTTACGGTTCATTCTCGGGATGGAATCTTCTCGATCACTATGCTTCTTTTCTCACGCGCCATCAGTTGCATTCGGTGTGTTGTGTGATTGTTTGATTGGTTGAATAGCTGATAACATGAATTTTACTGGTTATTCAAGCGAGCTTCATGTCACGCGACTAAGGTCGCGTTTTGTGTGGATTATCCAAAAGTAACGGGGTAAGATAATGCAGCAAAGCAGAGAGAGGATCTCTGTTGGATGCTGTGCTTATATTGCTGCCACGTTATTGCATGGAGCTTCTAATTTTCTTCCAACAATTGAACTTCTCAGTTTCTCCATCCCATATGTGATATGTCTAGGTTTAGACAAAAACAAAATATGGGATTAACTGATTAAGGTTAAAATGAGCGTTTAAATCCTATGTTGCTAGAACTTGTTTTGAAACTTATCAAGAGATTAGTGAATTTATGAAGGAACTTTAAATCATGACTTTAGAGTTTGAAATGTCATATCAAAATTAAATCTCAAGATCGAGAACAAACATACCTTATAAATTCATTTAAATTCATCATGCTTAATAGGTTAGCATATAAAATGAGTCTTAGCAATATTTATCAACCTAAAACACAATGAAAAAGCAGGGATGAGAAGTCTACAAACTCATGAGGTATGTATAGCTAGCGATGAAATCCTTGTTGATGAGGAGTCTGTCTGAACAAGTTTACTTTCATTGTTTTTCTATTACGACATTGCTCTTGTAACCTTATTAATTATTATTTAGATAGTTTTTTTTTTTTTTTTTTTCATATGTTAATCTTTGGATGAGAGAAGCTCCACAAGCTTTCCGATACTTAAAGGTTGATGTATCCGGTTCTCATTGAGTAATACAATCGGTTATTATTAAAAAAAAAAAAAAAAATTATAAAGATTGGGACTTTAATTCTCATCTTTATTTGAGACAAAACAAATTTCACTAATTCCATTTGAAATTTATTTATGTTTCTAAATAGCTCATCCAAACTAACGCATCAGAAAGTTTGCCAATTAAATAAAATTATGCAAAAAAAAAGAAGAAGGTTAGAGCCAGAAGTGATTAGCTTATGCTATATTGACTTTCATAGTATATTCATGCTTAATCCCCTTCTTTTCCCACTCGTTAAGGCAAAAAGAAAAAGGCAACTAAAAGGTGTAACTAGGTAAATCATACAAAACATCCAATCAAACAGAAAAAAGAAAAGGGTAATTAAGTCGTTGAAACAATGATTAATAAGCACATGAACTCCAATCACCATTAGCTAGAAGTAAATTAAGAGCTTGGTACTAAACCCATTTGCACAAAAAGAGGGAATTTGATTCATTAGGATTTGGCACGCGCTGTGCAAAACCATTCCTTCATCTACAAGACTTGCATGCATAGTTTACTTTTTGAGCCCATCATTATCTTCGTGACGATCTTCTTCCTACTATGGGTCCTAGATGTTGGCCTTCATTATTCTTAAGGTACTATGGCATATATATATTGGAATTATGACCTTACCCGAAACTAACTAATCACTTTTCTTCATAAACAACACCACACTTGTAAAGTAGATTGGATACCTCACTTTTCTTCTTTTCTTGATTGGAGGGCCATCATCAAAGGACTAATAAAAAGTTGAAAAACCGTTGGTTTAGCACTTAATTGGCGCCATTAAAAGTAAAGCTTTGGAGTTTCTTGCCTCATATTTACATTTAATTATTTTTTAGTATAAACAATAAATCCTAAATCCTTAATCTTAACTCATAAAATGATAGAATGATGTCATTTTTATCAAATGTATAATATCAACGTAAAAAGCATAAGTATAAGATCATATTTCATGAGTTTATTGTAAGTTTTTAACTTGATGCAAAATGTCGATGACCATTTATTCTAGTGAATGATACTTAATTTCTCTTTGTCGAAGAATGTCCCGAGTTTAAATCTCACGAAGGACAACTATTTCATAAAAAAAAAAAACTTGATGCAAATTAATTCAACCAATAAGCATGCATTTCCAATCATATTTCTTAGCAATTATTTATTTAATTTATAGCCTTCTTGCTTTATTTTGGTCGGAAGCAAGCAACATTAGTTGATCATATCCTCTCAAACGGTATGTATCGAAGGTTCCACCTCTCTAGGAATACAAAATTACTCCCAGCCATGATATGGTCTTTAGTTTGTCATTTAAAAGTTTAACATGGAACAACAAGCTAAGAAGATCGACTAAGCCTTGTAGTGATACCTCCCACACATATAATTAAGTCCCTGCAAAACAAAGCAAGCTTATGTAATCATTTTATGTTTTCCATGTTTTGAAAAATATAGAATGAAACTTATTGAGGATCACCCAAAACAAAGAAAACCCAAACCTAAGCTTGAAACAATTATTGTGAGTACTGCTCCATGCTCTAATTATGATCATCTTTATATATGAGACTTTGGGTTGGGCACGTAGCAACATATATACCGTTAAAACGTAACTATCAAGGATGGTGCATGTCTCTTTGAGTCTTTGTACAATTGCACGTATAAAATGACAGCATTGAGCATGGCAATAATGCTTCGCTACTTTATGTCGGTGCTTGCAGCTTAAGATTGCATATTATTATTAATTAAGGGAGTCTAATGACATATATGTTTAGTTAGCTGGCATGATATATATATTATATATATATGGAGGGAATATGAACTAGTCTCATTTCAAGTAAATTCTGATTTTATGTACGTAAACATGCTATGAATCATCATGTCCCTTGAGAATTCTGCCCAATGTAACATAATTATGTGTAGACAATTATCTTGACTCGTATAAAAAGCATCCAATAACTCATTGTATAAGGTATACAATAACTTTATATGCTCGTACAGCCACTAACTTGAGTAACTTAGACTATTCTGTTTCATTTTTAAGACTACATATTATTGGTTTAGTGATATCTATCTCTACTTTGTTGGAAGATATTTCAAGTTCAAATTACTCTCTCAGATTAAAAAGAGGGCACTAATTAAGGTCATCATATGTGGAATGAAGTAAAACTCCCAAGTATCCAGGTGTATACATCTACTGTCTTTATATTTCTTATCACGCGGCCTAACATGTGATGAAACTATTACGGGCCTTCTCAGGCCCAAACATTCTGAACCAGAAACCCAAAAAGAACGTATCCCATTTTGGTGCGTGTTTGGGTCAGTAAAGGGTAATTGGCCCATGACCCAAGGTTGCGCGCGCATTTGTCTTGCTCACCCGGCCGAGTAGCCTTTCAGTATCAAACTTGAGAACACAAACTCCCGGCAACTAAAATTTAAATGTCAACGGTCACTTCCCTGAGAAACCAAATTAGCGACTCACTCAAAATCTCCATATGCTTCGACTCCCGAAGTCTGTTTCCGGATTCATCCCCAGGCAGCGTTCACTTCGGCAGCTGCACGCAAAGCCCAGACATCGCTGTTATCCCCAAAACGACGGCGTATATAGGGATCGGAAAAGGGAGGAGGATGAAGATGGTTATTTGCACTTGTACAAGAGCAAAGGCCAACACCTCTTAACCAACCCACGCATTCTCGACAACATTGTTCGAAAATCCGCGATTCAACCCACCGACACAGTCCTCGAGATCGGACCCGGTACTGGAAATCTTACCCTTAAGCTTCTAGAAGCTGCGAAGAGCGTCATCGCCATTGAAATTGATGATCGGATGGTGGAAATTCTCCAGAAACGTGTTGCGGAGCGCGGGCTTCAAGATCGCTTAACTGTAAGTTACTTATGTGTTCGATGAAACGCCTCAATGAAATGTTTGAGCTTTTGCAATTTGTGGGTTTTACAGGTTATACGTAAAGACGCACTGAAGACGGAGTTTCCTGAGTTTGATCTTGTTGTGGCGAACATTCCGTATGGGATATCTTCGCCTCTGGTGGTGAAATTGGTGTATGGGGCAAAGCCATTTCGGAGCGCCACGCTGCTACTGCAAAAAGAGTTTGCGAGGAGGTTGTTGGCTGAGCCCGGTGACTCGGAGTTCAACCGCTTGGCAGTGAATGTGAAGCTGGTGGCGGATGTGGAGTTTGTCATGGATGTGAGCAAGAGGGACTTTGTTCCTTGTCCAAAAGTTGACTCGTCGGTGGTTATAATCCGTCCGAAACCTGAAGTTCCGAATGTGAATATGGACGAATGGCGGGCTTTTACAAAAGCTTGTTTTGGGAACAAGAATAAGACGCTTGGGGCAACGTTCAAGCAAAAGAAGAAGGTGATGGAGCTCTTGGGGTTGTCCAAATTGACCGGCGCAAATAGTGAAAGCAAAAATTACATTTGCAGCAACCACGATGATGGAGAAAGTGATCATGAAGAGGAGTGTTGTCCATCTTCTTGCTCGGAAATGGGAGCGAGTTCTTTCAAGGAGAAGTTAATAGGGGTTCTAAAATCAGCTGATTTTGAAGACAAGAGGCCTTCGAAGCTGTCGAATGGTGAGTTACTGCATCTACTTGCATTATTTAATGAAGCAGGAATATATTTTCATGATCAATCCAAGAGTAGGAATGTAGAGAATGAATCATTTAGTGACAGCTAACAGTTCATTGCTATTAACTACATTGTCTTCTCACAATCTCACTCACAGTAAAGGAAAATTTTTCTTCTACTTTGCAGTTTCCAAGTGGTTATGGTATCAAATTGAGGCTCTAACTCTGAATAAAAGGGTAATCTTACTATACTATTATAACATTATTACTATAAGGCCATCAAGCATAAAAGTCTCTGGAGAGACATACTACTTTCGAACTATGACAATAAGATTGTCCATGGTTTAACACAGGGTAGGCTACACACCATTTAGGCTTTTCTGGGCTGTTGCAATCCATCCTAGTCCATAGGTTGGTTGCGCTGGGTTATAACCCACTTTCCTACTCCCTACCGACACCCTTACATGAATGTCCAAAAATTAATAAATTTAGCCCATCCTAAAAGCTGTTCTAGCTCCACCATTGGTATCAACCTCGGGTTTTTTTTTTTTTTTTGTGTGTGTAGTTAGGCTTGTTCGAATATTTGGTTTTAGGTTTTAGTGTGTGAAGGCTTTAGAAAATGCCTGTAGAGACTAGAGAAAGCTTGTGAGGATGAGTGTATTTGGAATCCTATATTGAAAATAAATGAAGAGGAGAAATTATTTTTGTTGTGAGAGAAAACACTTGCAAATCTTCTGCTTCTTCATTTAGTGATTCAGATCATCATCGCCGTAGATAACACTTTTTGAGATGGACAAGGTAAAATTATTGGGTTTTTCTGGGTTTGTGATTGATCTTCATTTATTCTGTTTAGCTTATTTGTCCAGCAATTTTATTTGATGCTAGGAATTGGAGACTAAGGTCTTGAAATCCCCAACAAACTTGTCACTGTCTTAGACACTACAAAGGCATTGTGATTTAAGTTAGGGGTAGGCTTGGACATGTCACCTTTGCTACCAATTATGGTACTGTATATGGCTCCACCAGCTTAATAATATTGAGGGGTGGTACTGGAACCTGTATTCAGAATAGGGCCAAAGCATCGTAGCCTTTCTTGTAGTACATAACCGCCAAAGTTATTATCAGATCAAACAGAAAAAATTAATAGATGGGGACTTAGATATGGAGTTAAGATTCATTCATCCCCCACTGGCATTCAATTTTTTAAGGACCTAAGGGCCCAAAAGCACCTGCTATTACAAAGATGGTGACACCAGAACTAACTCCTACAAAATTAAATAGACCCCATCCTCTCCTAGCTGTCAGTACAAGGCTACAGTGCAACTCCGGATATATATCAGGATTGTTCTCCTTTTTATATATAAAATTTATTTTTTATTTTTAGCTTAAGATATACTGTACAGAATTTGAATTTCCTTGATGGGCTAATTCAAACGGTGGTTGTGGATGTGACTGTAATAGGCAGCTTCCTCTTCATCTTGACTGTTGGGAAGTGAACAATGTCATCCTTCTCTGCTACCCATCTGAAAGGAGGTATAAGTTAGGCAATTGATTAGCTCTTAATTATACTTTGCAATTGGACAAACAATTAATGGACTTAATGCAGCAATTAGGTTTGGACCATCTGGTCAAATTACATTGTGTTTTTAGGAACAATGTTAATTTGCTATATACTTGCATTGGGGAAGAATATAATACCTATAACTGGTGACAAGATGATGAATGAAGATTGATAATTCGAGTCTGGATAGCTCCCAACCAGGGCACAGCCTCTGCCCTCCACCAAATGGTGTAAAACTAGTACTGTAGCTTAAGGTAGAAGTTTCTACCTTCTGCTGTCAAAGAAAACATGTATAATACATATTATATATGCATAAATACACATGCACACTCACAAACATAGAGTACTGTGTAGCCACTCCTCTCCAAAAAGTTAAATTAAATAAATAGAAAAAAATAGAACAATATGTTTACCTCCCATCTCCATGGATCAAACTGATATGGGTGTTCATAGTTCTCTTCATCCATATGAACAGAACTTATGGATGCCATGACACACCATCCTTGTGGTATCAAATACCCTGAAAACCATTTAAAAAAAAAAAAAAAAATTAAGCAAAATGACAATACTTCAACTGTACACGTATATATCAATTATTTTCTGTTTTTTTCTTTTTAAAGGAAAAAAAGACTAAAGAACTGACCTTGGATTTCAACATCTTTCTGAGCTTTTCTCCAAATAGCATTGATAATATTTGCCATTCTGAGAGTCTCACTTATCACCTTGAGGAAAATATACAATAATTAACATCTTGGGCATCATAACTTTTTCCCCCCTCTTCATATATGAATGCATTATGCATATTGTCATCATGATGAGGCTGTAAATAGTAAGACATTGTATATTGGCTTTCTACCATTGGGGACTCACATTTTGAGTAAAAGGCAGGGACATGTAATCAGTCCATGCATAATTTTCTGAGGATTCAATCTTCTGTCTCTTCAATTCCATGTTCTCCTCCTGCATTGCAGTACACAGATATGATAGCATAACGCATTAACCAGATGACAGGGTCTTTCACTTTAATATCGAAGCCAAAATTTTAAGGGCAGCTTATCATCAGTTTCCTTTCACTAAAATGACCATCATCAATTCTTCTTAGGTGTATATGGAAAGCTACTTTTGCAGATATACAGCAATGCGCCAATGCTACTCAAAATAAAAAACCAGCTTGATTTTCATTCTATACATACAAGACTGTACCACACCAAACAGCTATTAGATTCATCTTCCACTATATGATGATCCTGTAACAATTGCATTTAGGGACACATGGGGTTTTGACCAAAAAAAAAAAAAAAAACCCCTTTGAATTCAACTTTTTTGTTTTCAACTCTCCTGTATAAGATTAACCTATCACGCCCCGGGTCCAAGGCGTGACATGACCTATTCAAGAGAAATCAAAAAGATAGTTGAGCTTTTTTGGCATGCGTATTAATAAATAATAATGTCATTAATTAATTATATATACTGGTATATTTGGACCACCCATACATACCTTGTCTTCAATATGTTTAAAAATCTGACATTGTACTTTTATTATTATAGCCATTAGCCCCCATACTTATATGTAAATATACAATACCCACATGGGCCACATACATATAAATTATAATTTCTTATTTTTTTAACATGTAAATTATAATTTATAATACTGACAATATGACATGGCAGCTGAGTGAAGCTGCTGAGGCTAAAGTGTGCCTGTGATAATTAGTAGTCCTAGTGGTCGCAAACTCGCAAGTCGCAAGTCGCACAGCAACGTAGTTAATAATAGTGGTCCTAATCTGGCAGCCGTCCAAATCGTACGGCTGAAAAGCGTCCACTCTACAAAGTGGGCCCTCACACTCGCTCTCCGTGTCAAACTCGTACGTGCATTCGAGTGGTATAAATTATAATGAAATGCAGTGAAAGGGACCTCTTTTAAAAAACAAAGTCAAACACTTCGGAGGTAAAGCCATTGGGCCCATCGGCCCAGCATCGAAACAAGATCAAATCCTAACCGTTGGATTAACAAGCAATATGGTGTACGTACCCTTAGCTTGTCTAATGCGACGGGGCTGTCACTGAGGTATTTGACGGCCAGGGTCATGGCCATAGGGACAGTCTCCTCTCCCGGGATCATCATCTCTATGATATTCCCTGCGATGAAATCCAACGGCAGCCGTTGGGGGTCGTTTGAGTCAACGCTATCCCGTAAGAGCACGTCCACCGCGTCGTTGACTGGACCTCTTTCTTGGGTACTACTATTTTCCATGGCCATCTTTCTCTCCTCTGCTATCTTCCCCACCATCTTCAACAACCGCTCCCTAGCCTGCATCATTGCATCCACACTAATAATACCAACACAATAAAGCTAATAATAATACAATAATGTGTCGGAGTATTCTACTTGTTACAAATAAATACGATATAAAGTGATCGAGTTTAAATTTGAATAAACAAAGTTCTGTCACATTATTAGATGAACATACTTTGATGAGTAGCACTGTAGCAGTGCCCGAAAGTGAAATAGTACCTAAAGTAATCATAATTGAAACAAAACCCTACATCATCTTTCTTACACAGACACATACATAGCTTTTTACCTTGAGTGATTTATATAGTCTAGTTCCAGGGAGCTTGATAGGTATGCATATTAAACCTTTGATGAATTCTTCAAATTCTTTCTTGAGAAGTTTCAAATCTTCACCAGGACCAACACTCATTAAAACTTTAACCAGAACTTCAAAGGTAATCTGAAACACCCAAAAAGGCAAAAATTAAGCTAGTGTAGGGTTAGTGCTGTCATATATATAGCAGTACAATTATATAATAAATGGTATTAATTGGCATGCAGTAAAAGTAGTAGCTAGGGAGGGACCTTTTGGGTTTCATCTTGAACGTAAATGGGCTGATGATGGTGCATGTGTGGTCTCCAACGAGCCAAGGTGAGCTTGACTGAGTTCTCAATGTCTCTGGTGATTCGGGCTTTGAATTGTGGGGATTTGAGGAAGCCACCGATAAGTGCATGCAGTCTCTTGTGAAGGTTTCCATTAATTTGGAGAATAGAATTTTTTCCCAGTAGCTCTTTTATTGATTTTGGGTAGGCAGGAATGAAGGCATTGCCATGGTTCTGTAATACCACCTTGTTCACTTCGGCATTTGTGGACACTATGATTGGGGTTCCCAGTATGTGTGTTTTGAACACCTTCCCGTACCTGTATTTGTATAAGATCGAGAGAGGGAGAAAAGAAAGAGAGAGATTGTTATAAAGAGAGCTTCTTTGGTAAAATATTTGTATGGTATACAAACATATCTTATGATAAATAAAAAATCTATATTCCAACAGTAAAAAGATAAACTCTTCAACATCCAAAGATCAAATGTATAAGTATATGACATGTAATGGTTGTATTGTACAATTTTTCTTATCATGATTTACTTATAATTAATTTGTTAGCAACTTGATTATAGGAAGAGAGGGGGATTTTATTGGGAGGCTGAAATGTATGAAGAATAGGCTGAAATGTGGTAGTAATGCTGGGTGTGCCTGCAGAAGCAATAAAAGTTTGGGGAGTCTAAGGCCTAGTGTTACTAGTTAGTGCAGAGCAGAGCAGACTAGCAGAGCAGGCTTTTCTTTCTTTCTTTCATTCATTCATTCATTCATTTACTTGTTGGGTGTTCTTTTTTCCCTCTTGGGTTTCTTTCTTTGTTTTGCTATTGTCACCACCTGTCATGAATGAACAAATCCTATTCTTTTATGCTTTATTTATATATGTTGGTAACACTCACAATCTCTACTTCTTTTTTTAGGTGTGGTAGGCAGATTAAGACATAGTTAAAACTTTATCTAACATTAGTATAAGTTTTGGTTCGGTTCAATAACGTTATCCCCTAACTTTCCTTCTTTCTCATCTTTTTTGGTACATGTTAGATGATTCTCATTAAAAGCTATAGCTTTACCCATTCGAATCTCTTTACCACACGAACCGATCCAAGACTTAAAAAAAAAAGGTATTTGGACAGTACTTATATTTATATATATACACACGCATTAAACAACAATTAATCAATGGTTGAATGTTTGGGAGTCAAGTCAAAACAGTAGCCCAAATACTGATAATTCCTGCTACTACTTGCTTCAATCTCTATATGGTTGATCATCAACATGCATCAATAATATTGATACTATATATGTGTCTTTATCATTGACAGCATACGCAGGAGAGAACATATCTGTTAAGTATATCAGATGTGGTTTGAGAGAAAGAAAGATGCCATTGTGATTAAAATATTTGCACGCTTTACATAGTGTAACATTAACACCATAATCACACGATTAGGATAATCAAATATATAGTTTTGGAATCAATAAAAAATAATTATTTTCGGAAAAATACAATTAATTTTTATAAGCACCTACTAATGGAGGAGACAGGGAGATCAACAACAAATCTGAGTGAAGAAGGTATTGGAGGGCAGAAAATGATGATGAAGATTGAAGAAGAGAATGAAGGCTTACAGAGATCTGCGTTTTTCCATGAAACTGACAGGTCGAGAGGTGTAGCCACAAGCAATGAAGTCAAGGGTTTCTCCTATCAAAGGCCAACCTAACTTCCCTTTGGGAACTCGACCCTTTTTGTAATTCTGGCTTTTGTTCTTCTTCTTCTTCTTCTCCTCGTTAACCCAATACCATGTTCCTACTATAATTAATCCCACCAAAACCCAGCTTCCTATAACCCCTTCCATCCTCACAAAAAACCTTGTTAGTTAATTTCTCTTTGATTGAACACCTTGTAATGTAATGTAACCCTAGCTATATATCTAGTTGTAGAAACTAGAAACTGTAACCTTTTTTTGAGGTAACCCAGCTTCTCACTCCATGCAGCTACCTAGCTAATTAGCTCTCTCTGGTCTCTCTCTATATATATGTGTGTGTGTGTGTGTGTGTGAGAGAGAGAGAGAGAGAGAGAGCTTCTGTGCTTGACAAGTCAATGGAGAAAGAGAAACTTCAGTCAATGGAGAAAGAGAAACTTCTTGTTTGTAGTTTGTCCTTGTGGCTGGCCTGGGGTAAATTGAATGGAGCTAGAGGGGGGGGAGATAGCTGTCTAGAGTGAGAGATTCGGAAGATCTAGGGGTTTCAACAATCATTAAATGAGGTGGCCATATTGGGTGCACCAAATGTGACACGATTCTTCATTTTGTATCGACTGGACTCCTCTGTCATTTATATACACATCCAACCCCACCAACAAAATATGAAAATTAATTGTCCCAATCAAGTTTAAGTTTAATTACAGAAAACTTAAAATTCAATTCATTTTATAAATTTTTTTAGATTAAAATTAGTAGTGATTTAAGATTTTTAGTTAAATTTTTTATTTTTCTTTTTTAACAGCTTTATGTTAGATTTTAACTCCAAGCTTTTAGGTTTCGCCCAAAATATCAGAGTTAAAACCTAACATGCAGCCTCTATAAAGCCCACTCTACACCCTAGAAGGGGAAATACCCTTCAAATGGGAGAGATCGAATTTTATTATAAATTAAAATAATTTTCTTATAAATTAAAAAAAAATTTATAAATTATTATGAATTAAAATGATTTTCTTATAAATTTTAAAACACTCCCGATCTCCATCTAAAAATTATTTTTCTAAAAGTTCTAAGCCTAATTATCTCTTTAATTAATCGTGAATCTCATTAATTTGCTAAGAAAATTATCCATTAAGAAAAAAAAAATATATATATACAATAGCATTCCATAACGAATCAGTTAGTAAAATAATATGACGCTAACTATCTTTTTTTGTCTACTTTACAATGTGATCCATTTTATATATATATTCTTGCTTATGTTTTATATGTTGATATTATAACTATTTCGCAAATGACCTCATGTTGAGATTTATGACAAAGCGATTTGAGTCTAAAAACTAATATTTAGGGGAGTGTTCCCAATTCAAAATTTAAAAGTCCAACCAAATCTTGATATTCTCAATTTCTCAATTAGAATTTTAATGAATTTCATAGAAATCTAAGTGTCTTTAACTCAGATTTTAATGGATTCCTTATAAATACGGGTGTTTTAAATAATTCATGGATTTCATTAATAAATGATGAATTTTTTACACATAACAAATTTCATGAGAATTCAGCTAATTTTCCTTATTTTGATGGATTCTATGAATTTTAAAATATATTAAAATCTTAATTGGGGACACCCCTTAGAGTTTATATTGAATAGACAATCAAAATAAAGTTTTGGTGTCTCAAACTCGGATTTTAATGGATTTTAAAAGTCCAATAAAATATAGGTATCTCAAACTCATATTGTAACAGACTTCTTAGAAATTCGACCAGGTTTCCTAAAAAACTCATGGATTTCATTAAGTGAAGGATTTTGGTGGATTTGGATGAATTTTATTTACATAACAAAAACCATGAGAATTTCAGCCAATTCCTCTTAAATTTTGATGAATTTTATGAAATTTTCAACTCTTTTAAAATCTATTAAAAGTTCGAACCCTTAAAACAATGAGAGATAACTAGATAAGCACAATGTAGCACATAAAATAAAACATAAAACAAAAAATTCACTCTGGGAGATAAACTAACATGTAAACCATTAGTATATATAATTTGTGTCTTGTAATTATTGGTCATGTGCTAGTCGTGAGATACATATTCTATACGACGGCTATAGGAGTTTTTGTCTCACTGTTGAATAATATCTCATGAATTTAACCATTTTTGTCTATGGTAGTTTTGGCATAATGCAGAGAAAGCTATGACACGAGGCTCTCGATGATGGATGACTTTTCACCATTAACTCAAGAGAAGAACGAAATAAAGAACAAAGATGAGGAGGATGATCTTCTAGCATTAATTGTAAGTGATATTGATAATCTGATGTGGTTTTCGATAGAGCTTATAATAATGTCGTTTCAAGCTTGGATGATGTTCATTAAATATTGTATTATTTTCCAGTAAATTAATAATAAATTCCAAAAATAACTGATTTTTTCTCCAAAATTAAGTTTTCGAATTTTTTAAGTGCATTATTCTTTTTTTGTTTTGTTTTATTTAAAGAATGAAGATTCAAATATCTGTGGAAAAAAAAAAATCACTTAACTAGAAATTTTTTTTTTTCACTCAACTAATAACTAGTTAATTTTAACTTTTAATTTTTAAGTGTATTCGTATATTGTAAGGTCTTTACTATATAGAATAGCAAGGAAATTGTCAGAGTTCCCTACTTCCTATACTTGTTCGATAAAAGTTAGATTTATGGAATTTTATTGGTGCTGAGTAGTCACATGTTGATTATTATGACTTCAAAAAACATGTGAAAAACAATGTAATAACTTCTGTAAAAAAAAACATTTATAATTGCATGCAATAAGTCAATAACTTAAGTAAGAGAAGATAAACTAAAAAGAAAAGGACAAGGGTGGTGACTACTGAAGGGTGAGTGGTGACAGGTCTAGTCGCCTATCTCTTATGGTACTGGTGGATCTGTGGATGTTCTCTCACGCGCCTTAAGAGAGATGTGCACTGCGTGTGAAGGGCCCAATTCCAACCAACAAGAGGGAATAGCCCATTGGGCCGTGTAGAGGGTGGACAATGCTATTCAGACCACCCTAAATTGCTAAGTTGACCACCCTATTTTAAATTTCTAACTTTACCCTTAAAACAAAAATATTTCAATTTTGTTTGTTGGGTCATTCGACAGTTATCTACCGAAATATTTATGGTTATTCGACAGTTATCTGCTGAACATTGGTGAATTATTCGGTGGATAACTACCGAATGGAAATGAAAAAGGCATTCGACAGTTATCTGCCGAAATATTTGCATTTATTCGACACTTATCTGCCGAACATTGGTGGATATTTCGGTAGATGACCAGCGAATGGATCTGGGTGATTTTATCATGTTTTTGCAATAAAGGGTAAAATAGGAAAAAAGTTGAAAAAAATTTATTAGGGTGGTCAACTCAGCACAAAAAGGTGGTTTGCATAGCCTCCCTCTTCCTTTTATTCTACACAAGTATGTGAACCTCATGTTTAGAGTTACTTTGTGTTATGGAGGCATTCTCTAGTACAAGAGCGTTCCAAAGCTGATGGTGCAGTACCTTCAAACATTCTCTTACATCTCGTATTTCTTGATTCAAAAAAATCACTGTGTTATGACACAAAAATGAATGTTATGGCCCGTTTAGATGGAGCTATTTCATGGGGTGAATTTGGAGCCCAAATCCAAATAATCCGTCGGCTGATTTCCTCCTTGCTCCATGTTTTAAAATGTGTGGTTGCTAGGGTTCGAAAGTCCAATCTTATACACACCCAAATAAACTCTTAACCAACTAAGCTAAACATATATTTATGTTTAATTGTCTATTTTAAATATTTATCCTATATATAATGATCACTCACTGACCAATTCCCCGCTCACCTAAACATTCACTCACCACAAAGTGAGAAATTCAATGATCGAGATTATCTATTTTTTATGTCCATTCTCAAGGGTTATTCTTGTAAAAAATCAACCAAATTGGTTATTGTTTGGTCCTCCAACATATGCGGACAAATACAATTTGTCAAATAAGGTTGAAATAATGTTGATAGTAATACATTGGCTAAACAGTTTCCGATTTGGCTGGTTTTTTACAAGGATAATATTTGAATGATTTCCTAAAATATAAACGGTTTCGATTATTGAAATTCGTTGTTGGGTGATTATGTGAGCAGGAAATTCCCCCGCTCTATAGTGAGTGAGTGATTATTTCTAAGGTCCATTGACTTTAGGTACCAAATTATAATGTTTTTTCATTTCAACTACTAAAACATTTATGTCATTTCACTTTAGGTACTAAATTTTAGTTTAAGTATCAACTTTAAAAAACATGGTTATATCGAACTGTGATTGTCTAACAATCATAACTTTTTTATTGATTTGTTGTTTTTTCAATATTTGTAAGGCTTAAACTTTAATGTTTAGTCTTTGGGTTATAGGATTTCATCCTCCAAACCTAAATCAAAATTATGAAACCCTTAAAAATTTTGATTTTTTATAAATTTTAAATAGTCACAACTGTGACTGTTCGACAATTACAACTGTAACTGTTCAACAGTCACAACTGTATAATAAACTGATTTGTGATCTAATCCAAAATATTTTACTCTAGGTTAGTACCTAAATTAAAAAAATTAATGTTTTGCTGCTTTACTAAAAAACTATTGATATTTGGTATTTAATCCTAATTTTCTATTATTTCTATATCCTATATTACTAAATATATGAAAAGAGAATTATATTTCATATATTTTATTTGTAATCATATGTTTAAATTCTTAAACTGTAAACAAAAAAAAAAAAATGAAATCCTCACACTTAATTTTTTATCCAAACAACAGAATTTTAAATCCAAAGATTTTAAATACAAGGATTTATAAATCCAAATCCAAATCTCCATCCAAACGGCCCTTAAAGTATGCATTTCTATGCAAATGAATGGCTGCCATTTGCAATGGGCAGCAAGTGGTTAGGTTGCTGCATGTGAAAGATGTGGTGCTGTGCAGGGTCAATGCTGGCTCATTGACCACTTTTTATTTGCTTCTATGCTTGCTTGGTTGGACTATGATGGACAATTGAAGTGACAAGTGCAATGTCACTCATTAGCATATTGGTCATGAGTGCATGCAATCACTGGATGAATTCTGTGATGGAGACCCAATACCATTGCATTATTTCTGACTGCTTTCATAATTGTCATCCCTGTTGGGCTACTTTGGGTCAAAAGGACCATCGTGCCAAATTTGGGGATGGCAATTTTTGAAATGTCGGAGTTGGTACTTTGAAGATGTAATAAAGTGTCTCAACACTCATTAACCTATGTAAATTAGGTGAACGAAGAATGAAGAAATGACAACGGTGTAGCATGTACTTTTCATTTCATTATTTAACTTTGAATAGGTATGTATAATCTGCTGAATTTACATTCATCAATTCAAACCAATGGAAGCCTATTTGAGAGATTAAAGGTGTGGGGGTGTGGGGTGAAAAGATGAAAAATCTCATATATCAAACTGCATGTGTTTTTTTTTTTTATCAGATCTTCATCACAACTCGTTAAATAACCAATACAAAAACGATGCAGTAGCACCCTAAACCATGTTGAAGTCGGAGTCACTTGTCAGTCAGAATATCAAAGCTCAAATGCAGCACTTTTGATCTGACCATTATTTATTAATGTGCACATTTATGAACAGCTTTGTTCAACTTCTACATCCACATGCAACAGTTTCTTCATCCACAATGTTGTAAAACCAGCTCAATTTACTTATAGCTAGCAATATATAGCCTCTCCAAATAGTGATGTTCTTGTAGATTTTCAATATACGAACTTCAACATAATCACCCATTATTGGGTTCCTTTCCTCATTTGAATCAATATCTCAATGTAGTAACAACCCATTAACAAAAGAAACTCTATGACCTCTATCACTCTTGCCAATGAGTTCTGTATTTGGAGCTCTCTAGCTTATTGGGTCCTACTAATACAAGTTGGACTACCTGTGAGGCTGTGAGTCATAACATTGACCTGTGCTCTCACAGAAAAGCCTCAATAAGTTCAGTCAGCCTTCTCTGCTTCAATTTCTCTAGAACATCATCAACATAGTTCCTATGTGCATCCCTCATACTATATGCAAACATGTAAGCCATATCATAACCAACAGCCTTTACAAGGCTCAGTGTGTCTGCATGTTCCTCCTCAGGTCTCCCCACAAAAACCTGAAAAAAGAAACAAACATGTTAGAAGGGGATCGCTTCATACACTGAATGGAAAAGAACAATTGGTAGGTTATAATTATCTGGTAAACGAGCATAAGAACATGTACAATAGCATTCTTGTGTAAAGAAGGCAAGTTAATGAATACAGGAGGACAATTGTTAAGAAACTACATTTTAGTTTACATATCCACATTAAACATAGAAATACATGCTTATAATAAATAAACTTATTTATTATAAGTTTAAACTATATTAATGGTAGATATCTAGATGATCGAATATACAAAATAAATATGTAGATATTGGTGATGATGATTAATTCAACAAATATGTAAAACCTAATATTCCAATCATAATTTTTGCCGGAGCTATTGCTCGATCCCGTATGAGGCTTCATGCCTCTTTTGTGTTCTCTTTCCTTGTTTCATGTCTTTTCCCCTATTTCTTTGCCCAAATTCTGAAACCCTAAATCCATCATTTCTTCTCCATTTTTCTCCCCCCACCACCCTTACTCCACCCCTTCCTCTTCCCTCTAGCTTGTGTTTGGGGCCTTGGCTTTGTTCTTGTTGGAATTCATTTATAATCCATTTGACTTATTTTCAATTCTTTTCCTCTTTTGGCTGGTAAACGTAAATCCATTGGAAATTTGAATTCACTTCCATATAAATATATTCTTTTCTTTAATTTCTTTCTATGTACATCAGTTACGTTACCTCTACCAAATTCATGGGAAAAAGATTAACAAACCCAACCAAAAAATTCAGAACCAATGTATTTGAAAAAATTTCAAATAAAAGAAAATAATTAATAATGCAAATTCAGAACCAATGTATATCAAACTGCATATATATTTCAACAGATCATCAGCACAACTCAGTTAAATAATCAGTACAAAACCGATGCAGTAGCACCCTAAACCATTTTGAAGTTGAAGGTTGGGATTCGGTGAGAATGTCAAAGCTATACTCTAAAAGAGTCACAGCGGAACCAATTTTCATGAGCAAGGACGACCAAATGCAGCATTTTGAACTGATAAAATTTCTACCCCTTCGACATTTGACAAACATGAATAAAGTAACTCTGTGATGATATACCATATAATGAAGTAAAACTATTATGAAACATTCACGAACAGCTCAACTAGTGTGCACATTCATGAACAGCTCTGTTCAACTTGTACTTCCACAGGCAACAGCTTCTTCATCCACAATGTTGTAAAACGAGCTCAATTTACTTATAGCAATAGGCTCTCCAAATAGTGACGCTCTTGTAGATTTCAATATACGAACTTCAACATAATCACCCACTACTGGGTTCCTTTCCTCATTTGAATCAGCATCTCGATGTGATAACAACCCATTAACAAAAGAAACTCTATGACCTCTATCACTCTTGCCAATGAGTTCTGTATCTGGAGCTCTCTTATTGGGTCCTTCTACTAATACAAGTTGGACAGTTCCTACCTGTGAGTCATAACACTGACCTGTGCTCTCACGGAAAGCCTCAATAAGTTCAGTCAGCCTCCTCTGCTTCACTTTCTCTGGAACATCATCAACATAGTTTCTATGTGCATGGGTTTTCTCCCTCATGCTATATGCAAACATGTAAGCCATATCATAACCAACAGTCTTTACAAGGCTTAGTGTATCTGCATGTTCCTCCTCTGTCTCCCCACAAAAACCTGTAAAAAGAAAACAAACATGTTAGAAGGTGAAACACTTGATACGCTGAATAAAAAAAAGTACAATTGCAGGTTATAATTATCTGGTAAACGGACATAAGACATGTACAAAAGCATTCTTGTGCAAAGAAGGCAGGCTAATGAATACAAGAGGAAAATTGTTAAGAAAGAACATTTCAGTTTCCATCTACATTAAAAATAAAAATACATGCTGAAATTTTCTTCTCACCAAAGTTGTTTGCCCAAGTTTTGTAAGCAAGATTACCAAAATTGTACAAAACTTTGATAAGACCTCTTACCACATATGAAATCACTGCTGATGCCCACATCTGGAATTATTCTTCGTATCTTTTGCACAAGATCTAAGTATGCCTCACGGGTATAGCCCCGACGCATTCTTTCTAGCACCGTGCTACTCCCAGTTTGTGCAGGCAAATGGATACATTTACAAATATTATGTCTGTCTCGCATTAAATACAGTAGATCATCAGGGAAATCTTTAGGGTGTGGGGATGTGTATCTGAATCTCATCTCTGGAAATTCTGTGGAAAGTCGATCCAAGAGATCAGAAAAACGCGAACCTACTTTTTTCACCTTGCACATGCTGTTAAAGCCTTCACTGTATTTCCAATTAGTTCCTGTTTCAACTTCCTTTTCATACTCAGAGGCATCATTATAGCTGTTTACATTCTGGCCCAGCAGTGTTACCTCTTTCACACCTTCTGTCCAAAGTTCTGCCACCTCTCTCACAATTGATTCCACAGGACGTGATCGCTCTCTGCCTCTTGTGAAAGGAACGATACAAAATGAACACATATTGTTGCAACCCCTCATAACAGAAACAAAAGCACTAATTGAATTTTTGGAGATCCGAACTGGACTAATATCAGCATAAGTCTCCTCCAGTGAAAGAAGAGTATTGATCCCTTTCTGACCATAGTCCACATCTTCCAATAATCTAGGCAAATCCCTATATGCATCAGGCCCACAAACCACATCGACCATTTTGTCAGCATCTAGTATCTTGTCCTTTAACCTCTCGGCCATACATCCCAAAACAACAACCTTTGGAGGGCGTGTGGACTGCGACCTCCCTATCTTGACATTGCTCTTCCAGTGCCTCTTAAGAAACCAAAAGTAATTAAGCCGCTGCCACACCTTCTGTTCTGCATTGTCCCTGATAGCACATGTGTTAATGAAAATGACCTCTGCATTCTCAGGAACATCGACCACTTCACTATATCCAGCATTCTTCATGATAGACAGTACGATCTCCATGTCATTAATATTCATTTGACACCCATAAGTCTCATGATAGATACGGCCTATTGCAGGAACTTCCAAAGCTGTCACACTCCTACACATAAGAAAAGTATGACATACAATTTGCAATATGCAATTTGGGTTTAACAACATTCAAAAACGTTGATCAACATTTGCTGGGTTTCTTTCTTTGTATATCCAACTGTCCTCTATGAGCTATCAGGAAACAAACATATGCACTAGCATTGCATCTCTTATAACCCATTAGCAAAACCAGAAATGTCAAATTATAAACCACAAAAACGAGAGCGTGGGAGTGGGAGTGAACTCACTGAGGCTGAGCTTCGGAAGTGGTGAGAGCGGCTTGAGCAATGAAGGAGCGGAGGCTTGGGCCCTCGGACTGGTTAGACTGAGAGAAGCTTCTGGAGAGATTGCGACGACCAAGACTCCTCCTTTGTGCCAGAGACGTGCGCTGCCGGTGGTAACATCCGGAACTGGAGCCTTCTGGTTTCCATGAGAGAAATCTGAGACTGAACCAGCATCGCCTCTGGAGCTTCAGCCGCAGAGCACAGTGAGGCTGGTTCAAGATTGAGGACAGGGACGAGAGCGAGGACGCCATTAGTGGGAGATAGTGCTCCTGCTTCGGCCTCAGACTCAGAGAAACTGAGAATATAGGATAGGGATTGCGATTTACGACTCACGAGGAAAAAACCGGTAATAATCTCAGGAACGACATGTCGTTTGTCTAGGTTGGGCCGGCCCAGGGCCCAGTTAAGCCCTCTCTTTTTTTTTGGTCTGAAATATGGGATACCAAGTCCAGTTTCAGCTGGAGCTGACACTGAAACGGAAACTGACACTGAAACGAAAACAATGGAGAGGTTGAGAGCCACAGGTCGTCTCCTCAGATACGGTCCTAATAAGTCACTCTTTGATCGTCGATTGAACCCTAATTCTCAGAATTCAATCTACAACTCCGCTTCAGGTACTTTACTTTCAGTACAGTTTTTTTTTTTTTACTTCATCGCCAATTTGAGTACCTTCTTATGAAATGCTATATATTCTCTATTATAGTTTGAAAAAGAGCAGAGTTTTGTGTTCTAGCTACAAGTGGGATGAAAATTAAGGAATGTGATTGTTTGTGATATTTGTGAAATGCTTCGTTTGGTTGCTCAGAAATGGTCTTGAAGAAAACAAAAGAGAAAAACTTTTTCTTTTTCGGTTATTGGGGCTCAATGCTGGTATTTATTTTTTTTTGGTCAATGGATTTACAGGGTTATAGTGACAGTTAATAAACCTGCTAATAATTGTATGGTGGGAAATAGACTCTTGTTATGACATGTTATGTTGACGGACTAAGAATTAGAATCATTGATTAGATAGAATTATGTTTCAATATGTGATTCAGATTCAGTCTTACAACATAAGACTTAAAAAGGAATTTTATTGTCAAACAGGTTATGCAAATCACTATGGCGACAAGTGCAGAGATTTCCAACTCTATAATGATAATCACAAGTGGAATGTTCAGATATGTTTTGGCTTCTTAAGATATCATGGACAAACTTTCCGAAATTCTATGGAAAATGATCTTCTTGAAAAGACAAGGAGATTCCAGTACCGATGTTTTGGTTCAGGGGCTGCAGAGATTCAGAGGAATCCTTCTTTTTCGACATTAAATTCTGATGATATCAGCTATTTTAAGGAGATATTAGGCGAGAAGAACGTAATTCAGGATGAAGAGAGGCTGGTGACTGCAAATACAGACTGGATGCACAAATACAAAGGCTCAAGTAAGCTTCTGCTGCAACCTCGGTGCACTGAGGAGGTTGATTTCTTCTTCCTCTTCCCGGAGTCTTATTATTACTATACAAGATTCAGATTCCTATAGCTTTTAAACTCTTGTATGCCTCATATTTTATGCTTTTTGATATTGAAGAATGTATTACCAAATTAAGGGCTTCTATGTATTTATTTACTTACATATTTATTTCCTCCTTGCAGGTCTCTCAGATTCTTAAATACTGTAATTCCAGATGTTTGGCTGTTGTTCCCCAAGGTGGAAATACTGGTCTTGTGGGCGGAAGTGTTCCTGTTTTTGATGAAGTAATGTGGTTTGTTCTGCTTCTTCAATGGATGAGAGTGATTACTAATGGCTTTTTCTAGCATCTACCTAAAATTTCAGAAATAAGAGTTTTAGTTGTATTTTTTTTTATTGTGGCATAATGTATTATTAATTACAGTATATTTAAGCTGTGTGGTTTTGCTAAAGATCTATCATACTTCTGATAATTTTACCTGAGTAGCCTTCTATGGTATAATTTTGCAGGTGATTATCAATATGAGTTTGATGAATAACATAATATCTTTGGACAAGGTAGATCTGTTATGCCATTATGTTACAGTTTAAAGTTCTTCAACTTCTTTCTCCATCCTTTTATATGTTCAAATGTGGAATGGCTTCTTTTCCTCATGGCTGAAGACTCTTCCTGTTATGCATTTATTGAGTTGTAGTGTTATATTTTTATTTAAGCTGTATTTTTTATCAGAAGGAGGTTTTCCTCCTACTTTTGGTTTTTAGAGTCTTTTGAAAGCATTCTCGCGTCTTTCATCTCAACAAATGCTATCTCTGTCTTAAAATTTTAGTGATAATTATTTATTTCTGGTGCAACAAGAATTCCTGAAGTCAATTTTACCAATAGTTGCAACAAAACAACTGCATGCTTATGAAGTGATTCCCTGATGCCTACTTTCAGGTGAGTGGTATACTGGTATGTGAGGCAGGATGCATATTGGAAAATCTGATTACTTTCTTGGACACCCGAGGGTAATTTTCTGTAAATTATCACTTTCTTGGCTTACAGCACCTGCAATTTTCCATTAACTTTATCAAAATGACAAGGTCAGATGCCATAAAATAGAGCTACAGTTTGATGTATTAATTATATCTCCTCCCTCATAACCTATTCCTGACCTGCCCACCTGCTGTTTCCTTTTTAGTAATTAGATGCTTCTTTCTGCAATTCTTATCTCTGACTATGCAACATTCTTATGATCCAATTTGGGAATATATACTGTTCCAAACTGTTTCATTGTCGCACGTCTTTCCCATTTTTCCGATAAAAATCTAGCATATTTTCTTCTCATATTTAAGCATTATGCTTTCATTCAGATTTATTATGCCACTGGACTTAGGTGCAAAAGGAAGTTGCCATATTGGTGGAAACATTTCAACCAATGCAGGCGGTTTGCGCCTTGTCCGTTACGGATCACTTCATGGAAATGTACTTGGTGAGAAATGTTGTTATCTCTTTTACTTTGATGTTGGACCGTAGTCTGCCTCAGACATCATTGTTATCTGAGTTTAGAATGCACATTACTTTACACCATAAATTATGGACTTCTGCCCAAAAAAAAAAATTTGTTTTGATGTCTAAAGTATTTAAGAGCTGCTAGCAACTTGATATTTTGCAATTCTAATGGCATGGTTCTTGTACTGAAGTATATTTAATGGATCTTACAGGTCTAGAAGTTGTTTTGGCTAATGGTAATGTTCTTGACATGCTTGGGACTTTACGCAAAGATAATACTGGGTATGACCTAAAGCATTTGTTCATAGGTATGTACTGACACTTCATGGTTTTTTATTTTTGTGTAGAAGACTATGGTATTTTTAGTGAGGATGTGATCATAGAATACTTGTTAATCAATGATGTAGGAAGCGAAGGATCTTTGGGAATTGTGACCAAGGTTTCCATACTTACCCCTCCAAAGTTATTTTCAGTAAATGTAGCTTTTCTTGCATGTCAAGATTACTTTAGCTGCCAGGTAAGATTAATTTTGTCGTACCGGAAATTCTTTTTAAATTTTGCTAAGTTAAGCCCAGTAGCATGTGCATGTTGATATCCAGTTATTATTATGTTTCTCCCTCTTAAAGGGAAGAAAAGTGTGGCTCCTCACCTTTATGCTATAATGTTTATCAGAAACTTCTAGTGGAAGCAAAGGGGAAACTTGGGGAGATTCTATCTGCTTTTGAGTTTTTGGATAGCCAGTCACTGGATTTGGTGAGCTTTCTATGGCAGATTAGATATTGTCTTTATTTTTTCTTTGATGTTATCTTTTTTGGATTTGATGAGCTTGGTGTACACTGTACACCTAACACCTATAGTTACAACTAGAAAACTATTTTGCCTCCTCTTTTCAAGTTCAATGCAATTATGCTCCTGTTCAAATATCAAATGCATAGAACTCGTAAAATTGTATGTTTTGTGCAATAAAAATTGACGTTTGGAGCATAACCTAAAATAACCTCACTGCCTTATCACTATTTCATTTTCAAGCCTACTCATTGTATTTTACGTAGCAGGTCCTGAATCACTTGGAAGGCGTTCGTAATCCGTTACCTCCCACAATGCACAACTTTTATGTTTTGATTGAGACAACAGGCAGTGATGAAACTTATGACAGGTTACCTCTTTTTCCAATTCTAATTTAGTCACCTCCTTGAATTAGAGTGCTTTTAATCTAGCTTGTATTAGTTTTCTTAAGCAGTGAGGTCTAGTTCCTCCTTGGTCCCTCTTAGTGGTCCTGAACCAAATATTTCCATTTTTATTTTTATTTTTAAACATGTAATCTTGAGACGAATTATGGTAAAAAAGACTGACACATGACTGAAACTAGAATCTCTATAGTCTATACAGTATCCTCGGTTTGTAATTAACAATAAGTGGCATGTTCATATTAATAAAAATGATGTGACATTAATTGGACATCTGCAGACAGAAGCTTGAAGCCTTCCTACTTCATGCAATGGAAGTTGGTTTGGTTTCTGATGGTGCTCTAGCACAAGACATAAACCAAGCATCAGCGTTCTGGCGTATACGCGAGGTAGTTTTTTTTTTTAATCTTTTTTTTTCAACAGAGATTTTTCATGATTATTCAATGTGGTGCTTTGCATTCAGGAGTAAGGAATCGATACCTAATCTTCATAAAGAAAACCACTTTTTTCTCTCTGATGTGCCTGCATTTTACTGTCTTTGGTCCCAGCCATCGTTGTTGATTGATACTAAAAGACTAGTTTTCTGGTCTACTACCTTTAGTTCAACAAAAACATTGAACAAGTTAGGGGAGTTATACAACTTATTTCTCATTATTATAATCTGTGAAGCCCAAGTTTCTATTAAATCAATAATCATCTCTTTTTCCCCGTACTTTAAAAATGCTGTCCTTGCACTCTCTGGCATGCATTCATCTTTTCTTTGATGCTCATTTAAGAATTCATTTCAGAAAATTTCAGCAGATCTAATCAGCAGCATGTGCTGCCTTTTGTGCCTTGAGCTGGCCATGTCATTACGATTTTCATTGATCAGTATCCCTCATATAAGTTTTGATGTACATGAAGAAACAAATATTTCTATCTTTTTCCTAAATGCTTAAAGTATGCCCTTCAATTGGTCTTCTATATATGATGGCAGGGAGTTCCAGAAGCATTGATGAAAGCAGGTGCTATTTACAAATATGATCTATCATTACCTGTTGAAAAAATGTATTATCTTGTTGAGGAAATGAGAACAAGACTTGGTACGTAAATGTTTCTTGTTGCTTTCATATTTGAAATATTCCTTTTCTTTTTGCTGTAGTGGCCAAATGTATAATGTATCCTCTTTAGGGGTTGGGTGGGTTAGTGAGTGGACCAACACCTGCAGGTAGTCCCTTAAAAGAGTGGTACTGTTTCAATGTGGCTTTTGTTAAGTATGGCCAGTTTAGGATTTTTTTTTTTGTTTTCAATGTGATCTCGAGATATCTATTTTTCTTTGGATTTTGGAAAATATTTATTTTAATTATTTTGATAGTACACTTTTTTTGTTTTTAAATCTTTAGGTGATTCAGCAAATGTAGTTGGATATGGCCACCTTGGAGATGGTAATTTGCATCTTAATATTTTAACTCAACAGTATGATGATAGGGTAATTTCCTTCTACCTTAGTTATAGAGCTAGTTTTATATTTTATCTTTTGCAGTTTAATTAATATCCTCAATGAATTTTCAGATTTTGACACAAATTGAACCCTTTGTCTATGAGTGGACGTCTAACCATCGTGGGAGCATTAGTGCAGAGCATGGCCTTGGACTGATGAAAGCTAATGAAATTTTCTACAGCAAGCCAACTGCTACTGTGAGTGTTATATGAAAGACTGAGATGGAGAGTGACCTACTTGGTGTTCTTCCTGCTTCCCCCTTGAGAATGTACAATTGCTTTATAGAAGCGTCTAACCATAAAATCTGTTTGGACAGGTGAAAGTGATGGCTGCCATCAAGAAAATGCTGGACCCAGAAGGGATACTCAACCCGTATAAAGTTCTTCCACACTCTCTTAATTCATAGAGCTGAAGTTAGAGACTTCGTTAGTGAGTATTCCTTTCCATTCTAAATGTTTACATGATCGTTTCCTAGAGAGTGATCTTGCATTTGTTTGTGAGATTCAGATGTTTAGGGAAAAGATGGTCACTGATCGATGCCAGCCAAAACATGGAACTGGGAGCTGACAAAATATCTTGAAACACTGTTTTCAATATCCCTTCTCATGTAACTAAACCTGAGAAATAAAATATCCATCTATGTGTCATATAATAATCCTGAGTTGTAAACTGCTACTGAGTAATATAGTTCAAGCTTTTCCAAATGTTATACCTTTCAAAGAATTTATAAGCTTATCTATTGTATTGAAGTACATGTCCAATGCAGTCCAGTCCCATTTTCTGTATGCGATTGAAAAGCTGAAACTGAGGCTTTAGTCACTCTTTACCCTTGAAGAAACTGAGGCTTTAGTCAATCTTTTCAAGAAATATTTTGGGATTAAATAATGAATTGGCCACGATTTGTTCTCTTCCATGAGATTGATTGCTTTGCTCTTAAACATTGTTTTGTTTATTTTTTCTCTTTTCTTTTGTCCTTTGAGTTGAGGAATTGGCTTTGATGCCACTTTCTTTTTTGCCTTTTGTGATGAAAAAATAATCATTGAAAATGTTTTTGTTAATGCATCCGTCACATACTTTTAATTTTTTTAATTTGTTTTAAATTTTAAAATAATTAAACAATTGTCATAGCTACTAGCCATGACAAGGCTATGGTATGCACCATGATTGGTAGATGCCACCAAAGGAGGGAGAACAAGGAGAAGGAGAGGGGTAAGAGAAAAAAATTTAATTAATTTTTTTTCGATGGTATTAAATGGGTGTGAATAAAATCACCCATAATGAACACCTTAAAGTTTGATTAGAGTTGATTATTATTTAACAAGAATCTGAAATGATATAATCCAAACATGACATGACTTGACTGCCATCCTAAATACGATTAGATGAAAAAAGGATTACTTCTAATGGATTTAAGAATCTCCCCTTCCCAAATTTATCAACATTGGAAGATTGCACCTCAAAGATTTCCAATGGACAAATTGTCCGGGAACACTTCCATTAATCAAGGCTGGAATATGCTGATCCTAATTTGCCTCAGCCAGAGAACTTTATATTGATAACTTAGAGGACAAGTCAACTGGAGACTTAGCCCACTTAAAAAGATAGAGAATAAGTGAAAAATACCAGACACTGGTTTTCTTTTTACTGCTTAGTGTGGAAATTTGGAACACTTTAACAAACTTTTTAGTAAGAAGTAATGCTGCAGCAGAAAGTTGCACCAGTTGCCTCTAGGGTTTGACTTGGTATGCTATAATAGCTTAAGAATCAAATTCTTTAGAGAAAGTTACTTAATATTCGACCCACCCACCTGTTTGTGAAAATGCTTGGTGTCAACTAGTGATTGTTGCAATTTGCAGATAGAGATTGAAATGGATGAAAAGGCAGGGCCTTATGCAGTTTGTTTTTCAGAGGAATATGAATATTTGCCACAATGAACAAAAGCCATGGAGAATATACATGAAAATGGGTGGAAAGTGGAACCTTACTTCACAGATACTGCCTGCCTTTCGGTTTTCACTTCCCTGGAGCAAAGTGCCCATTTGAAGTGGCCAAGGCATATGCTGATATGGGAAAGATATATAATTATATATACTTGCCACTTGGTCCAAAGTTCCAAACAATCAATACAAAGTAGTCACAATGGGATCCAATTCCCAACTCCATTGAGTAATTGAACAATCTTCAAGCAAGATCATCCTATGTATGTAGTCTCTTTTAGGCTCCCAATTATAAACAGATAATGATTGTCACAAAAGATGTCATTGTGTTACTTTAAATATGACAAAGGATATTATGGACAGAAATGAAAACTTATTGAACGAAAATAGTAATATATTTTTGAGTTGCAACAATTTGTAAAGTGCAACTTGGCTCAAATTACGGAAACTAAAAGTAAAATTTGGCCTATTTCTAAAATACCTCTGTTTTTATATTAACCAAATTTACTTTTCACCTTTTTACTCTATCAAAGAGTGAAAAAGTTGCACCAAGATATGTACTACTGCATTCTCAATTAATTTCAGGTATATTGTAGTTTCACTCATTTTCTTTCTTTTAATTTTTTGTTTTAATTACGTCGATGAAAAAGTCGTGCCAATGAAAAAGCCCAAAATATTAGTACAAAATGAAAAAGTCTAAAATAAAAAGGAAAGAGAAAAAGAGGTGATGTTGGTAGGTTAAAAGGGTAAAGAGTGACGACGTCGTTTCAGGGAGGGTGCTTGCTTACGCTGCTTTACAGTGGCATGAAATGCCAGCGTGGCAAGATAGAGGGATGCGATTAGAAATTATAAATACACAAAAAATTGGATATGGTGGGGAACACAGACGAGTTGTGAACCCGTGGCCGCCCGGTCCCTCTTTGTCCCTTTCGTCAACACCACCACCATCTTCACATTCTCATCTCTCTGACTCTCTCTCTCTCGCTCCAGCCATTTTCCAGAGAAAAAGCATGACCAGCTCCTCCGGCTCTGCTCGCAAGGTTTGCCCTAATTTCACACACAATCACACAAACACTTTCTTATGCCATTTCTGGTTCGTGTATTTTAATTGTTTATTGGGTTTTTGTTTTTTATTTTTGGAATTTTTAGGCTTTGAGTAAGATTGCTTGCAATCGGCTCCAGAAAGAGCTCGTGGAGTGGCAGGTCAATCCTCCGGCAGGTTTCAAACACAAAGTCACCGATAATCTCCAAAGGTCTTCCCTTTTTTCACTTTCTGTTTGTTTCCCGAGAAAGAAAAAATTCAAGGGGAAATAGAGGGAGAGAGGAATTCACAATTTATCAATCTTACACTTATTGTCTTTTTGGCTTTTCAGTTTAAAATTTCATTTTTACTGTTTTACTTAAGAAAATTCAACTGTCAGAGGTTTATTCTGCCCATTTTGATTTTCAATGTTTATGCTTTTTTGCTCAATTACTTGTTTCAATTCAATTATTGTGTTGTGGGATTTGTGATCCAAAGGTGGGTGATTGAAGTCAATGGAGCCCCTGGAACTCTCTACACTAACGAGACCTATCAGCTTCAGGTCGATTTTCCTGAGCATTACCCAATGGAAGCCCCACAGGTTTGTGCAAATCCATCAGCTTGTGTGATATATATTTTCTTGTACCTGTATTTATTATGTTGTTTTTTTTCTCATTGGGTAGATTTTAATTTTCATAAAACTGATGATGTAACCTGTTTTGGTCTGAAATATTGTGGTGGGATGAACAGGTTATATTTGTGCCTCCGGCTCCACTGCATCCTCATATTTATAGCAACGGTCATATTTGCTTAGGTAATCTTATGAGCTTCGGTTAAGCCTTTGATATCTTAAGTTACTGGAGTTTGCTCTGTTATGTGATAATTGATGTCTGATTTGTATTTAGTTACATCGTGCATCCTTTTTTTTTTTTTCTTTTCTTTTCTCCATACAAGGATTCTTTTCTTTCTCCTGATTTGCTGTATTCACTCATTTGTTGAAAGCGATAGTCTTGTCCTCATAGTGAGCTTAAATATTTTCTTTGTTACTGTTTTTTCTTACACGTTGGTTTATATCATTATTTGAAATATGTGGTCGGTGTTGCTGGTTTGCAGATATTGTCATTAACCTCAGTTTCTTGCTAAAAATATGTAGTTAGCTGACATGAATGTATGGAAAATAAACCTTTTACTCCTCTATTGGCTCGAACTAACCTCATGGCTATTGTTTTGAAGAAACTATTATGAAAGGTAAGGGGGGGACTGTTGGAGTCCCCTTAATGATTTTGCTGTCTCAAAGCTCATCTCTAATAACTGGATTGTGACCTATTGTTTTGGTGACTGATAGTGCCTAGTAAAGCTGGCCTTGGAAATCCTATTGAATGTTGAGTTTTTCTGTAGGTTTGGTTGGTCACTGCCTGCTTGAGTATGCTGAGTCTGGTCTGTTAACTAAGATAAATAATTATTCAATGGCGATTCAAACTATACATAGATACTAAAATTAAGGATGGTATAGTTGGACAACAATTTTAGGTTGTCATTTCTGATTGCTTGCTATATCAGACATTCTTCATCTCACATGAATCTCGATCCATTATGAATCCAATGAGTGAAATTTTTAGTTGCAGTAAATTTAAAAGAATATGATTTAGTATATTTTACCCTCATCTGATTGATTTATTCTTTGATATGGCATTTTGTAGATATTTTGTATGATTCATGGTCACCAGCCATGACTGTTAGCTCCATCTGTATTAGCATTCTCTCCATGCTATCAAGCTCCACCATGAAGGTTTGTGTTCCACTTTTTTTGTATCTTTGGTGCTTTCAATTTTCTTAACTAGCAAGTCTAGATCAATGTTCAAACTGGGGAATGGCCAATCATTAAATGATGGGCATGACCTTATTGTGTGTTTCAAATAAATTATTTACTAGATTGTGAATATTTTGAGGATATGTATCTGATGGCCTTTTGTCCATGCCTGCAGCAACGCCCCGAAGATAATGACCGATATGTAAAAAATTGTAGAAATGGCAGATCTCCCAAGGAGACGAGATGGTGGTTCCATGATGATAAAGTATAATAACTATGCACCTGTCTTCCGTCATTAGTTCAAGAAATTAGAATAGTTGGCTTTCCTGTTAAATATATTGAAAAATCTTGAAATAGCAGCAGCCATGTTAAATATATTGAGATTTTCTGAGCTTCTTTGGTGTTGAAATAATCATACTTACACAATAATTTGATTTGTGCTTTTTTTGATTTATGAGATTTGTATTCTATCATATTTATATTTTATGATTTAGGCCGTGATATGTGTAGCAATAGATAGTGCTGCAAACAATTAGTACATAATTATATATCTCTTTGAAAATGAGACGTCGACATGATTTTGAAACTCTTCTCGTGAAAAAAAAAAAAAAAATTAAAGAAATAGGAAAATCTAAAAATCTCCAACCTTCAGTGATGGGGAGTTATTCTATGTTCTTGCACAATGAAGTAGTGCGTGTCCACCGTACGGTCTATTCCACCAAGGTTCATCAACCTCGTAAATTTGTTTTTATCTTTTTATTTTTATTTTTTGTCAATTTGTTTGCTTGGGGGGCAAGAACTGATCTCCACGTTAAACAAGGTAACCTAATAAGAACAGGATTTGATTTATTGCTTGGGGAGCAAGGCAGTTAACTAATTAAGCGGGGCAGCGCTATGACTCTATGAGTAGTGACTATAAATACATCGGCCAAACCTTTTTCCTTGTGCTGTCTTCGGGCTTTGGGTTCTCTTACGATATCAGAAACCCTAACCCCCCCTCACTCACACTCATTGCTTAGCCAAAAAGAAGGTTTTGAGTTTGATTTGATGGCTCCAATGGTGAACGCTTTCGATCTGTTGGGTGAGGACTCTGACAATCACGTGAAAGAACTCATTGGTGTTGTGGATGAGAGGGCAGAGGCTGCCTTTCTAGCACTAGTCAAAAAGAATAAGGAGGAGGAGAAGAGGAAGATGAAGGAGAAGGAGGAAAGGAAGAAGGAAGAGGAGAAGAAGAGGAAGGAGGCAATGATTCGATCTTCCTTTTACAGAAGACAAGGAGGAGGTCCTGCTAATAATAAACCTTCTGCAAGATCTGTCTCCAGTACTACCTCCGAGAGATCCTATCACAGTGGTCCCAGGAGGAGTACTAATTTTGTAGACCAAAACCATGAAAGGGTCAATGGCGGTTATGATCAAAGGCGAAATTACAGCTATGATCAGAGACGAAATTACAGGCAGGCTAATGGGGGTTATGGTGAGAGGCGAAATTACAGAGAGGTTAATGGCCGCGGTGATCAAGGGACTCAAGAAGCAAACAATGTAAATAATGATGTGGCTGTTCTTCAGGATGGTGAGGGGTGGCAACAATATCACAGCCAACGGAATTACATTGATGGAGGATATGATGATCAGCAGCAGAGGGCTCAGGGTTATGAAAGGCGGGGGCGTGGTAGAGGGAGAGGCCGTGGTGGTTATCAAAGATGGAGAAGATCCTCTGAAACTGAAACCAATCAACCCCAACAACAAGGATTGGGGTCTGGGAAGGAGGCCGAGGAAGGCGCTCAAGCTGTTGTGGAGAGTCAACAAGATGTGGAACAGGGCAATAACCAATTGCAGAGTAATGGGGTGATTGGAAACCAAGGTGGTGGAGATGGTGAGCGGTCCAGAAGACCAAATGTTAATGGAAGTATCCGGAGAAAACAAAAGAAGAACAAGATGAATGCACCATCAGAGGATCAGAAAAGCCAAGGCAACAACAATGGTAATGCAGCTCCTGATACTTCTTCTACTGTAAGTAGTACTCTTCCTGCTCAGAAGAAGCCTAGTTTTTCATACACTTACACTTTGCAAGAATACGAGAGGAAGGTTCTTGCCAACAAGAGAAAGCCCCTGGAAGCTGCCTCCACTAACAAATCTGATGATCATGAGACCAAGAGTCTTGATAAGAAATTTGAGTCCATGCAGATTACTGAGAAGAAGAAAGACAATAACATCATCTTTGTCCACCAGCCCATTCAGCCTGCTGATCAGCTTCATAAGAAGAATGACATGAAGGTAAAAGGTCCCCAGGCCAAAGCTAACAACACCATTAATGTATTCCCGAAACCACGCAAGGATTATAGAAGGCGACCACGGTGGGGGGACTATGAATCTGATGATAAATCTGAAGGAGATCCTTCACAGCAGGCTGCTGTGGCAAAGCCAGTTTCATTTACCATGAATATTGCTGAATTTCCACCCTTAGGAAGAGCCTAAATATTAATTGTACTAATTTTATAATAGAAGTGCCATAGTCTATAGAGGCACTTTTGGATTGTGACGAAAACTGGTTCACTTTTATGAAAATTTTGCATTATTGCTTTTATTAATTTCCATGTGCAATGTGTTTCTTTAGCCACAGTAGCAAGAAATAGGTTTGCCTTCGAAAGCACCTTATTACTAATAAATGATATGCTCATTCATTGATTATTCATACTCACTTGTCAGGCTTAGATTGTTGCTCACCTCTGGATGTGGGCATTTTGTTATGAAGAAAAAATTGTTTATTATATTCATGCCTTTGCTTTCTTTGTGCCATAAAATACTGTTTATTGTCCATGATGGAGCATTTTCATGGACAATAAACAGTATGATGAAAACTAAGTTTAGAGAATATGAGAGGAAGATCACCGTATTTAGCTCATGAATAGAAGCTGAGTACATAGTTGTTTATAAAGTATGCTCTTAAAATCAATTCTTCTAGTATTATGATCTTAAAATCAGCCTTGGAGCCTTTTCATGGCTGAAATCATAGAAAGAATTAATATGCATGGCAAGAGGTTTTGGCCTTGAAATCATGAATTCATTGTTCTTTCTAGTTTCTGCCTTCCAAATTAGCACCACTACAACAGCAGTTACTTGTTATGAGTTATCTTTACCCAATTCACAAAGTGGGGGACCAGCCAAAGGATTGAGAACTTACATGTTTTCTTCTTCCAGTGAACCACCATGTACAATTAATGGAAGCTGCAACAAGAGAGTCTTTAGGAAGATAATGCAGTTTATCAAAAATGGTGCCTCAAAGTAATTGACCCTAAAAACAAAGTAATCTTCATGATAGAATATAAAATACTTGTTGACTCAAGTTTTGTATGATAAACCAATAGATTTAGAAATTTGCCAGCTTTCAGACTTTGACTATTACCCTCAAACCCACCAACTACTTTTCCATTATGCACATAGCACCTTAGTCATGACTGCCGGCCATTGAACATTAATACCTCTCTCTCTCTCTCTCTCTCTCTCTCTCTCTCTCTCTCTCTCTCATTTGAGAAAAAGAGAGCAATCATGGATCATGAGGTAAACCACCTAAGGATCAAAACCAATGGAATATGGATGCATGTAGCAGAGAAAGGGACAGGTCCTCTTGTTCTCTTGGTTCATGGATTCCCAGAACTCTGGTATGCCTGGCGCCACCAGATCAAGCACTTGGCTGAGAATGGCTACCATGTGGTGGCTCCTGATTTGAGAGGTTATGGTGACTCTGACTCTCCCCTCAACCCCAACTCCTACACCATGCTTCACATAGTTGGAGACCTCATCGGCCTAATTGACCATTTTGGTCAACAAAAGGTGAGAAACAAAAGTTTTAGTGTTTATATGTACATGTTTATGTATGTTTCTGTGGGGAATTTAAGGTCTTGACAGCCTTATATATTTTGTGATTTGTGAAGGCATATGTAGTGGGACATGACTGGGGAGCACTTGCTGGGTGGCATCTGAGCTTGTTCAGGCCTGATAGAGTGATAGGTCTGGTTACTCTATCTGTTCCCTACTTTCCAAGAAGTCCAACCATGAAAACTACCCAATCAATCAAACAAGTTTTTGGAGATGGATGTCATGTCATTCAATTTCAGGTACCTCCTTTATGACAAATTATGTTGGGAGACTGTGAATCTAGTACCATATATTAAAACAGGAATTCATATTATTTATTGGTCCAAATTAATAGTCTGACAATACGACGTGCTGTTATTATTATTTTTGGCTGAGAAGGAACCAGGAAGAGCAGAAAGAGCGTTTGCAAGGTATGACTATGGGACAGTGATGAAGAAGTTCTTTCTGATAACCAACAAAATGGTAGCTCCTCCGGACATGGAGCTTATTGATTATCTGGAGACACAATCATCATTGCCACCATGGCTAACTGAAGAGGATCTCCAGGTCTTTGCTGAGAAATATGAGGAATCTGGCTTTACTGGTCCTCTCAACTACTATCGTGCAATGGACCTGTAAGTGCATAAAACTTTCCCTTTTGTTGTTAATTCCTTTTAGCCAAATTTTTTTTCCAAAACAATCAACAACCCTCACTTGCATTAGGTACAACCATCATATGCACAGAAACTTATTCTATTCCTATTATAATAGTATACTTAATTGCAAGCATTCAACTCAATGATCAAGTTTCCTTTATCAAGATTGTGGTCCCATTCAAAAATTGTAGTGTTAACATATATGATAAGGACAACTCCACTTAACTATATTGGCATATGAATTTTTTTTTTTTGGTCAAAAAGTTTATTGGCATATGAAATTGAATCCCAATTCTCTTCCCTGCTTTCCTTTTCATGGCCAAAATAAAAATAGAAGGGAAACTTAAGGAAGTCTTTTTCTTTGGTAGAATGATCTTTTCAACAACTAAGCCAGCTGCCAAGGCTTTGACCAAGACAGCGAATAATCGTAGAGAGACCACATTTCCCAATCATATATTATAGGCTACATCTCTATCTTTAATAAGAACATATTTCACAATTAATAAAAATGTAATGCACAAATGTGGTACAAATAATTTTATTCCCGAACTACAGACCAACTCACCCATGTTGCTCAACAATATTTTTTGGTCCTCTTTTATGTTTTGTTGATCTATTACAACTAAATTGGTAAACAGGAGTTGGGAGCTTCTTGCACCTTGGCAAGGATCAAAGATTACAGTTCCTGTGAAGTTCATGGTTGGTGACAAAGATTTCGGGTTTCGATCTGCTGGCACAAAGGAATTTGTGGAAGGGGATGATTTCAAGAGCATTGTTCCAAACCTTGAAGTGGTTATTGTAGACGGCCACCATTTCATCCAACAAGAGAACCCTCAAGTAATCTCCAACGAAATACTTTCCTTCCTGCGTGAACATCCTGATGTGGATCACTGAATTTTTTTTTTTTTTTTTTTTTTTTCTGTGTCTGGGTTGAAAGATTTTTGTGCTTTGTGTTTCTTTTCTTCTTAAGACATTTAGAAAATTTGTCTATAAGCAATGTGAATTTGAAGGGTATAGGCTTTATTCTACAACAGAAAACCAAAGACTTCTATATTGAACAATTTTATTAGTTTATTCCTTGACTGCAACAAATATCAAACAGTTTAAACAGTTAACGGTTATATATAATAATTTTTCATTAATTTGTACCCAAAGTCCAATTTTTTTTTTTTTTTTTAAATAAAGTAGAATTTTTTTGATGGATGGAGGTTGAGTGATAGATGCGGGATGGTGTGTGGTTACCAATCCATTGATACATCTCGCATCTAGCAATTTACATCCCCCCTCATTAGAAATGATCGAGCTCGGAAGTAATACTTCGATCATGCTGACGGAATCAAATCATCACCTTGGGAATTATTAATGGATTATCTCTTAAGGATCACATTATCAATTTGTAAGCAAGTAATGTTAGAAAATGAAACAAAAAATATAGGGTGCTGCTATTTGCACACCCTATTTTTTCTTTTTGCACACCCCTATTTAAAAAAAAAAAAAAAAAAAAGACTATACAGCCCTTGCACACCCCTTCCTCTTCGCACACCCCATCTGTTTTTTTTTTTTTCCTTCCAAGCCCGGCAGCCCCTTTCTCCTTTCCACTCGCCCGATCACCACTTTCCTCGCACCACCACCGCGCGCAGCACCACCTTCCTCGCAGCACCACCACCGCGCGCCACCTTCTCTGTCTCACCACCTTCTCTGTCTTTGTCCGATGGCCCAACCAGCCTTTCAGCCCCTGCTCGACTTCTCTCTCTCTCTCTCTCTCTCTCTCTCTCTCTCTCCTCTCTCCCTTCTCTCTTCCCTCCCTTTCTCTGTTGCTGCAGTTGGTTCGGTAGACAGCCACCGAACGAAACTAATGGCTTCGGCAGATGACTGCCGAACGAAACTAACGACTTCGACGGATGGCTGCCGAACGAACCCGCCGGTTTCGGCGGATGACTGCCGAACGGTCTGCAATTTTTTTTTTTACTTTTGGCATGCAACAAGGAGGTGGTGCTGTGGGGTGGCGTGGCTGGGTTGGCCGGACAGAGACAAAAAAAAGGAGGGAGGAGAGAGGGAAGGAGGGAGAGAGAGAGAGTTGAGCTCGGCAGAGGCATGGGGTGGGGGAGGAGCGAGGGAGGGGGTGGGTTGGTCATCGGACAGAGACAGAGACAGAGAAAGGGTGAGACCCAGAGTTGCGCACGGTGGTGGGCTTCGCGGAGCTTGCAGGCTTCGACGGTGGTGGGCTTCTCAGCGTGGTCGGGGATGAGGTGTGTGTGTTTGTTGATTTTGGTTAGGAGGAGGAGGAGGTTGGGGAGGGTGTGTGTTTTTTTTTTTTTGTGAAATGGATAAATTAGGGGTATTAGGGTAATTGAAGGGGTGTGTTAAGAGAAATTGTATATTTTAGAAAAGAATAAAGGGTGTGTAGAAGAAAAAAAACAAAAAAAGGGTGTGCAAAAAGAAAAAAAGGGTGTGCAAATAGTGGCACTCAAAATATAATACTACAGTTACATAATTTCTTAAGTCTTAACTAAGATGAGATAGAAAGTACTTGCAATAAATTGCTTAACCAATGAGGAGAGTGTTAAGCATGATATGCTGGTGGAGTCATGGGACTAGTTTTTTTGTTTTGATTAATGGGACTAGTTAATAAGTAAATGAAAAATTTGACTATAAATATTATAGTGTGGACAGATTTATTTAAATTTAGCACTTATAAATTTATAATCTTATTTTACTAATCATGTTGTTCATGCTGAAGAATAAAAAATTGAAAGGACTGAAAGTTAAATGAGATCATTTAACAAAAAATCGGATTAATCATCAGGAATTTAGGATTATAAAATATGATATCTTGGCTTTAACAAGTAAGCCTACAATTTCTTATCCCTAGACTCTAGTAACCTTGGGTCCACACTCACATGTGCTTAGAAACTAACAAGTCTCAATTTCTATATCATATAATTTGGTATTTCAGGTCAATAAAATTAGGGGTGTGCATGATTCGAAAATCAAATCACAAAGGAATAATCATAACCAAACCAATATTTTTGAAATGGTTAATCCGAGAACCAAAACCAAACCAAACCTAGCCCAATCTAATTGGTTTGGTTAACTATAAATATTGGTTAGGATGATTTGATTATCCAGAAACCATATCACAATTGGGCTAACATATAATAAACATATACAAAATTACAAACATATATAAACTATGATAGGGAATTTGGTTTACTCTATAATTAATAGGTACTAAAATCATATAATATAAACTATATAGTTATAAATTATACAGTTTTATAAACTATAAAATATATAAACCATAATTATAAACTATAATAAACATATACAAAACTACAAACATATATAAACTATAATAGAAAATTTGGTTTACTTTATAATTAATAGATATTAAAATCATATATAAAATAATTAATATACATTATCAGTGGTGGTTCGGTTAAAACCAAAAATTTCCATATTAAAAACCAAAATCAAACTACAAAGATTAGATTGATTTTGTTTGATATCAAAAAACAAAAAAAATAAATAAAAACGATCAGACCAAACCAATCGGTTTGATTCAGTTCGAAACTCGATTTTTCGGAATTTATGCACACCCCTGAATAAAATTGCAGTAGTGCTAGACATCCCACATTTTTATACCATAATTTCATACCACCGTATGTGGCAACTTACATGGCATTCATGCATTTTATACTAAAAAATAAAAACAAAAATCCAAAAAGAAAAAGAAAAAGAAAAACTTTGTCCAGTAAAATAATGACACGTAAGATGGTATAAAAATATGGTATAAGAATGTGGTAAATATAGCATTATTCATAAAATTGTACCTTTTGCAACATAACTAGTGTTGGAGCGTTTGACACGCTATTCTTCCTTGGTCTCTGAGTCAAAGTTCTCATCTTTGGACATTCAGGGTTAGCAAGTCACCAACTTCATAAATACTTTCCACATAAAATTGAACTATATATGGCTGTCCAAGTGCCCATTTTCACACCATGAAGCACCAGTACTAGTTTTTTCTGAGACTTAATTGAGAGAAGGGAATATGATGAGTATGAGTCATGAGGTGACTCACCAGAGGATCAAAACCAATGGAATATGGATGCACATAGCAGAGCAAGGGGCTGGACCCCTTGTGCTTCTCCTCCATGGGTTCCCAGAAATATGGTACTCCTGGCGCCACCAGATTGCTTACTTGGCCAAGCATGGCTACCATGTTGTTGCTCCTGATATGAGAGGCTATGGTGACACTGACTCTCCTCTCAGTCCCAGCTCCTACTCTGTTCTTCACCTTGTAGGAGACCTTGTTGGCCTTCTTGATCATTTTGGAGAACAACAGGTTTGTGAATTGTGTTCTGTTCTTGTGTAGTGTCAAGTTTTTGTACAATTGGGTTTGTGTTTATGAGAATTTGATTTGAGTATTTGTGTCTCTTATTTGAAAGGCATTTGTGGTGGGACATGACTATGGAGCAATTGCTGCTTGGTATCTGAGCCTGTTCAGGCCTGATAGAGTCAAGGCACTGGTTGCACTGTCTGCCCCATACTTTGAAAGATCTTCAAATACCAGAAGTTCTGAATCTTTCATGCAAATGTTCGGTGATGGGTGTTATGTTATTCAGTTTCAGGTTCCCCTCTGACTCATGCATACATATAAACAAGTTCCTTTATGGTAAAAGATATAAACATGTTATTCAATTCACAAAAAAATGTTATGTGAAGCGGTAATTTTCTCTTACTAGACTGTGACTCGGATCCTACATTGAGATATGATTCCACTTCATCAATGATTCAGATTCATAGTCTAACAGCATAACATGTAAAACTCGCATGAGAAAGATTTTGGTATGTTAGCAATTGTGTCTTTAACATAACAAATATGTGTTTGTATGATTGTATTTGTACATGGGCATAGGAACCAGGAAGAGCAGAAAGGTCTTTTGCAAGATATGATTATTTGACAGTGATGAAGAAGTTCTTTCTGTATAACAAGACAGATTATCTGATAGCTCCTCCTGGAATGGAGATCATTGATTACCTGGAGACACCAGCAGTATTGCCACCATGGATATCTGAGGAGGACCTCCAAGTCTATGCTGAAAAGTTTGAGGAGTCTGGCTTCACTGGCGCTCTCAATTATTTCCGTACAATTGAGTCGTAAGTATAGACTATAGACACACCAACTAACCACACCCCAGATTTGAGATTCCCACTTTTATTTGGGTTTGGCTCATAAAAAATGTAGAAACAGGAACATATTCAACAAATTGAATGAGAAAAAAAAAAAAAAAAAAAAAGGAAAAACTTAAACAAATTGAAGCAATTATGGTGTACCAAGTAATTTTATTTTGTTTAGTTTTGGTCACCAGCTGAGGTAGACACCTATTGCACCATTCTCTTTAAATACAACCACCAGAAATTTGTTTACGTGGTTTGGTTTGGTGGTGTGGTGTGGTGTGGTGGCTTAATTGACAGGTCAACCTCAAACAAGATTTCAATGACTTATTGAATATGAAGAAAATTACTGGACTCCTGGTGAATGTTGATAGGGATTTTGACGGGTTCAATTTTTTATATTAGAATATAGATTTGTGAATTGTTAAATTTATTTGTATGTGATACGGTGATTCGTATCATAGACGCAATTGATATAACTTTGCTAAATTTACATCTGTTACATTTGAAATGACAACAGGAACTGGGAGCTCATGGGACCATGGCAAGGATCAAAAATAAGTGTTCCAGCAAAGTTCATCGTAGGTGACAAAGATATTGGTTATGACATTCTGGGCACAAGGGAATATGTTAAAGGAAATGTTTTCAAGAGTCTTGTACCAAACTTGGAAGTCGTGATCTTAGATGGCCACCATTTTATCCAACAAGAGAGAGCTCAAGAAGTCTCGGACGGAATTCTTTCCTTCCTACGCAAATTTTCTACAGAATAAGAGTTTCTTTTAGTTTGAATCAGAGTTCTGCATTTCCTCTTTTTCAATATTAATACAATGTATGCGATTTTGAATCTGTATGAAATTGATGTGCTTCACAACTTCCATGCTTTGCCGAATATGAACTCGCAATACTTTTTATTACCACATTTTCAACATCAAATAATGTTGCTGTAGAAAGGGTACAAATAATTGAGGACCAAAAGAAAAATCTTAATCATTCGGTCTTGCTAATTTAAGAAATTTTAATACATTTTCATATACAATAAAAGTTATTGAAGCAGCAGGAACATTTTTCAGAAGATTTGCTGTGATACCCTTGTAGAAACCTCGAACACCCTCAAACCTAAAAGAAAAGCCCCAGCAGGGGTAAAAAGTTAGCATAAGATAAGAAAAAAATCGAAGGGGATTTATAATGGAATAATAGCAACTTAATGCCTTCAATAACTATGTCCTTCAGAGTCTCAGACACCAAATTTCTGATGCTGACAACTTCAGACGACGATTACTAAATTTCTCATAGCATTCATTAGCAATTGAATCAGACTTTAGAAATTTGAAAAAATAAATGCTATTTCCTAACGAGAGACACATCTGGCCCTTGGAGCACCAAATGCTTAGAAGGGAATTTTTCTAATGTTGACTAGTCTCTTTCTTTGACAGTATCTACACCATCAAGGCTAAATTTCATTCCTACCGTGCAGTTTCCCTCATTACATGCCAGCTATCCATATATCTTGGAATTCCCTCGCTACTAGGTCGTTGCTGAAAAAATGAGAGATTAGAAAGTTCTAATCATTAATAAGGAATATGAACAAAATCTATAAAACATGCAGAACCACAAGGGTAACTTCAGAGATTATGCTGAAGGATATTGGAAATCTTCTTGAACACATTGTGATAATAAAAAGCTCAGAATGTTCCAGACAGGGGTAACTTCAATACATTGAGGAGAAAACAAGGATATACCTGTAATCGAGCTCGTATGACCTGGGGAAAAAAAATCAACACAACCACATAAGTAATCATCAAAGATGAATGACCATCTAGAAGAATTTTACGCCAGTGCCAATAATAAATATGCCTGCCTGGAATGGATATGATAGAAGAATGGCAGCAACTTTAGATGATGCCCCCAAAGCTGCATAATCAACTGAATTCTGTGCCAAAAGCTATAGACCATAAGAACTTGTACCAGGCTGGTTAATTTGCCTAACGGGTCTTAACCCAAGACCTAATTTGTAGACCCTTCAACTTGAATACATGGATTCAAAAAGCAAGAAACGTAAATTACCATCCAACAATATACATGAAATGGGAAAAAGGACCTCTATATTGAACTATACATGAGATGGGATGTAAATAAATAATTCCAGAACGTGCAGATCTATAGGTTTAAATGGTCCCATTGCTATACCAATACTGTATCAGCACTTTCAGAACTCCTGCTTTTCTTAGACTTCAAGTCAACAACAACTTTGCGGAGTTCTTCGTATGCTGTGAATTGAACAGCACCATGAGAAACCTGCTGAAACAATATGAAGACCTGTAAGTTGCAAAGCATGAAAGACTAAACAGCTTTTTGGCACAAATGAAACATGTATATACTATGAGACATTTATAGTCTTCACATGCAATTAAGTGTAGACGTGCGCAATAATCTCCAGACGCACTTCTTTCTCTCCATTCAGCAGTGTAAATCACCAGATATGTTGGATACCCCCCTTATTTTCATGTTGCTACCAATCTATACCATTACAAATTCTTGACATGTTTCTTCAATTTCTTTTGGCATAGATTAACTCAAGTATTCGTCTCCAGAATCTTTACATGACATCACAACTCACGAGCATGGTATTCTTTAAGTGATGTGTACAAGCTGTACACAAAGGCAGTTAGGTGTCCATGGGAAGAAAACTGGGGAACCCCAAAATCCTCTGTAAAAGTCTTACCCAAAAATGATTGAGGGAATCCAATATTTCCATTGGTTAGTTGTTTAAGGCAACACAATTCCAATGTTTCTTGTAAGAAACTTCTGTAGCTTCACCAGAAATCATAGACATAGAAAGAGGAGGAAGGAGGAGGGAGGAGGGAGGAGGGAGGAGGGCAAACAAATTAAGTCAGACATACAAAACCTTCAACTAACGATACTATTCTTGCTTTTTGTTATATGATCAATGTCTTAGGAGAGAGAGAGAGAGAGAGAGAGAGAGAGAGAGAGAGAGAGAGATTATTTTCTAATCTTGAAATAATAATCCGTGCGAGGAAACAAAGACCGACTGCTATTAAAGTAGTAAGGAATAGTATAAGTTCATAGACAACAACATACCAGAAAAAGACTAGGAACAAGGCCTTTATAAAGCGCAGCCCACCCTTCCTCTCTCATTATGGTTCTGAAGGCATCTGAAATATGATGAAAATTGCATGATTTGTAAGCAAGAAAAAAAGAAGAAGAAATTATGAACATAAGCATAAAGAAGAAAAATTCTCAGACATGTCACAGCCTCACAGGTGATGGAGCACATGTATTTTAAGATAGTTATTACATTATTACAAACTCCCTTGAACCCAGAACTTTTCTAGTTTGGTATTTGTGATTGTGGTCAAGTTCTGGGTTGAATGAACGTATACGCTTGATATCTTTATTGGCACATCTTTCTGACAAAGTTATCATCAAAGCAAAGCAAACTTCATGGCGATTAATTATAATGCTATCATACCTTCTATGAACTACTTAATAAAAGGGGCTATCTTCAAAATCCAGAAGCCTACATCACTACGGTCTATCTTCAGCACAAACTAAATTGATAAAACAGATAAGTAATTTTTAGCAAGAGACGAACTATTAAGCGAGCCAAACGAATGAAAAACAAGACATTGCAGACATTACTAGGTAAGATATGAAGCAGACCATAAAACCCAGAATATGGTCGAGTTTGATGAAGAGGAGTCTGAAGCTGCAATCTTGTTTTTACAAGCCAAATAGGATTTGTGCACAAGGAAACCTGCAAAAACCACAAGGTTGCTATCATCTATAGGTAACCATGTGCACACTCATGTCCACCTTCTAATATTAGAAGGAAACAGAAAATGGTATATTATTCTTCCAAACATTCATAGATCATCGCGCCAAGAAAAATGGTATATTATAGCACCAACATTCGGGGAGGTGGTAACCCTCCAACTCGGAATTTGCCATATTCAAGGTGTCTTTTAATTAATCAAATATATTAGTTGCAACAAAAATTACAGCATACAGAAAGTGCCTTGATTTCCCAACACTCTCCCCAATAAGTGCCTTGATTTCAGCATACAAAAAGTTTGATACCTAAGGATGCAGATTGCAGGCAGTGGACACCATGTGCCAGATGCAGGGTAAAATTCACAACCAGGATAGGATAATACTTGTAGAAGAACAACAAAAAAAGAAATTCCAACTAATGTCTCTCCAGTCATCTTGTTTGAAGCAATGAAGCTAGCAGACTCACCAAAGCACCAGCTTCTGCTGCAGAAGCAAGATGAAGACCAGGGCTCAGCTTCTCATCCCCGTCTTTAGAATACCTTTGTTTGGCTCTTCCATAACTACACAGCAGATTTTTTGGTTCATTCACAACATCCTTCATCAAATAAAAACAAAAATCCAAATGAAAGTAATCCAATTACAACTGCATTGCAAAACTAAAATCCGTGGGTTTTCTCAACAGATTTGTGGAAGTATAGCATGAATTGGGTATAACCTTTTATTAAGTAATAACCTTTTATTATACTTGAGCTGAGAACACATGAAGTGGGTATACTCCATTCAATATGCATACGTATGACTACACATCGCCATTAGATAAGCTAACTACAGAGTACAGACCCAGTTATCTTAACAACCATGCTTTCACTAACAGAGCACATTTGCATACTCAAGCTCGTTATGCATAAAAATTAAAAGTGAATTTATTATGTATCAGATTGTTGGAATGTTTAAACCTGAGCTAGCAGCAACTAGCCGTTGGAGTCTGTACTTGGTGGTACAGTTATAGCCGTTATTGGCTTCTAGCCGTTGTGGCTATTTTTGGCTAGTGATTGTCCTGTTGTAATCTCAGCCTATATTTGTAATGTGTGTGGCATTTGCCCTTTCATGATCTTAATAAGAAATCAGAGTTTTAAGAGTGGATGTAGGCTTGAACAAATTGTCAAGCTGAACCACTATAATTGTTTGTCTCTCTCTTTCTCTTCCAATTTCTACATGGTATCAGAGCAACTAAGATCCTTAAGGATTTCTTGCTGTCATCTCTGATCAAGTTCAAATGGAAGAAATTCTCGAGCAACAACCCAGAGCACAACAAATTGTCACAGCTTCATCTTCTTCAATGACTTCTGAACTAGAGCCCAACCCCAATTTGCGTCTCTGCTCTGTTCTATTAAATGGGCTTAACTACATTCCATGGTCAAGAGCTATAACCTTGGCTCTTGGAGGAAGGTCCAAGCTCGGCTTCATAAATGGAAAGATAGCTGCTCCAGAGATTGATGACCCCAAATTTGAGGAATGGCTCTGCAAGGATCAGCTAGTTATGTCATGGATTCTCAATTCTATGGAACCACAGATAGCAGAAATTTTTAGTTACTCTGATTCTGCTCATGACTTGTGGGAATCTGTGAAGGAGATGTATGGCCATCAAAATAATGCTGCTCGAATTTTTCAGCTAAAGAGAGAAATTGCTTGTCTCTCTCAAGATGGAAAGTCATTCATTGATCATCTTGGAAGAATGAAGAACATGTGGAATGAGCTTGCTATTTATCGACCACATACCACAGACCCCAAGATCCTGTTAAAACGGACTGAAGAAGACAAGATCTTCCAGCTTCTGGCCAGTCTGAATCCTGAATATGAAGACCTTCGCAGACACATTCTGATGAGTTCTGAACTTCCCTCTTTTTCCAGCGTCTGCACCACCATTCAGCGTGAAGAAGTTAGGAAGAAAATCATGAGTTCTCAGGGAAGGTCGATATCTGAGGCTGCTGAATCTAAAGCTTTTGCAACTGAGAATCGAAGGCCAGAGAACAAGAACTTTAAAGGTAAAAGAAGTCAAGTGACCTGTGATCACTGTGGTCAGGCCAGGCACACTAAAGATAAGTGTTGGATCCTGCATCCACACTTGAAACCAAAATTTGGGAAAAATAGAGCCCTTCCTAACTCAATGGCTAACCAAATCTCTGGAGAAACCATCTCAGTGAAGGAAACCACTGATACTTCTTCAGCCTTGCTCAGCCAGCTTGCTAAATTGCTTCAACAATTTGGAAAGACTGATAATGTTACAACCTCCTCTCTGGAATCAGGTACATTTCATGCTCTTTCTTCTCTCTCACATAATGTGAAATCTGATATTTGGATTGTGGATTCTGGGGCTACAGACCACATGACAAACAATAGAGATTGTCTCAAAAATTTTCATGCTAGGAATCAATCTGTTTCTATTGCTAATGGACATTCAGTTCCTGTTCTTGGTCAAGGAAACATCAACCCTCTCGGTTCAAATACAACTGTTGAAGCCCTCTATGTTCCATCTTTTCCCTTTCAGTTATTATCAGTTGGAAAGCTAACAAATGAGTTGAAGTGTGAAGCATTCTTTACCCCACAATCGGTGATTTTTCAGGATCAAGTCACCAAGAAGAAGATTGGTGAAGGTACCTATACTAATGGCTTGTACCTGCTGAATCAATCATCAAGGAATTCAAGTGTTTTTCAAGTCAATTCTCAACAAATTGACAATCTCTGGCACCAACGACTGGGGCACCCGTCTGCTAATGTTCTAAAGATTTTGTTTCCTCTACAAGAAGGTAGCACAACTAATTGTGAGGTCTGCCATTACTCCAAGCAGACACGTTTTCCTTTTGTACCATCTTCTTCTACTTCAAAGAAACCCTTTGATTTAATTCATGCTGATGTATGGGGACCAGCTCCAGTTAATTCTATTGATGGTTTCAAGTACTTTGTGATCTTTATAGATGACTTCTCACGTGCAACATGGCTCTACTTATTAAAATCAAAGAGTGAAACCTTCTCTTGCTTCAAAGAATTCCATCATATGATTATTACTCAATTTGATTCTCACATCAAAGTTTTCAGGTCTGATAATGGTACTGAATTTGTATCCCATTTCTTCTCTGAATATTTGGCTGAACATGGTATAATGAGAGAAACTAGTTGTGTTGGCTCACCCCAACAAAATGGGGTAGCTGAAAGAAAGAACAGGGATCTCCTTGAGAAGACAAGATCAATTATGATCCAAATGAATGTCCCCAAACAGTTTTGGTCATATGGGGTGCTCACTGCAACCTATCTTATTAATAGACTTCCAACTCGCATTCTGGGGTCTAAATCTCCTCTTGAGATCTTAAAGAAATGTAAACCGAATCTATCCCATCTGAGAATCTTTGGTTGTCAATGCTTTGTTCATATCCAAGCCAACCAAAGAGATAAACTTGAATCTCGATCTACAAAGTGTGTCTTTCTTGGTTATTCTGCTACTAAAAAGGGATATAAGTGCTATGATGCAACAAATGAGAAACTTATTATCTCTCGAGATGTAATCTTTGATGAATGCAAATCCTTCTTTGAGAAATCAAAGGAGACTGAATCTCAGGGGGAGCAATTTCTGAGTCAAATTCCTTTACCAATCATTGATCAAAGTTCTTTACCTATTCATCTTAGTTCTGAAGAGCAAGGACCTATGATTTCTAACTCAGACAGCTTGCAACAAGAAATATATTCTCCTGGTACTATGTCCAACAATGGACCTCCTGGTGCTATGTCCAACAATGGACCTACTAATGATGGAACTAGAAAGTCAGGAAGAATTCAACAACAATCAACCAGACTCAAGGATTTTGTTACATATCAAGTTACCAGGTACCCTATCTCTAAGTACATTTCTTTGAATAAATTCTCAAACTCACATGCTGCCTTTGTTGGGTGCATTGACAACTCTACTGAACCATCAAACTTCCATGAAGCTAGTACACAATCAATTTGGAAGAAAGCAATGAATGAAGAATTACAAGCTCTCAATGATAATCATACCTGGACTGTGGTTAAACTTCCAGAGGGAAAGAGGCCAGTGGGGTGTCGTTGGGTTTATAAGACTAAGTTTAACAGTGATGGCACTATTGAGAGACATAAGGCCAGACTTGTAGCCAAGGGATTTACGCAGACTTATGGGGTTGATTACAAGGAGACCTTTGCTCCAGTTGCTAAAATGAATTCTGTGCGTGTACTCTTATCTATTGCTGTCAATCTCAGCTGGACATTGCACCAAATGGATGTTAAAAATGCCTTTTTGCAAGGAGATCTAGAAGAAGAAGTTTACATGTCAATTCCTCCAGGTCATCCTCAAGAGAATCACAAAGGAATGGTTTGCAAGCTTCACAAAGCCCTTTATGGTCTCAAGCAGTCCCCAAGAGCTTGGTATGCTAAGCTTAGCTCTGTCCTTCAAAGTGCAGGGTACCTTCGAAGCCATGCTGACTCCTCTCTATTTGTTAAAAAAGGGGAATTAAGAACTGTGGCAGTTCTAATCTATGTTGATGATATTATCATCACTGGAGATGATAGTGTTGAAATAACTAGGCTGAAAGCTTTTCTCTCTAACAAACTTTCCATCAAAGATTTGGGCCCCCTAAAGTTCTTCCTGGGAATTGAAGTTGCTTCCTCTAGCAAAGGATTATTCCTCAATCAAAGGAAATACGTCTTGGACCTCCTCAAAGAAACAAACATGCTTGAAACTAAACCTATTAGCAATCCTATCTCCAGCAAGGGAAAACTTGATCTGATTGGAGAGTTGTTTACTGATGCAAGCAGGTACCAGCGAATTGTGGGAAGACTTATTTATCTTACAATCACTCGTCCTGACATATCCTTTGCCGTGAGCCAAGTGAGTCAGTTTATGCATGCTCCTCATGTCTCTCACTGGACAGCAATTAAGAGAATCCTTAGATATTTAAAAGGCTCTCCAGGTCAAGGTATATTAATGAAGCCTCATGGTCATTCCAGAATTATAGGGTACTGTGATGCTGATTGGGCTGGAAATCTAGTCGATCGCAAGTCTACAACAGGCTTTTGTATGTTTGTTGGTGGAAATCTGGTTACATGGAAAAGTAAGAAACAAACGGTGGTTGCTAGATCCAGCGCTGAAGCTGAATATAGAGCTATGGCTGCTGCTACAAGTGAACTGATCTGGCTACAATATCTTCTCACTGATTTGGGAATTAGAAATTCCCTTCCTATGAAGTTGTTCTGTGACAACCAAGCTGCTATACATATTGCCTCAAACCCAGTTTTTCACGAACGCACTAAACATATAGAGGTTGATTGCCACTTTGTTCGTGATCATGTTCAATCCAACAAAATTCAACCTTCATTTGTCAAGACTGGTGATCAATTAGCCGATATCTTCACAAAAGGAATTCCTTCCATGCAGCTGCAATGTCTTTTATTCAAGCTTGGTTGTGCCAATCTCTTCACCCAAGCTTGAGGGGGAGTGTTGGAATGTTTAAACCTGAGCTAGCAGCAACTAGCCGTTGGAGTCTGTACTTGGTGGTACAGTTATAGCCGTTATTGGCTTCTAGCCGTTGTGGCTATTTTTGGCTAGTGATTGTCCTGTTGTAATCTTAGCCTATATTTGTAATGTGTGTGGCATTTGCCCTTTCATGATCTTAATAAGAAATCAGAGTTTTAAGAGTGGATGTAGGCTTGAACAAATTGTCAAGCTGAACCACTATAATTGTTTGTCTCTCTCTTTCTCTTCCAATTTCTACACAGATTTAGAAGAAAAAAACAATAAATTGTTACTTACAGGAAGAAATATAGACCCCATGAAACAGTGGAACCAAGAACAGCAGAAGAGAAGCCTGCATAGAGCCCTCTCAGGCCCTGTAAGACAAAGCAATGTGAAGAACCAAATCATAAAAAACCCTAGGGGATTTTGCAGGAGGTGAAGTAAGGAGATACCTCCAATCGAGCAATGGTGAAAACAGCGTGAGCCGTGTTCTTGTAAGTTGGGAGATTGGAGAGCCGACCATCGTTGACTTGAAATCTGGTACGGACAACGTCGAGAGGATGCATGGCGGCAACGGTGGCGAATCCGGCTACGGCGCCGGCGGTGGCGTTTTCCCACTGCCACTGAGACAACGCCGACATTTGTTTTCAGCGAGGGATGTAATGAGTGTGAATCTGTGATGATTCGGAGTACAACGCAGGCTTTTCCCGGCAATCCTTTGAAACGCGCCGTTTTTGTGATTCAAAAACGAAACCGCGAATCTCTTGCTAGTAAACGTGTTAACGTGGTGCCTCTTGCCTCTTGACTATTCAGCTCAGAGTGCAATCAAGTGTCACTCTGTCAGCTGTGTAAACGGTACCGTTTTCTGGAAGGTCGTGTAAAGAGTGCGTTAAACGGTGTTGCAAAGAAATAGTTTGGCTTTCTTTGAGTTTATGACTCATAACTTCATAACTCATCACAAATTCACAAGTGGTGGCAAACTGAACCAGGATGGAAAATGGCAAAATGCTATTAGTAATCTGTAATTGAGTCCATTTCTTTTTTTCATCATACCATTATAAGATTATAACTATTCTTAAATGACGGGATAAGCAAAATGGGAAAATGTTAAAAATATAAGATTATAAGTTTATAACTATTTCAAGATTGACAAAACAACCCAACGTTACTTTTTTTTTTTTTTTTGGAGAAATTTGGTCGGCTTTTAAGTTATCTGGTTTTTTTTTTTTTGTCCCAGTGGAGGATCTGCTGCTTTTGTAGATCATGATTTGAAAACCTGACTTTTGGGATTTTAAAAAAACCCTCGAGAAATTACTGACCTTTGGTTATAACTTATAACTATGATATAAAGTGGAAATTAGTCATACAATAATGCTAGTTGTCCCACATTTATATCCCACCTGATGTGTCATTACTTTATTGAAAGGATATTTTTTTTTTCTTTTTTAGGTTTTTTTTTTAATTTGTAATATCCAATGTATGAATGTCATGTAAGATGGTATGAAATTATAGTATGAAAATGTAGTAAGTGTAACATTACTGTTAATCATATTGCCGAGTGCCTTATGCTCCACAAAGGAAATACCCTGCTCATGTTGCTTATTCATTCAACTGACTATAGATGATTAAGATTTACAAATAATTGCAACCAAACAATTCCATCAAACCAATTTGATAAGATTCAAGCAAATGAACCCCTCACCTCCAATCCCTCCCTTAATCACTTGGCTGTCATTTGAGGTTTATACATGGAACAAGCTGTGAAGATGTCCTTTGAAGAAACAGGCAAAGTACAGAACAGTCTACAACAATTGCTAAAAGTAATTTAACTGGAAAGACTCAAATGTTAAAAAGAATGAAACAGAACTTCCTCATATATATTATTCCAAGTCAAAAAAAGATAAGCAAAGCAGTTCTACCAAAGAATGCTTTGCGTCATGAAGAAACAAAAGCCGATCTCCAGGAGCCCTTATACTAGACTATGTTAATTGCAATTCCGGTGTGATGAACCACTAACTGCTACTCTACATTATAACGATCCTTGCCACTTGAGCCTTGCATTTCTTCATCCTTCTCTCCTCCTGGCAAGTCTAGACCAAAAGAATATAAACCAAATATTAGGTATTGAAGTTGCATAACAGCATTGCACCAGAAAAACAGATGTGGTAACGGTGCAACAACAATGAGTGCTGTGAAATTGGCCCTAAACATTGACCAATAATGAGGCTGCATATGTGATACTATTAAGCATCTTTCAAGGTCAACTGAAAATGTGCGCATGTATGCATGTGCGGCAGCCGGACAACCAATATGAATGGAAACATTGCAGATTTATGCCCATTAGTCCCCAGATTTTCTCCTTATTCTTCCATGGCCTTCCCCATCATATTCTCAACAAAGTAATGCTATGAAGCCCCAAATACCAAACAAAGCTATTAGAGACTGGATGAACACCAGGCATGACTCAAAATTCATAGGGCCTATGTAGAAACTCTAATGTTTTCAGTTATTTTCATTAATGTCAAAATCTAGCAGATGGTTTTCATTAATGTCAAAATCTAGCAAAGAACTTTGTAAAGCCCCCATTCTCAGGTTACCATTTCCAACTCTTTTGTTACTCATATTGACCAAAACTGGAATTCAAAACCAGTTTACTAGAAAACTTTCGGAGCTAACAATACCAAGAAAACAATGAGAAACCCAAACATAGTTTCTAGCTCCTAATGCCAAATTCATCAACTAAGCTACACACTGCACAATTTACAGAACATAATCAAATTCAAAATTCACATACAATGAGAGCACAAATTAGTGAATTACCTCACTCCATAGAAACTTTGGCACCAACTTCCTTCATCTTCGCGACAATGGACTCCGCCTCCTCCTTGGTAACCCCCTTCTTCAACAGGGTAGGCGCCTTCTCCACCAAGTCCTTGGCCTCCTTCAGTCCCAAATCCGTAAACGTCCTCACCTCCTTAATCACTTTGATCTTCGCTGCGGCATCAAAAGAGTCGAGCTTTACATCAAACGCCGTCTTCTCCACCTTCTTCTCCTCCCCTTTGGCCCCTGCCGGACCGCCTTTGCCGGAGCCCCTGAGGCCGCCTAACCCCATCCCCGGCATCATCATCATCATCGCCGGCATCTCCTTTATGCCCAGTTTCTCTCTCAGAACCTCTGTGAGGTCCGAGACTTCGAGCAGAGTGAGGCCCGAGATCTCGTCCGCGATCGCCGAGACCCTCTCGGGCGGGGCCGGCCTTTGCTCCGGTGCAGCAGTCGTGTAATTACTCGTAAAATGTGAAGAAACCTGGGGTTTTGATTGGAGATAGGAGAGGGGATTGGGATTTTGGGGGTTTAGGGTTTTGTGAATTCGTGAGAAATGTGGGGAAATGAATCGTAAATACCTCATTTTGTTGGGGTTGGAACTTTGATTTTAGGAAAAATTGGATGTTATCTGAGCATTGTAGTTGTGGGCGGTTCATGAGCTTGGTGCGTTCATGGCTTTGAAGTTGAGAAGAGAGTGACAGGTAGTCTGGTATAGTGGTATACCGTTGCAGGCTTGCAGCTTGCAGGCATAAACCCTATGGTAATGGAGGCTTAAGTTGGGCCTCCTCAACTCTGTGAAAGTCGATTGTAAATTGATGGGCCGAAATCAGTTTCTTGGGCCTAGAACCGCGGTAGTAACCGCTGAGAACCGGGCTTAGCCCAACTACCATGCGCTTGGTTCATGAGCGTTAACCCAAATTCTTTTGGGTGAAAACACAATAAGTATACACACTCATTAGAGGGCAATTTTTTGTACTTTTTATAGATTGCATGCCTCTCAATCTTCATCAAGGTGTAGTTATTGTTGTCAACCTTTAAAGCCTTGTAATGATAAGAGAGTGAATGGTGAAAATTTTCTTTGTTATGATAAGTAGATAAGGGTAGGGTTATTGTCAAATAAAATTCACTCTCTAATCTCCATGAAAACGAAAAAATTGACACTCCATAAAAATATTAATTATGTTATTGAAGAAAAATAGTACAATTTTTATGAAAAACACACCAACAGACACTGTATTGTATCACTAGATGTCCAGAATATAATGGCTACAACAAGCTAGACAATCACAATTTCTCTTGGAATAGATAATATGCAGAAACACACAGTACATGGACTTGATCTTATTAAAAGTTGATTGTCCTGAAACTATAATCTTCTTAAGAGTTGACCTTCCTGCATCTCTTTCTGATCTCTCCCTTTGAACCTGTAAGTGGGGAAATATTTCCCATCTTAATCATGGACTTGGCAAATTGGTCAAAGAAAAGCTGGTTGTTCTCTGCATATTGTTGCACCAATTGCTTTGACACTTGACTCTTTGTTACAAGAACTTGGTCAGAACTGAGCAGGCCCTTGGAAGCTAACAAGTTCTTGAAGTAGCTGTTGTCAAACTTTGTTGGGCTGACAAAGTCCAAGACAAACAGGTTTTGGTCTCCGCCAGATCTTGGGCATTGGGTTCTCAACTTTGCAGCATATGAAGAGTCAAGGGTGAAGTCAGCTAACCCATTGCCTGACTGGTTGTAAAGTCTCTGCCTGAAGGAGGTGCAACGAGCATTCCCAATTGTGTGGCTTCCTGCATATCAATTGGTCATAAAATATAAAACCATGTTCTCATAAAAGCTAGTAATGCAGATATAAAGAAAAACTGATCCACAAAGATGTGAAAATATTCTCTTGTCAGACAATCTGACATGTTATTTTGTCACACTAATGTATGAGCGACATTTTATCAGTCCGACAACTTAACATGTCAGATGTATGACAAGAAAACATTATCCGATAACATAAAATGCTGGGCAGTGTTACCAGATAGTGCAACAAGATCAACAATGTTAAGCTTTTGTCTCTTGAACTTGGTGAGAATAGTTTGGAATGTGTTGTTGGGAGCAGGGATGTCATTATTAGAGCCACTTAAACTTGCTCCTCGAGCATCCCTTCTTCCTAGTGGGACTTCCCAGCTTGGCCCCCCAGTCTGTGAAATGCAACAGATCAATGGTTAGCTTGTGAAAATTGGGTACACCATGCCACATACAAAGCTGAAATGTAGCAGTAACACTTACTAGAACAGTGGAGTCTCTAGCAACTAGAGCCATAATGTCAGCACATGACACAGTGCTGGGGCACTTTTTCTCCAATGCAGACTTGATTTCGTCGAGTACTTCGAACCCTCGAACTGAATTCCGGTTCGGGATGGACCTCTTCTCGGAAATTATGTTCGCACTGCTGTCCAACAGAATTGATGCATCACAACCCTGCAACATTAACAACATGATGTTAGTAGAGCTTTGATTATCAAGTGAGATGCATTATAGTGATGGGATATAATTTAACTAGAAGCAAATGGGGTAATTAATGAGAGTTTTTGTAATCAGAGACCTGTACAAAGCAGTCATGAAAATGCAGCCTAAGCAAAGAAGCAGCCATGCGTGCTTCTCTTGCCACAGCCTTGGCAACAATAGACTTCACAATTTCTTGAGCTTTGGGGCAAGACTGGTCATAAAACTGTGGGTATAGATAACCCCCAAGAGTCTTATCACACAAACAAAGTGGAGCAAATGCAAGCAGAGAAAGCACTACAAGCAAGAGCAAAGACTGAGCCATAATGTTGTTTATAAGTACTCTCACTAGAGAACTAGATGACTTGAAATTCTAAAATGAAGAGAAAGTTTCAAGACTTGCTTTGATGTTTGATTGGGTGGCTAGCTTAGAGGGCATTTATAGAGAAGATTTTGGAGACAACTGCATGTGGATTGAGTGAGGTGCAGAAAAGCTATGGAGTTGGTAGCGTAATAGCTGCATCAATCAGTAGCCAGAGCAGAACACAAAAGGTTGGAGTTGGTAAGTAGCGTACTAGCTTTCTTGCTTTGGACTGACTCTTTCGATCATCATGGTTACGGGTTGTATGCAGATGATTAACAACGAGGTCAGCTGAGTGGCCAAAAAAAATAACAAAACAACGAGGTCAGCTGATTATAGAGAAGCAAACCATTTTGGCTTATAATCCAAAGTATGCTTGATATAGAAAAGATGTTACTTCATTGTCGCACTTGGGTAGATTAATTTATCAGATGAGCATCCCACCTTCATCAACATTTTTTTTTTTTTTGACGTGACACATGATTTGAACTTAAATCTACCATTTTCTTATCTTACTTCAATTCCACTAAAAGGAACGGCAAATACAAAATAAAAATGAAAAAATATAAAGTTATGGAGTTAGTTACCTTCATTAATGAATTTTAAAATCTATAGAATCTATCAAAATCTAGGAAAATTGGTTTGAAATTTTATGAAATTTGTTATGTGTAAAAAATACATTCAAATACATTCAAATCCATTTAAATTCATTAAAATACTTCACTTAATGAAATCCATGACTTTTTTAGGACACATAGATTTCATTGGAATCTATTAAAATCTGAGTTTGAGACACCTTAATTTCTTTGAAATCTATTAAAATCTGAATTGTGAACACCTAAATTTCATTGGACTTTTAAAATCTAATAAAATCTAAGTTGGGCCGGACACCCCCCTAAGATTTTAGATTCTTAGAATAACATGTTAGCAAGCATTGGAAGGTTCATTTATATATAATTAAAGAATAAAATTAAAGCCTCTTTGCTTAAAGCTAGTAAATTTCTTCTAATTGAATTTCAAATTTCTTGGATAATTCTTGTCACATATATCACACAAACATTTAAGTAGTAACCCATGACCCTCCTCATTCCTGGATGAGAAGAAGTTTCACCATCCCATATGTTATTGGATGACATATGTGACAAAAGCTGGTCAACCTGGAATTGTTTGTTGTTAATCGTCACCTGCTCTGTTGACAAAGCTATATACAACCCAAAATAGATGATTCACGGTATCTGATATAGTTAGTAGTGTCTGTAATGATATCGTAGACCAAGCCAAAAATAAGAAGGTTGAAACCTTCATATCTTTCCACAACTTTGGCCACAATTTTTTTCCTCCTTGTATTAAATGTTTACCCAAGTTATATATAATGTTCACATTAGAATTGAATGGACATACATATTGACCTATCGCCCATTGACCCATCTCTCCAAATGCTCACTCCATGTCTCAAGGTATTGTTGGTTATGTGGTTCAATACAAGTTATGAATGTAGACGTGTTGATCTCATTTTAAAAATATGACACAATAATTTATAATATACATGTTAAGGTAATCCACTACTAATAATATTGAGATTTTTTAGATCAACATTTAGATAGGTAGTTAGACTTACCTTCATTTTGTATTAGATCTAAGTAATTAATTTGGTCCACAATATCAATGTTGGATCAAATTTAATAGTAGGTCCACGTTTTTCTGTTCCCTAACAAACATAACGTCTTGCAATATATATTTTTTGGTTCGTTTTCATTCCCCTAATATTAACGAATTGACATAGATTGCTTTTTTTTTTTTTTTTTTTTTTGAGAAAGCAATAACATTGCATAAAATCAGTCAAAAAAGTATAAAAAATACAAAGTTATGGCAAAAAAACCCTACAATAATAGACCAAACAAGTTAAACGCTTACAACGAAATAAGAGCCTAATCTCGTAACGTCGGCATCGAGCAGACACTACAACCGTCAAACGAAGCCAGCGAGGCACCATGAAATTAGCGAACTAGTCGCGTTTTGGTCCACAATCCAACCAACATCTCTAAATCGAGTTTGACAATAGATAAAAGTGGCGAATTGGGTAGTAATTAATAATCGGCAGGACCGGTACTAGCGAGCAAAGTGACATCTCTACTCCTTGTGACGAGAACCAGAGACAAACTAAAAGAAAGATCTCCAAAGAGCAACTAAGCGTCGTTGAATATCCAATGTTGCACAACACATAGATTGCACACAACGTCACAGATAGAACAAACCAAAGCGGTCAGAAAAGCTCTCCTTTATTGAAATGAAAAAACTCTCACAAAAAGAGAGGAGAGTGTCCCATAATACCAACCAAAACAATAAAAGAAAAAGAGAAGGAGAAGGGAGAGGCGGGGGTAGGAGCAGCGAGCTTGTGAGGAACACAGGAGTAGGGTGAAATCCGAAAATTTCCAATTTTGGAACGTCAGAATCAAATCCGAAATCTGAAAATGCCGAATTTCAAAAATTTCGAAAAAATTGGATTGGAATTGGAATGTAAATTTCGATCCGAAAAATTTCAAAATTTTTCAAAGACATTCCGATTTGATATTTTGAAATTATGCCAATTTATTCCGTATTTATATTAATATTATATCATTTATTTAGTTTTCTACTATATGTTTTATAAATTTGTTATTTGTTTCAAATATACACATACATATATATTAATAAAAATTAACTAATACTATTAATATAAACATATGTATATATAAATATATGTGTAGCATAATAACATAAATGCTAACAAAAACACTCACATTTTTTATACGTGTAATTACTAAATGTTTGAGTTTATTATATTTAAAATTTCAAACATGATATATATAATATATATATATATCATATGTGTGTGTGTGTGTATCTAGTAGTGACATTTATTCTCACCATGTTAGATGAGGTCCAAAGATTAATCCCCTCCTCTAAATATTAGATATGGGCTATTATACTAAAATAAAATAAAAAAAGTAACGTGAAAATTTTGATTTTTTATCTAAAAATTTTGAATTTTTATCCAAAAATTTCAAATTGAAATGATATGTTGAAATTCCAATTTTTTGAATTAAAATTGAAACATCTATTTTTAATCCGATCAGTCCTAATCATACCCCTACACAAGAGCCACCGCCCCCACCCCATTATTCCTTTATTTGATTAATCGTCATTCTTCTCTTATTGGTGAAGCTTTACACGGTATTAAGCTATCCTTGTGGCTTTTTGACTTGAGATCTATAATATTAGTAAATAAATTGTTGTTGTGTTGCCTGTTACACGTTTCTGGGCATATAGAAAGGTGAAATTAATCTAAAGCATGATAATGGGAATACAGGTTAACCTGAACAATCCAATGATATTATAAAGAAAATATAGGCAGGGTTGGAGAACTACTCCTCTAGGATCTGATTCTTCAATTGGAGATTTGCATATGACAACTTATAGGCATCAAAAAAAGGAGCATATGCCATATAGTTCGTATATCCGTAGCCTTTTGATTGTTCCTAGCAACTTTGCTACTCCACGTAGATGGGCAGATGGCAATGCTGACATGGTATTGAACTTCAAACAGACCCTCATATTATCAATTTCACATGTCAGCTCCAAACAACGAAGTAAAGATTAAACAGATGAAATTTTGCATTAGAAAATTTGATTGTAGGGCTGTGTAGATTCAGAAATCATTCTACTTGATCCTGATTCACAGTCTAGTAACAAAGTATCTCATGTAGATTGCTTGCCAAGATAAAATTACCATTTGATTGTATTCTATGAGTTACCAAGTCTCAGATGAAAAAGAAAAGATCAAAAGATGAGTGCTCAATGAATTCAGTTGAGATAACTTGATATTACATCTAAAATTACAATATCATGCTCTGAGATTTCATTTCAGTGAAAGACTAAAACAGGTTGTAAAGCTTCAAAACCCTCACATGTCATACTGGTACAAGTTAGCTGAGACTCACAGGTCCAAAACGTTCAAATTGCACCATATTTTCTTTCACTCGGCCTCCATGTTCCTTGATTAGAAGCAGAAGCAGGAGGGCGTTCCCAAGATGCTTCACTGGCAAAGGCGCTATTAAGGTCTTCTGGTCGGGTGTAGCTTTGCCCTACTCCACTCACCTATTTTTGTATCCCCAAATTCAACACCATTAGAAAGTGTACAGATGATATGGCAAACTGTATTCCAATTTGCTTCAGAATTGAGAACCGATTGAGCTCAGTTCCCTTGCTTTGCAAGGTTACTTTACAATTTTTTTTTTTTGGTCGAAAGAAGTTCATTGCAAGGATACTTTACAATTTAAAACTGAAATATCATAAGGGGGCCTAATATGTTCCTCAGAATCTGGGAGAAAAATACAAGGAAATTTCTATCTTAGCAATCAGAAGAAATCACGATGACGGTCAATATAGAACCTATATGTTGTTCATAAGGTACAAGATTAAGTAACAATGCCCAACACGATTATCATTATAGCACACAGCAGTGTTCATCACGAGAATCAGGGTAAACTCATTAGCATCTCATGCATAATCCATCAGGGTAACCAATCACCAAGTCCAGGGCTTATAACATAATTCTCTATGTTAGTGATGTATACTTACAGTTTCTAAACAAGCAGATAGAATTGTCATGCCCGGCAATGCATCAATCCCACGCTGCATGTCATCAAATAGAAATATATAATAACATACAAACTAAATCAATTATGAAAAACTGGAAATTAGAAAACCATCCAAGACTTTTAAGCAATAGAAACAGCCTACCCGCCGTTCAACTTGAGTCTTGTAAATAAACCCTCCACAACAAAACAGTGTTGATGAGACAGCGAATCTGATCCAAGACAGTTCATTCAAAACTTAGGATAAAAATACATAAATATTCAAATGATACATTCCAACTAAGAGGAAGTGATCGATACCGATTTATAATATATTGAAGGGAGTGAAGTTAAAGGCAATGCGATTTGTATCAGATGCCACAAGTCCAGGGCACGCACATGACACAAACTTTTCTACCATATCTATTAATATTGCATCTAAAGAACATATATTGGAAAATATATTTGTTGGCAATCAATGCCAATATTGCATATGATGCAGGTACTCACATCATATATTTTAGTTATTTAATTTATGCATGTTATTAACACTCATAAAATAGAAATTTTCAGTGGGAACTGCCCTTACATGCAGGATAAAACTCCAAATATAGCCCATCCTCTTGTACTGTCTCCATTTTGATTCTGCCTATATTCTGCAAAATTGAACAAACCAAGCTCTGATTTTATGGAACACGGAGGTAAACTAAAGTAGAAGACAGCAATCTTTCAGTTGATATTTCAAACAATTACTTGTATCAATTCTAACAAAAGTACCCCTTCCTTGTTTCCTCTTTCCCTTATTGCCATTTAACCTGAACTTAATAATTCCTGAGATTAGATGACATTATCAAGGGACTCGTTCCTATTTAGTAGACAGTGAACAGTCTGCCAATCACATTTCACCACCAAGTTCTAGAGCAAGATGAATTGCTTTAACACAATGTACTACATTACATCTCCAGAACTTGTTCTATTAAGATTGGTCATGTCTCCTCATAATTTGGAACGGGGGATTTTCAGAAGAGTGAGGATTGTGACGGAATGCAAAAGTTTTCACTGACAGAAATATGAGCCTAGTAGCCTACCACACATTTTGGCAAGAATAAACTGGATGGGCTCATAACCCTCTACTGGGATAGTGATATTAACTTCATATGGAGTATCACGAGCCCTTTCACCTGAAAATTACAATTATAAATTAAGAAGACTTTGTGATACAGGACATCAACACCCACTACAGTAATGGATAGCCTTACATCTCCAATCAACATTTAACATTGTGGGTGACAAAGTAGTAGGAGGGCTCCCAGTTGCTCCTGACCCTGATAACTTAACATCCAGGCCATTTTCTGGTAAGACCTGCAAATAGTTTATCAAACAAAGGACAGATATTTGGGCCAATTTATACAATAATAAAAAGTTTCCAATGCATGCATCAAAGTGTAAGGAAGTTGGGTACTTGAATAATAGGTTTTTGCACCAAAGTGGAAAGGGAAGCAATTGCAGTCATATAAAGGGTTACATGTCTCTGCTGCGTCCCAAAGCTGCAAAATGCAAACTTTTTATTCATTAGGTTGATGGATACTTTTTTTTTGGGGGGGGGGGGGGGAGGGGAGTGGTGTTAAATAAAGAAAAACAACTCATAGAAAATTGCATACCTAAATTCATGGTGAGACTTTTCATAGCCCAATTTAGTCATGCCATCATAAACCTGCAAGTTCATAAAGAGTGGTTCCTTCAGTAAATAATTTACTTCAATGTACAAAATAATATACATCAATGAGAATAAAACAATTCTTACAAGTTCCCACGAACGTGGATGGAAACCTACAGTGAAGCCCTTAAATACTCGTGGACCTGGTTTCTCACATGGAATGGCAAGTTCGACAAAAACTCTGAAACATTTAGAAATAGAAACGGGATTGGGGATACATGATATTCACATAATAAATTAATGCTCCTGTGTTGAAGCATTTTTGTTATCCTAAAAGCAGCATTAACCATCATTGCCTTTGCATTTGTTCTATCTAGAAGCAAAGGTTTCCCCTCAATTGACATATTTTTCAGATATTAATTAGCGCTTGTGCTGGGTAACTAGGTGATGTAGTTCACTTTTATGATCATACATATTATTTCCCGGTAACTTTACACATTTTCTAAACTCAAAGAGCCTATGAAATTCAATATGAGAGGGCCTTCATATTCTACCTATTCATCTTCAACAAAATAAGTCCAAAGATCAAACATTGGTATCATAATATCACTGATGTATTGATTGATTGAATTAAAAGAGATTTAACAATACACTACATTGTAATGCAACAGAAAGTGGAATTCAAGGTACTATTTAAAAGACCTGCAAGTTGACTCATAAGTGACCTTGCAGATGCATCCAGGTTCACCTGAAAAAAAAAAAAAAAAAAAAGGTAATAATAACAATTAGTCTTAAATTACTGAGGATGTCTCAGAGTCACAGAGGCAATACAAAATTAACTATCGAGATGCAATTTTAAGGAGCATAAATTTGTAAGAAAGTAGCTGTTTGATAGAAAGCAGGACAAAGCAATGAAACTTAAACGCCCGTTAGTGATGTAATTATGTATGAAATATGAAATTTCTTGAAGTTACTTGGAGTTTCCACCTGCCACTTTTTGTCTTCCTCTCCCTCTCTAGTCTTCTCTCTCTTTCTTGATGAAACTGTCAGAAACTGTTTCCCATTCTTGAAAATTTCAGAAACTATCTCTAGTGATATCTTAAATTTTATTCCCAAGAACTCAGCTTCTTCCCCTCTCCCTATCCGCCTAAATTTCTAGTTCTCACCACCTTTCTTATAAGCAGCCCCTTTAATCACAAGGATTCCAATTTGTTAAGGGTCTCCAAAGAATTTTCTAATATTACCTGCTGTGCTTCAACCAAAGACAGTAAAAAGATCCCACAAGATTACAAATCTCTATATATTCAAAAGGGGCCATATCAATTCCTAGTATATGTGCAACCACAGATGAACTTAGAAATGAAAGGTCCACAAACCTCTGCATTGTCCATTTAAACAACTTCCACATGTAATGTTTACCTAAATTTACAGAAGAAAAAAAATCGTGAGAGAAGTGGAATGACAGCCAAATAAACAATGTCTTAAAAAATTGTAAACTTCTTAGAAAATAATGAGGGTGTGGGAGGGTGAAATAGTTTTTCCAGCATAAACCAACCTGAGCTGTTCGCCCCATTTCATCATAACTTTTCTCACAATTCTTCAGGTCACCATTGTAATATCCCTATATAATCAATAAATTGAGATAATTACAACAGCTGGGTTTCCCTAATCAAGCTGTGGTACTGCTTGAAAAGTTAAAACCAAAAAGGAGCTCACTTGAACAAAGTCACCGTGTCCCGAACCAGAAACAAAGCGGTTGAACTTATCAAATCGACCAAAATCAACATATCCCTGCAGCACAATGAGCATGTGTCCACAACAATAAAAATTTCTGATCGACCACCAATTATGAAGCTTATCAGAATTAGAAAACAAGAAAAGGCGTAATGATAAAGTACTTGAGAACATGGGTGATATGGACTACCGTTTGTGATCTACTCTGCACATCTTTGCAAAACCGAATCACCAAGTCGGAGTCCTGCACCGAAACCAAGCTTATAAGGAACACCTTCTGGATTATGAATCATGAACTGAGATAATTACGAATCATTACAGCAATACTATAATGCATAATTATACATACACTATACTCTAACTACGAACTATTACAGCTATACAATGAAATTGGAATTACCTTCCCTCCGTACTCAAAAGAATGTCCAATCCAGCTACTCTGGTTAACAGCTTAAGAGAGAACAACTTCATCTAAATTCAAATCCAAAATCGAAGGCACAATTAACTGTATTAAGCATTATTATTGTGTAATTTACAAGGCAGATTAACTGTTTGTGAGGATACAAAATCGACAACGCGGCTAGAGTTGTCGAGAACGTAGCAATTGGATCTCGGTGCCGCGAGTGAGGCAGCTTGAAGAGCCTGGAATACAAGAACTGAAAACAAAATTGAAAGCTTATTACAAATGACGGAATGGCAAGGTCAGTGTTAATTGTTGAATACATGACGGAATGGTGACCAACCTGTGAGTGTAGCTAGTGCAAGCGAAATGCAACGTGAAGAAGAAGATGAAGAAGAGGAAGAAGGCAAGTCGAAACGGCGTCGCAGGCTCTGCATTGCTTAGCTTGTACTGTCTGTCAGTATCCGGAGCCGAGGTGAAGAAGGCGCTTCAGGATTCGGGCTGGGCCGTGACCGTCTGGGCCTATGCCCATTTTTTTAAGGAGAAAACCGACTTGGTGCCTCTAATTTGAGCCAAGTTCTAATCTAGTCTCTATAGTCAATAATGCTAGTTGTCCCATATTTTTTTTCCCACATTTGTATCCCACCTGATGTGTCATTACTTTACTGGAAGGGTATTTCCTTTTTCTTTTTTAGGTTTTATTTTTTAATTTTTAGTGTCCAATGTATGGATGCCATGTAAGATGGTATGAAATTGTGGTATAAAAATGTGGTAAGTGTAGCATTACTGTTTTAATTGTTATAATTTTAAGAATAATGCTATACTTACCACATTCTTATACCACATTCTTATACCATCTGACGTGCTATTACTTTATTGGACAAAGTTTTTCTTTTCCTTTTTGGGTTTTTATTTTTATTTTTTAGTATCCAATGTATGAATGCCATGTAAGTTGCCACATAAGGTGGTATGAAATTATGGTATAAAAATGTGGTATATGTAGCACTACTGTAATTTTAATTATATAGTTTACAAATTGTTATAATTTAAAGATATATTAATATTTTCGTTCATTAAATTTGTTCTTTAAATTGAAACAATTTATAAACTATAAGACTAAAATAAAACAATTGAAATTACACGGACGAGTAAAGTGAAATCTAGCCATTAATAAATCATACTCATTATATATAGATAAATATATAAATTGGACTCCATTAGTGAATTGCATATTTGCATTACAATGATTAGTTCTTTGTTTATATCTATGGGGAGATAGAATGATCAATGATGGATGCATGTGATGTGATGTACAACTTGTACTGTCAACACTTTATATAATGTATAATATATCAACATTGATTTATTGTGATTAAGATGATATTATTGACATATACTATGGTTTTGTGAACATAAGTCAAATTAAACAATGGATCACGAGGAAACATGCCGTCCACTGTGTTCAATAGAAATATCTAAAAAGGAAATACTTGATGCACCATGGACTATTCTATTGAATAAGTTAAAACAAAAATAGTAAACACCACCCGCTAACACAGAGAGTACTAAATAAAAATAATAAATGGATTGGGTTATGTTAGACTACCTTAATTTTGACACAATAAAGTCATTTAATTGGTGAACATATTTGTTAACATTTTTTTTTGCCATGAACTTATTTCTTAAAATGTATTTTATGAATTATTGAATACATATAAAATTATTTTATATAGTTTTATTAGTTTCAAGATTAAGTCATTTTTTCTTTGTAAGCAAATTACTAGTACGCATAAAAAAATAATATATTACTTTCAAGGCTGAAAAACTCTTCAAATTATGCAAGTTTGATTCATTATTTTTAAGGAAGTGGAAAACTAAATTTCGTAGGAAAAAACTTACTTATAACAAGGATAGGGAATGACTAGGCATCCCATGAGATATGGTTTATCTTGAAATTGAAGAAAATTTTATGTGATTGAAGTATAAGAGTATATGTGTCATCATGTTATTGGGTTATGATACTCAATCAACCATATTCTTGTAATAGAGAAGTTTCTCTCAATTTTGTAATAGTAAAAACAATTTTCGTGTGCATTAAGTGACTCTTATACTGCTGAACACTTGGTGTAATACCAATTGCTTAACAGTTATAACTGCATTTATTGATCGATTGTTTTCTTTGTTTTGTACTTGAATTTTAATATTTGTGACGTTGATGATAATTTTTTTTATAGTGTGTTTAAGAATATATTAGCGATTTTATTAATTTAAGATTTCAAATTAGTGCTTTTAATGGAGGATATATGGTGCAGCGCTTCGAACATTTATTTTTTAAGTATATTATTATAAAGTTTATTTTACAGTCTTTAATAATAAACAAACTCACTTAAAAAATTGCAATGATAAATAGGTCCACATTGTACAAATAAAACTTATATTATATTTTCTTATGTGTTTTAGATGCCGAGCGCTCGGCATATATATTTTTTTAACTAGGTAAATTGCCACTGTCGCACAGTGGCAATTAGTAACAGTATAACATGAGTGTTTTATGTAATTTAATAGTTACTATTACACAATAACAATTATCGAATGCTCTGTAAATAGACAGTGGTAATTAGTAACAGTATAACATGAGTGTTTTATGTAATTTAATAGTTACTATTACACAATAACAATTATCGAATGCTCTGTAAATAGTGTCGAGTCATCAACTCATTAAAGTGAACTGGTCTATCAATGTGTTTTTACAAGTGGGTAGATCGATGAACTTTTTCATTTTGGACTTTAAATAAAAAACTTGTTTTTTTTTTTATATATATTAAAAATAGTAGTCTATCGCTTATAATTAACGGACTCTTAAAAGGAGAATAACAACAAATTGGATTTGAACTTTGAAGTATGTAGTAGAATCTCCAAAATGTTAAAAATGGGAAAGAAAAGGGACAAAGAGAAAAAGAAAAAAAGAAGCAAAAAAGAAGAGGGTGCAGCAAACGACCCCAAAATGGCATGGCCATTATGCCATTATTCCTAAACGAAAAGGAAAAAGCATTGATATGTCAAAAAAGTCTCATAAGACAGAGCAACACAACACTCTTCTCTACTTGAGCTCCGTGCTCGGATTCTCTGAACAACAACACAAGACCAGACCAAAGAACGAGATTGAATTCAGATTTTGAAAATAACATCACAAACAGCATTTGAACGAAAGCCAAAGGCAGTCTCTGAACAATACAAGTGTCTTCTACCACAGCAAGCCAAATGTTCCAAAACCACCGGTCGCAGTCAAAAATCGAAACCCTAAAATGCCGGCGAGGAGACCCCTCCTCCTCCTAGTAAGGGACCTCGCCGACGACCCAGAAGAAGCTAGAGCTAGAAGACGACGAGATGGCCAAGCACTCGGTGGGGTGGGTCGCGTCGCAGAAGCGCTGGCTCCTGGCCTTCCTCGTAATGCTCTCCGTGTCTACCTTGATCGCCTTCTTCATCAGAGCCGCTTTCGACTCCTGCGATCGCAACCACCTCGACGTCGTTGACAACAAGAGGGTCCCCTTGGGCTCGCCCATTGGGACCAGTCCTAGCCCCCTCAGCTTCATGAAGTCCAAACTCGTCCTCTTAGTCTCGCACGAGCTCTCTCTTTCTGGTACTCTCTAAATTTGATGAATTTATTGTCTTATTGATCTTTCATTGTGCATAAAGTTATTGATTACAATGTGAGCTATTAGTATAATCAGTTTATTAAGTTAATGACTGAGAAAGTTAGCAACTTTTGATTCAAACACACTCATATTAACAAAACCCATGAATAATAACAGGTTTTCGAACTAAGGAATGGATTTTTAAAACCCATTTAAATTAAATGCTTATTTATTGGGATACACTTGTTATTGAATCATACGAGGAGGAATATTTCCAAAATTTTTGTACCGTGATGTGTCATTTGAAGAATGCCGCTTTCCCGTGTGAGGAACTTTGTCCTTGCATGGAGGTGTGAACACACCAACATTCATTAATGTTCATGTTTTTCTTTGGTTATATTTCCTTTGTACATTCATTTTTGTTCACTTTTGTATATTCATTGACATACTGAAATAACAACATGGAAAAATATGTACATTGGGGACTTTTGCTAGGCTAGTATTTAACTCACGAAAGCTTATTTCTCTCATTAACCAAGGATGTGGCCGAAGGTATATTTTATCCAACCAATTTCTGCTCTCTCTCTCTCTCTCTAATTTAGATAATAGTTTCCTCAAAAGTGCTGCATTATTTACTTTTCATTTTGTATCTTTAGATTTTTCTTTATATGTAATATTGAATATTCTTTCAGGTGGACCTTTGTTATTGATGGAGCTGGCATTTTTATTAAGAGGTGTTGGCACTGAAGTTTGTTGGGTTACAATCCAGAAGCCGTCAGATACAGATGAGGTGGCATACAGTTTGGAGCATAAGATGTTGGACCGAGGAGTGCAGGTAACAAAATGTTCATTTTTTCAATAATCATTGTGGATGCCTTCTTTTGCTGTCTAGTTCTCTATATTATACAGCTATTTCTATCATCTCAATTTTGTGTGATCTCGGAAGCATTCTTTTGTTCAGCATGATCCTATAGAGGCCACATGTTAAGGAAACTAAGCGAAGTAAGCTATGCTAAATTATGGCCATGTCTGGCTTTGGCCTGCTACATGCTATTTCCTGTTTCTGATAGGTTGGTTTGGTTTCTCCGTAACTTCTCACCAAGTTGCTAATTATACTTCTATACATCTGCTAGGTCTTCTCTGAAAAGGGCCAAGAAGCTATAAATACAGCACTCAAAGCTGATTTGGTTGTCTTGAACACTGCGGTTTCTGGGAAATGGTTGGATGTTGCACTGAAGGAAAAGGTTCCCCATGTTCTTCCGAAAGTGTTGTGGTGGATCCATGAAATGCGTGGCCATTACTTCAAATTGGATTATGTCAAGCACCTCCCCTTTGTTGCAGGTTCTATGATTGATTCACATGTAACAGCAGAATATTGGGAGAATAGGACTCGAGAACGTTTGGGGTAGGCTTCAAGCTTCAAATTTTGTCATTGAGCTTTGTGTTTCTTATAAAAAAAGAAATTTTTATTGGACGGTCTTAATTTAGTTACTCTAAATGCATCTCTTGGATGCTTTGTAACACATTTTTCAGGGCAGAGTTCTAAAATCCTGAGGTAATACTTTGAGTAAAAAATTGGATGAAAAAATTTTATCATTCAGAAAACTACAGCTGAACCTCAGAAATTGTGCTCCATAGGGAAAAGGTGTCCAACCGAAAAGGACACCCTTATTTCATTACATCAGGATATTGATATTATTTTGCTTTTTCTTTTTCTATATCAAATTGATTTACTATTTCCACTATTTTGCTCTCTGCAGGATCAAAATGCCTGAGACCTTTGTTGTTCACCTTGGAAACAGCAAGGAACTCATGGAAGTTGCTGAGGACAGCGTAGCAAAAAGGGTTTTGCGCGAGCATGTGCGGGAGTCTCTTGGAGTGCGAAGTGAAGATTTACTATTTGCCATCATAAACAGTATGTGTTTCGATCTGATTTGATCATGTCTCTTTGAGTATTGAACCTGCTTCTACGCTAGATGAGGACACTTGTTCTCCTTATTTAAATTTAAATGGTTCAGTCTGGTATAGCAACTAGTTACAAATTTACAAATGGCTATATGCTTCACCATGAATTGGGTTCTTTTATTTTCCTCTTTTATCTTGTCGTTGTTTCTTCTATGTTTGTGAAGGTTGTGTTAATTTCCTAAAAGAAAAGTGTTCTGGTTAGTTTATGCATCCCTTGTGAGCACTAGAGTACACTTCATGACTACAGGTGTTTCGCGTGGAAAAGGCCAGGATCTATTTCTGCGTTCCTTCTATGAAAGCCTGCGGTTGATCCAAGAGAAGAAGCTGCAACTGCCAAGAATGCATGCAATAGTTGTGGGAAGTGACATGACTGCTCACACCAAATTCGAGTCTGAATTACGTACCTTTGTAAGGATGAAGAAAATTCAAGATCGCGTTCATTTTGTGAACAAAACTCTAACTGTAGCTCCATATCTAGCTGCAATTGATGTCCTTGTTCAAAATTCCCAGGTATTGGAAACATTTTTTTTTTTATTAAATGTATCTGATATGCTGTTTATATAAAAAACTATGCTGTTTATATAAAAAAAATTGCTGATAGAACATGTGATCCATGTAGAATGCTAAACCATGGTTTTTAATGTGAAGCAGTGTCCCATTAGCTTAACAGACAAAGCATTAGATGCATACAAAGGCATTGAAATTATTGTCTTTCTCCTGCCAGTCTTGACCTAATGTGGTTGGAATTATATAAATCTTGTTAATATATCCTTTTTTCATCTTGTAATCTTTCTTTAACCCTTAAATATAGGCCCGGGGAGAATGCTTTGGTAGGATAACTATTGAAGCCATGGCATTTCAGCTGCCTGTATTGGTAACGAACTTTCCTCTTGTTATTTGGCATAGTTATCTTGTAACTAATTCTTTTGTATTGCTGCTGCTAATCTTGTTGACCATTCCAAATCAAAAACTTTTGTCAGGGAACAGCAGCAGGTGGCACCACAGAGATTGTAGTGAATGGAACAACAGGTTTCTTGCATCCTGTTGGGAAAGAAGGAATTACTCCTCTTGCAAAAAATATTGTTAAACTTGCCACTCACGTGGAGAGGAGGCTTACAATGGGGAAGAGAGGCTATGAAAGGGTTAAAGAAAGGTTTCTTGAACACCACATGGCAAATAGAATTGCTGCAGTCCTGAAGGAGGCCTTGCACAAGTCAAAGAGCCACTCAGATTCCTAACACTTTGACGGCCCTTTTACTTATTGTCAAGTCTACACGTTTAACTCAGGATGAATTACTTTACCTTAGTAACATGTTCTCTTCTCTTGTTGAGAATTCATTGCTTAGCAAAAGAGGTTGAAGTGCACTAGATCAGTAGGTCAAATTTTCTGTTATGGTGACATGATTGTCCCTCGAGATTTTCTCTTTTCTGTTTTCTTATAGGGCTGTACATCATGTACATATTTAAGACAAAGCATCAATGTATGACATGATTGATTTTGATATAGCTTGGAGTGGCAAAATTTACATCCATTGAAATGCTTGGTGGGTAAGATAAATACACAGAGCATCATTTATGATCTTTTAAGGAGGTATGCGAGCCTTAAAATGAGGGATTCATCGAACATCACCAATCTTAGTAGTCTGCATAGCATTAACCAAATAAGATTCACTGACAAACTGAAAAGAGGAAGTGTTACAATTGAGCACTTAGCCGCTAGTTTTGTAGCAAAGCAATTCAAAGTTCGATAACGCAGAGCAAGCTTCTCGGCTGCCATCCATACACTTCAGGGGAACTTGGGAGGTTTTGGAGAATCAATTACTGGTTTTGCCTGCTGCTTGAAGTTGGGTTTTGTAAACCAAGTCGTATACAGAAACTGCTTTTGAGGGCCTACGTGGTTGCATATCAGTCTAAGCTTCTGCCTCTCCTTCATCCACCTCAACACTATCTTCATGTGCCTCTTGCTCGTCAAGCCTCTCAACCCAACTTCCTGAAAATGGTGGAGACATTTAATCAAACAGACTGTATGCAATAACCACAACAGACATGTAGTACAAATTTGCAAATATAAAAATCAATGGATAGAACCAAATTACCTTAACATGATCCCAGGTTTCAGAAATGGTGAGAGGACCATGCTCCTTGACTATATCAAAGATGACCCTAGTGATGGTCTGTGTCTGCTCAGGTGGGGTTTTGAGCTCTATGGGTTTCATCGGCGGTTTCGGTTTCCTCCCAATACACCTTATCACTGTCCCAAACATATTGCCACCTTCTGTTTTCCCAAACCCAATCTCACTTTGCTATAAAGACACTCGTCACCTGAAAAGCCAAGGAGGGAACAAAATAAACCAAACTAACATCTATTGGGTGGGCTAAACCAGACTAATTTCTTCTTTTTCTTTTTTTTGGGTAAAGAAATTTCGTCCAAAATTTCAGCGGAATATGTTTTCCTTTTACTCGGACATTTTTTAAATCTAGTTTACATAATCTTGTTTAAAACACTTATTAATCATTTTCACTGATGTCATCGCACTAGTGTAAAATGTGCATCTTATAAGCATTGATATTAAATTAGAATACATGTCAACTTTTTTTCTTTTTTTTTTTCTTTACAATGAACAGATCACATTGTCCTTAAGTTCAGTCATTTTCAGTTAAAAGTATGTAACAATTCATTACCACATAATCCAGGAATAAAATGCCAAGAAAGCTACTCTTTTCTAAACCAAAATGACATGCTACTTAAATTCAACCCAAATGAATTAACGTTGATAAACTACAGGGATTCACTCCAATACAAAGCACATACTACTGATTTACCTAGCCAAATTATAAAGTTCAAACTCCAATATTTACAAGAAGCATAATGAATGAATATATTTAACATGAGGGAACAGTCACTTTAAAAACTAAAAGTATAACGATGGCTTCTGCCAAAGAAGAAAAAAAATTTCAAAGGTTTGAACATCTTACACAACCAAGTGAAAATTTAAGCACAAAAATAAGCCAAGCCCAGAACATATTTCTATTCTCCAAATCACTTTACAATCTAGCATTTGATATGTCCTTAGCCCTCATAACCAGGGGATCCAACACGTTCAATTATCATGAAGCACATCACAAACAAATTGGTCAGCTACTTTGTTCATATTTCCCAACATGGATGTAGTTTCCTCATCACTTTCAAGTAACTTCATAGCCTCCACTAACTTTTGTTTGACAATCCTTGTTCCTGAATCACACAGTGAGCCTACATTGAAAACATTATTTCCTTCATGCATCAACTCACTTAGCCGCAATGACTGAGCAGACTTCACCATTTTATATGGCAATGCACATAGATCGCTACTCACTCTAATCCCTTTCTTTGCGCCTTTAGTCCATCTCTTCACTATGTATTGGGTGGGTATGCTTGTGAAGTTTTTTAAATCCAATACTTTTAGGGCATGACGACACAACAATCCCATGGATTCAAACAACTTACAAGAACAAGAAATCATGGAAGTAGTAGAGTCATATTGAATTATGTAGACTCTTTGATGACCTTCTTCAACTGCTTCATAAATATATTGGTTGCCATCATTACCAACTTCTATCATCCTCACCCCAAAGATACTCATAAGCTCATTTTCAAAGAATGAAAACATTTTAATAGTGTACTCAGTAGCTGCATGCTTAAAGATACCACTATTTACTCTAAGATGAGGCATACCATTTTTACACCGAAAATCCTCTTCCAACTCTGTTGATCGCATCACTTTTGCCTTTTTCTCATAATGATGTACAAGACCAATGAGATCAGTTGTTTTTGTAGAAATTTGATGGAAAGTATTGTTTATGCTCTCACCCCTCTCGGCAGATCTAATGTTGGCTGTGAAAGTATCTAAGCTAAAAGCAGGACACCATTTATCTCGAAGTGAATATAACTTTATCAACCATGAATGATTCTCAAGGTTGAACTTTTTAATCATGTCAGCCCACACTGCTTCAAATTCTGCTTCAGTAAGACAATCTTGAAGGCATTTGTTAAAGTGCTCCTTGAACTCAACATTGGCAGAATGACTAGCAAGATATTGTGTAGCATTCTTAGAGATGTGACATGTGCATAGTTGATGGCGTGTCTCTGGAAGCATACTCTCAATTGCATTTGCCATTGCATCATCCTCATCCGTGAAAATGGTTTTCGGTTGTTTATTTCCCATTGACTCCAAAAATGTTTCAAACAACCAAATATATGAATCGGTGCTCTCATCCAACAAAAAAGCACAACCAAATAAAACATTCTTCCAATGATGATTAACTCCCACAAATGAAGCACAAATTAGATTGTATTTCTTGGTTCGAAATGTGGTGTCAAAGTATACAACATCTCCGAAGCAATCATAATCTAACTTTGATCTACTATCTCTCCAAAATAAATTTGTCATTCGACTAGATTGATCCACTTGAACACTGTAAAAAAAATTTGGATCCTCAACTTGCTTATGCCTAAAATAATTCATCAAATTTTGTCCATCTGCTCCATCTATAATTTTTTTCTCCATCCTCTGCAAATAATTACTTCTATAGTCTTTCTTAGTGAACCCAGTATTCTCAACACTGCCAATTTCTTTTTCCAAGTGTAAGTAAGATTTTGTTGGTCTTATATTCCCATCAACCATAGAACTGATGTCAGCTGCATGAGCATTTGGTAATTTTCTACCAGATTTTAGGAATTGCCTTTCTTCAAGCCTAGCAAACTCGTGATTATGATGTGGATTGATGTGAGTGATTTTCCATATACCTTTATCCACAGTGAATCGAATTAGAGCCTTACAACCTGTTCTTGTCTCTAATCTTCTCACTTTTCTCACTTCGCCTAAATCTTCATCTGATTGGAACCCTTGTTTTGAACACAAGAAGTCTCGTTGCCGGATATTATTTTTCACATCTCTTCGAATATTTCCTTTACGAATACTAAAGCCTTTCTTCAAGGCATAGGTGTTGCACAGATTGAAAGCTTCAGTTTCATTACATACCTCCATTCCCACTTTAAGTTCATCACTTCCACAATCCATTTTCTAATAAATCAGCAGCCTAATCATAAACAAGAAGTTTTTTAGTACTTGTATTGACAAAATAGTAAAACCCAAAATGTAACAGCTACGTTTTTTTTATGTAATGCAAGTAAAATATGAACCATATATATTTGCAAACAAAAGTTCTATTTTTTACTTAAATTACAAATAATATCTTCAAGAGCAATCATCTGTTCAGCTTAGTAAAAGCCATTTCTATGAAATTATCAATCAATATCCATAAGAAATTAACATCACATTCCATAAAGGAAGTACCCATCAACTTTAACTCCAAGAATTTCATAAAATAATCATATCCAGCCAAGACCAAGAGAGGACGGGGGAGATACCTGGATGGTTCGCCGAGAAACAAAAAAGGAGGAGGCTTGCTGCGTCGTCGAGTTTCAATGGAGGGCTGTGGGCAGCGAGAGCTGCAACGGGAATATGGGTTGTGGGAGGAGACTGAGTGGGCACTGGCCACGACGGCGAATAGATAAAATAGAGAGAGGACTGAGGGGAATATACTAGTTAGTCTAGTATATAGTTTTTACCCGCAAAAATTACCCATCTTTTTTCTTTTTTTTCTTTTTTATTTGAATTACCTGTGTTTTTTCAATGGAATACTAGTTTTTATAAAAATAAAAAAATAAAATTTGTTGGTACAATATAAAAGAAAAGTTTTAAGAATAACCAAAAATTAAATGCATAATGGAAAAATACAATTCAGGTTTTTTTAATTAATCAACAACTAGTTGATACATAAATTATTCATTTAATGTGTAAATTTATAATGTGTAATCAATCTGTTTTGGTTTTGTTTTGCATAATCTTTTGATATCCTTGTTTTTTTCTTTTTTGAAAAGAGGAAGTAAATTTTTGACTGTTTTGATAAAAACTCAATAATTAGAGAGAAGTAAAATTCTTTCAGTGTTACTATGCTTTGTTTGACTTTATCTATGTTTCTTGCTTTTTAACAGTTCTTTTTATTTTCCTTTGTGGACCATATATTGCTTGGTCATTTCTTGTGCCCCCAACCATTGCCCGAAACTAAGTCTGAAACCTTAGCTAGATAAGAATCACTCACAAAATTGAAAGAGAGAGGATTAGAATAAAGCATTTAGCCCCTAGTTTTACATTAGTGGTTGTAGCAAAACAATTCCAGGTTTGATTTAATGCAGAGCAAGCTTCTCAGCTAGTACAACATAGACTTCAAGGGGACTTGGGTTATGGAGAATCAGTTACTGGTTTTGCCTGCTGCTTCAATTTTAGCCTTTGTAAACCAAGTCAGTATACAGAAACTGCTTCTGAGGCCCTACATGGTTGCATATCAGTCTAAAGCTTCTGCCTCATCCACATCCACCTCAACACTATCTCCATGTGCCTCTTGCTCTTTAGTCCTCACAAACCAAATTCATGAAAATGGTTTACAGTTTTACACATTTGTTAAACCAATCTGTACTTAATGACTACATCAAACATGTACAAAGTCACAAATTAAAGATTAATCGAGTTTAGTAGAGCAACAGCACTTTTAAATGGTAATCAAATTACCTTAACACCATCCCAGGTTTCAGCAATACTGAGAGGACCATGCTCCTTGATGAATGCACAAAGACAGTTCACCTGTTTTGTATTGTCTAGCGTCTAGTAACTATACAAGTGACGAAATTAGGAAACATATACTTCCAACAAATCCATAGAAAACTATACTTATATCAACGATCCTGCACCTTATTACGGAGTTGCAAAAAATATGTAACAAGTAAACATAAACAGTACGTGACTTGAGACCATCATCCTCTCCCCTAATACTTTGTAAGAGGTCTAACTCTAGCTTTCAAGATGATTAAATTGCAAGGCAGAAGCAAACTACTGGAAACAATGCTTCCCAAGATTTTAGGAAGCATGAAACAAGACGAGGAAAATGTGGTTGCATATGATGAAGATCAAGCTTAGTCTGTAATCTGAGTTGCCTTGATTTTCATCATTGCTCTATCTGTTTGTGGTGGCTTCAAATTCTGATGGGTTTTCAAACTCTCAACAGGATCCTCTTTTCTGCAATGTCTCTCCACTTATAATTTTTGGTTATAGATTCCATTTTTTTCTGTAGTCTTTTTGTAAGACTAGTTATAGTTTATATTCATGAAGTTTTTCTATAAAAGTCTCTTGATGAGTTTTTATTCCTGTGTTTCATGGAACTTAAGTTGTATCATTGGTTCGTTATTAAGCTTGAAGCCATGAGAAATGACAATACTGTAAGTGAATCAAGATTATTATCCTACACCGTGCTGAAGGTGCGCATATACAGTTCACGCTAGTGTCAATTGTGCATCTTATAAGCATTTTCCAGTTTAAAATATTTAACAATTCATTTACCACATAACCTAGGGATAAAATGCCAAGAAGCAACTCTCTACCAAAAAGAAATATCACAGCATGCACATTAACTAAATTATAAGAGGAATTTAATAACAAAGTGTATTAGACCAAAATGACATGCTACTTAAATGTATCCCAAATCCATTAATGTTAATAAACTATAGGAGGACTTCACTGCAAAGCAAAGAACATACTGATTCACCTATCCAAATTATAAAATTCAAACTCCAGTATGTACAAGAAGCAAATAACCAAATACATCTAACATGAGGGAATTGTCACTTGACAAAGAAAAAAAAAATGTACAATGATGGCTTCTGCCAAAGAAGAAAAAAAAAATCTGACCTTTGAACATCTTACGCAATGAAGTGCAATATTAAGCACAAAAATAAGCAAAACCCTGAACATACACTTTTCAATCTAGCATTTCTCCTTTAACCCTCACAACAAGGGGATTCCACACTTTGCTTATCAATAAGCACATCACGAACAAATTGGTCATCAACTTTGCTCAAATTTCCCAACATGTTTGTAGTTTCCTGGTCACTTTCAAGTAACATCATGGTCTCCGCTAACTTTTGTTTGACAATCCTTGTTCCTGAATCACACAATGAGCCTATACTGAAAACATTAGTTCCTTCATGCATCAACTCACTTAGGCGCAATGATTGGACAGACTTCGCCTTTTTATATGATGGCGTACATAAATCACTACTCACTACAATCCCTTTTTTAGCCCCTTTAGTCCATCTCTTCAATATGTATTGGGTGGGTATGCTTGTGAAGTTTTTTAAATCCAATACTTTTAGGGCATGACGACACAACGATCCCATGGATTCAAATAACTTACAAGAACAAGAAATCATGGATGTAGTAGAGTTGTAATGAATTATGTAGACTCTTTGATGACCTTCTTCAATTGCTTCATAGATATACTGGTTGCCATCATTACCAACTTCCATCATCCTCACCCCAAAGATACTCATAAGCTCATTTTCAAAGAATGAATACATTTTAACGGTGTACTCAGTAGCTGCATGCTTAAAGATACCACTATTTACTCTAAGATGAGGCATACTGTTTCTACAACGAAAATCATCTTCCAACTCTGTGAATCGCATTTCTTTTGTTTTTTGCTCATAATGGTGTGCAAAACAAGTGAGATCCATTGTTTTCCTTGAAATCTGATGGAAAATACCGTTTGTGCTCTCCCCCCTTTGGCTGGACCCAATATTCGCTGAGAAAGTATCTAAGCTAAAAGCAGGAGACCATTTCTCTCGAAGTGAATACAACGTCTTCAGCCACGAATTACTTTCAAGGTTAAACTTTCTAATCATGTCCTCCCACACAGCTTGAAATTCTGCTTCAGTAAAACAATCATGAAAGCATTTGTTGAAGTGCTTCTTGAATTCAGGATTAGTGAAATGATTGGCAAGATGTTGTGTAGCATTCTTAGTGATGTTCCAAGTGCATAATCGATGGTGTGTCTCCGGAAGCACAGTCCCAATTGCATTTGCCATTGCATTATCCTCATCCGTGAAAATGGTTTTTGGCTGTTTATATCCCATTGACTCCAAAAATGTTTCAAACAACCAAATAAATGAGTTGGTGCTCTCATCCAATAAAACGGCACAACCAAATAAGACATTCTTCCAATGATGATTAACTCCCACAAATGGAGCACAAATTAAATTGTATTTAATGGTCCGAAATGTAGTGTCAAAGCAAACAACATCTCCAAAGCAATCATAATCTAACTTTGATCTGCCATCTCTCCAAAAAAAATTTATGATCCGGTTAAACTGATCCACTTGAACACTGTAGAAAAAATTAGGATCCTCCAACTGTTTATGCTTAAAATAATCTATCAAACTTTGTCCATCCGCTCCTTCTATCTTGTCTTCCATCTTCCTTTGCAAAGAATTATGACAATCGTTCTTAGTAAATCCAGCATCTTCAACACTGCCAAATTCTTTTCCCAAATTGTATGATTTTGTTGATCTTATACTCGTATCAACCGTAGAACCAATGATAGCTGCACGAACACTTGGTATATTTCTACTGGATCTTAGAAACTGTCTCTCTTCAGGCTTAGCAAACTCGTGATTATGAGCTGAATTGATGTGCGTGATCTTCCATGAACCATTCTCCACAGTGAATCGAATGACAGCCTTGCAACCTGTTCTCGTCTCCAATCTTCTCATTTTTTTCACTTCACACAAGTCTTCATCTAGTTGAAACCCTTCTTTTGAACACAAAAAGTCTCGTTGTCGGATATTGTTTTGTGCATCTCTTCGAATATGCCCTTTACGAATACTAAAACCTTTCTTAAAGGCATATGTGTTGCATAGCTGGTAAGCTTCAGCTTCATTACTCACTTCCATTCCCACTTTTAGTTCATCACATTCTTCAAATATTTCTCCCTTGTCAGTTTTTTCTAATATTTGCCTTTTATGATCACAATCCATTAGCCAAACCAACAGCCTAATCATAAACAAATTCTTTAGTACTTGTACATGACAAAACAGTAAAATCCAAAATGCAAGACATTCGTTTGGCACGGTACGCAGTATAAGTAAAAGGATTAGCTAAACATTTGCAAACAGAAAATGCAAACAAAAATTTCACTGTTAAAAAATTATGAAGGTATCTCCTTTTAAGCTCAACCTCTAACTTTCTTCAAAAGAAAAGACATGTTCAAACCATCCCAAAATTGCATGAACGATGCAGACCATTTGCAAAAAAAAATCGAACTATCACATTTCCTAAAACAGCTTGCAATGTAACATTTGCAAAATTAAATTACAAATATATTGTCTTCAAGAACAGGGATATATTCAGATTGTGCCTCAAATTTTCCTAAACTATTAGAACCAATTTCTATAAACTGTCATCCAATATCCCTAACGAATTAACATCAAATTTCATCAACGAAATACCAATCAATTCATCATCAACCTCCTGCCTTTTCAAAACGAAAAAAAGAAATAGAAAACAGCAACACTGCAATAATCATAACGACCCAGAGAGATGAACTACCTGGTTCGCCGAAATACGAGAGAGAAGAAGGAGACTTGATACGTCGCCGTTCAAATGTGGGTATGGCTGGGCAGCGAAGAGAACAGAGAGAGGACTTTGGAGTTTGGGCTGAGTGTTATGGTGTCGTCACCATGCGAAGAGAACAGAGTATTGCAATTAGAGCGAAACCAAAACGCATCGTTTTCATTGTCCTGCTTTGACAAAACGCATCGTTTTATCTTTACCGCGGAAATTCCTTTTTTATCAAATGCAATCAGACTCCAATCAATTTCCCGACAATGCTTCATCTCTCTCGCAAATTCTCGACAATACCAATTTACAAGCTTTTACCTCAACAGCCACAACCACAACAAAGCAAAGTCTTCATTCCCTTCTCCGAGTTTCAGCAGCAGAAGAAGCTCTTAGAGCACAAACTCGTTACTTCTCTAGATGGGTGTACCAGCCTCAACCAAGTCAAAGGAGTACACGCCCATCTCCTCCGCAAAGGCCATGACCAATGTGGCTACGTCCTCACCAAGCTCATTCGCACCCTCACCAAGTGCAAAGTCCCAATGGACACCTACCCTCGACTCGTCTTCGAAGAGATCAATTACCCGAGCCCATTTCTCTGGATGGCTATGATTCGTGGTTACACCATTGAAGGACGCATTTCTGAGGCGCTGGATTTGTATACCTCCATGCGAAGAGAGGGTACTGTGCCGGTTTCATTTACGTTCTCGGCGCTTTTTAAGGCTTGTGGGTATGTTCTTGATGTGAATTTGGGTCGGCAGATACATGCCCAGACGATTTTGGTTGGTGGGTTTGCGTCGGATTTGTATGTGGGCAACACTATGATTGATATGTATGTGAAATGTGGGTTTTTAGAGTGTGCGCGCAAGGTGTTTGATGAAATGCCTGATAGGGATGTGGTTTCTTGGACCGAGTTGATAGTTGCTTATGCGAAGAGTGGGGATATGGAATCGGCTCGGGATTTGTTTGACGGGTTGCCTGTGAAAGATATGGTGGCGTGGACGGCAATGGTTACCGGTTATGCCCAGAATGCCCGGCCGAGAGAGGTGTTGGCGTGCTTTGAGAGAATGCAAGGTGCTGGTGTAGGGACCGATGAGATAACGTTGGTTGGTATCGTTTCAGCTTGTGCACAATTGGGTGGGTCTAAGTATGCTAATTGGGTTCGAAATATTGCCGAGAAATCTGGTTTTGGGCCTGCTGAAAATGTTCTTGTGGGATCTGCATTGATAGATATGTACTCAAAGTGTGGGAGCTTGGATGAGGCATACAGAGTTTTTCAAGGAATGAAAGAAAGAAACGTATTTTCTTATAGCTCAATGATTTCGGGGTTTGCAACGCACAGTCGTGCCAGTGCAGCGATAGAATTGTTTCATGAGATGTTGACGACTGAGATAAGACCTAACCGGGTTACTTTTATAGGGGTGCTAACTGCGTGCAGCCATGCGGGTATGGTTGATCAAGGTAGGCAGTTATTTGCAACCATGGAGAAGTATTATGGTGTTGCTCCATCAGTTGATCATTACACTTGCATGGTGGACCTACTTGGTCGAGCTGGGCGCTTGGAAGAAGCTCTTGAGCTTGTCGAAACAATGCCAATAGATGCCAATGGAGGTGTGTGGGGAGCGCTACTCGGAGCATGTCGTATCTATGGGAATCCCGAGATCGCTCAGATTGCTGCTAACCATCTTTTTGAGCTTGAACCTGATAGCATTGGAAACTATGTGATGCTCTCTAACACATATGCGGAAGCAAGAAGGTGGGATGATGTTTCAAGAGTGAGGAAGTTGATGAGAGAGAAGGGACTGAAGAAGAATCCTGCATATAGTTGGGTTGAAACAAAGAAAGGGGTAATTCATGAGTTCTGTGCAAGTGAAAAGACCCATCCGGAGTACTCTGAGATTAAGAAGACATTGAAGGACCTTCTGAACAGATTACAGGCTCATGATCAGTACCGGCCAAACCTGAATTCTGTCGCTTATGATGTAGCGGATGAAGAAAAGATAAGTTTGTTAATGGCTCATAGTGAAAGGCTGGCTTTAGCATATGCATTGCTCAGTACAGATTCTGGTTGTGCCATTAAGATTATGAAGAACATTAGGATCTGTGAAGATTGCCATGCGTTCATGTGTGGTGCATCACAAATTACAGGGAGAGAGATTGTTGTGAGAGATAACATGAGATTTCACCACTTCCGAAATGGGACATGCTCTTGTGGTAACTTTTGGTGATTGAACCAGAAGAAGTCTGTCCTGGCCAAAACAAAAAAAAGAACCAGAAGTCTGAATATCGTTGGAGGTCTAATACAGACACACTAGAATCTCTTTGACCAGAGTACCGAGCAAGGTTTGATAAGTAAATGTGGAAGACTTGACTACGAAGTTCTAGTTTGTAGTTGCCTCGGGTTTCATATGCAAGTCTTGTTAAACCATGTGAACATTTATAGAACACGGTTGACAAATCGACAGGTCATCAAAGCGCAGCACTTTTTTGGTGCCTTGAGCATTAAATGGTTTATTATGTCATAAACAGTACAAGAATTTGATGGAAACTAGATTCTCAAGTAAATTGAGTTACATGATTCTTTCCGCTGCAAGAATTATCATATGTATTGTTTGATAGAAGCCCATTTCTGGACCCTGTTATGGACAATAGCACCATGGGCTTACTAGCCCATTTCTGTTCCTGGACAGATTTGCAAGATCTTTCAATAAGTAGTAATTCAAGGATTCGAGTGGATATTTTTGGAAACCCAATCTAAAGCTAGATTCTAAAGCCCATTTCTGTTTCTGGGCCGATTTGAAAGATCTTTCTATAAGTAGAAATATTCAAGGATTCGAGTAGATATTTTTGGGCACCTAATCTAAAGCTAGATTCTAAATGAGAATGAACAGGAGCACATAATATCTTGCTACAATATATAAACCAGAACACTATACTCGTATTAATAAAATATACACGAGATACAAAATATAGATATTACAAGAAACAAATCCATTGGGCACAGCACATGAGCTGAGCTTATGCCACACACTGCTTATTATACAGAGCAGATAAAAGTTAAAAACCACTCGCTGGACCCACCCAAATATATAAGACTTTGGGTATGATCAGAAGCTACAGAAAAGCACTCCCTAGGGAACAAGCCATAGATTGAGCAATACATACACCCATTATAATTATCAACATAAACGAAATATATGTGATCTAGCGGTTTCCGGCACCTGGAAGCTTCTCTTTGATCTTTTCCATCATGCCCTTCTTCTCCTGGGGCTCAGTACTAACGTAAGCAGGGCCTGTGGAAGCAGGTGTACTACCGTAAGCAGGGCCTGCGTAAGCAGTGCCTGTGGAAGCAGGTGTACCACCGTAAGGTTTGGTGGTCGAGGGTGGATGAGATCCGTGCTGGTCAGGCTTTTGGCCGCCAGGAAGCTTCTCTTTGACCTTGTCCAACGGCCCCTTCTGCTGGTGCTCACCCGTAGTCCCACCGCAACCTGTATTAGCTGCACCGTAAGGTGCTTCATGAGATCCGTACTGCTCCTCCTTGCGCCCAGCTGCACCGTAAGGTGCTTCATGAGATCCGTACTGCTCAGGCTTTTGGCCGCCAGGAAGCTTCTCTTTGACCTTGTCCAACGGCCCCTTCTGCTGGTGCTCACCCGTAGTCCCACCGCAACCTCTATTAGCTGCACCGTAAGGTGCTTCATGAGATCCGTACTGCTCCTCCTTGCGCCCAGCTGCACCGTAAGGTGCTTCATGAGATCCGTACTGCTCAGGCTTTTGGCCGCCAGGAAGCTTCTCTTTGACCATGTCCAACGCCCCCTTCTGCTGGTGCTCACCCGTAGTCCCACCGCAACCTGTATTAGTTGCACCGTAAGGTGCTTCACGAGATCCGTACTGCTCCTCCTTGCGCCCAGCTGCACCGTAAGGTGCTTCATGAGATCCGTACTGCTCCTCCTTGCGCCCAGCGCCTGGCAACTTCTCCTTTACCTTGTCTATTACGCTGCCCTTCTTCCTTCTCCCACCTTCCTCATCATCCTCGGACTATAACCAACATAAAAATATACATATGTACGTTAGCAACTCATCAATTATCTCTATAATAATTAATAAACAAAATATTAATTCTCTTGTCACATGGACGACAAGAGAAAATGAAAATGACTGACTGAATGTGTAGTCCAAATTCACAATACAGAAACGAACACTGAAAGACGGACCAACTGAATGTGTGTTCTAAATTCACAGTGGTCGAGAGACTTACCGAGGAGCTTGAGTTACCGGATTGACGAAGCTTGCCGGTGACACCATGAGGCTCAGGCTGGTGCCCAACAACACCCTGCCCAGCACCATGAGCGCCGTACCCTGTACCACCGTACCCGGCGGGATCAGTGGTGGTGCCATGAGTGCCCTGCCCTACACCTGTTCCACGCGGAGCGGTGTGTTGATCAACCGGGTTGCCATACTCGACCTTTCGGATCGGGTTGCTGGTCGGGTTGATCGGGTGGGCGCACTCCTCGTGAGTGCCTTGTGCCGTTGCACCGTATTGGTTCTGGTAATGCGCCATTTTCAAAGAAACAAAAACGCAAACAGCTTGTGAGCAAATGGAAGTGTAATGAATAATGATTTCTGAAGTTGAGTAATATTCAGTGACTGACTCTGCTTTCAAATCAGAACTGGGGTTGCTTTATATAGGCAAAGATGCGAGACAAACTTTCCTGCCTAAAATAGAGATAAAGACTGATTTAGTATCAAATTCTAATAAGACACATACCTCGTATGACAAGTCAGCTCGGTAAGTTTTTCTCCAAAGCTGCAAAGGCATACACGTACCCAGCTGAGGGCTTTTGGTACCTGCCACGTTAACGACTCCGACACGTCGCACCGCTATAAACCGACGCGTCTATGTTTTGTGTCGGTAAGATAAGGATGAGACAGGCCCTTGTCTGGGAGTTAAAAATTCGTGACACTTCACCGCGTCCATGAAAGTCGAAGACAAATATCTGTTGCTTGATATTTGGGTCCGATACGTCATACGTGGCGTTGTATAAGTCGTTGATGTTAATCTTGATCTTGAAGCCTGACTACTGCAACACTTACTTTCATAAGTGGATGGGTCCGGAGGATATTATCGCTAATTAGGTCCCACGTGGAAATATTATCATTCGTTGTAGACTTGTAGGTCATTGGACCAGCCCAGTATCAGGAGGTTTGGCTACCGACAAGAGTCCAATATGTAACTGCCCACTCTGTTGGTTGACATGGTTGGGCTTGTGAATCTTTCATGTTGGGCCTCATACTTTGGCCCATGACATATGGTCTTATGATTTTAACTTGTTGCTAGCTTAGTTGCACACTTCATGAAATTAAGCTAGACTTCTTCCATGCAATTTTGTTTTTTCAGTAACTTATGCTAAAAAAATAATGGTAATTAGTCACTAAGTCAAGTGATGCAATCAAATTAGCTGTGTATGACAACATTCGTGAAGCTTACCAAGATGATTCAATTCAAACCTTGTTCAATCAAAATATATTGAAAAAGGATGACTCTTTAATCCCGGCCAAAGAAAAAAAGGATGACTCTTTAATGGTAGATACTTGAGTTCCATTGCTGAGTGACCCTCGCAAGAATGTACACACTTCTCCAAGAATGGAGGGATATCCTCTTCGGGGTTGAGCTTGAGTTAGAGGTTTTGCTTGGCTGAACCTAACCTAAATTGTTAACTTTGAGTTGACAACTCTTGTTCCATAGAAATTTATATGTATAATATGTTATACATATCATGTATATTATATATTATATGCTTAAAATTATATATTACGTTAAAAAGATCCACTACTAACTTTATTTATGATAAATAAATCAATGTTATAAGCTTACAAAATCAAGTTTTCAATGAGTATTTAAACACACCTTTGTGAGCAGCATTTTAATGCTCATTGCCAATGTCCCCAAGTGACAACAACATATAGTTGTATTGACCAACAATAACAATTGTGCTATTTATTTTTGAGTCCGTTAATAAACAGGTATTGGCATCTAATTTTATTAACTAAAACTACCTAAAGCATCATTCTTTCTTTAAGGGCCAACTACCACAAACATATTCTTTATTTGCCGACACCACACCACCACTAGATCCCCGCGCCACAAAAACCACATCTACCCCGCACATTGTTTTGACGAAAATAGACATAACAAAAACATAGCATGCAGACACCTTTCAAAATACCAGCATCAACGCATCACCAAAAGAACGGAAACTGAAACTGCAAGTCCGCAACTCCAATAAACTGCAGTTCCAGAAATTGCAGTTTCTGAAGTTTTAGTTCACTTGCAGTTCTAGAAACTGCAGTTTTTTGCATTTTCAGAAACTGAACTAAACAAATGAAATCAAGAACCTACTACTGATAAGGAAGGCACGAGGATGGAGTTGGCTTCCCCAATAACTTTTTAGGCGTTGTTATAGTGAGGAACTTGGCTTATTCTTCGGCAACGTCGCGACAAGGCCGGAATCAGAGTCAACATCGCGGCTCCGATCGGGTCTAGGGGTTGCTGGGTGTTCCAAGCTCACAAGGATGAAGAGGGAAGAGAGAAGAACTCAGGGGTGGTCCTCTCGTCGCCATCCATGGTCGGATGCACACACACGCCGTTGAAATTTATATGTATAATATGTTATACATATCATGTATATTATATATTATATGCTTAATATTATATATTACGTTAAAAAGATCCACTACTAACTTTATTTATGATAAATAAATCAATATTATAAGCTTACAAAATCAAGTTTTCAATGAGTATTTAAACACACCTTTGTGAGCAGCATTTTAATGCACATTGCCAATGTCCGCAAGTGACAACAACATATAGTTGTATTCACTAACAATAACAATTGTGCTTTTTATTTTTTTAAGATTTTTTTTTTTTTTTTGGATGTGTATTATTTTCTTGTATTTGTGTATTAACATAAGTGTAGGTTGTCATTCAGTAACAACCGCGTCCGACTTATGAGTTTGTTCAGCATGTGGACTGATTTATTATCTTATTATTTATTTTTGCCTTAAAAAGAAAATAAAAATGAGAACAGTTTTGCTCATCTCTTTTAACTCAGGTGTATGCTCTCCTCCCATCTAAAATGTTGTCATGTATTTAAAAAACTAACAATGAGTTAATTTATTATATTTAATGATTTCTAATGTTATAATGATGAGAGAGAAAAATAATTTGACAAATCTTTTCTATTTTTACCCTTATCTTTTATTACTCAACTTTTTCCACTTTTTTATTATCCATTAATTTCTCTTTTCTCTTTTATTTAATTATTTCTAATAATTTTTGCTTATTTTGTTTTTTTGCTCTTCTCCAGTACGCCTCCAGTACCCAAAAACCACATCCATTTAATAATTTTTGCTTTTTTTTTTTTTGCTCTTCTCCAGTATGCCTCCGGTATCCAAAAAACCACATTCATTTTTTTGGGTCTTCTCCTGATACACCTTTATCTATTTTTTTAATTAATTAAAAAATAAAATATTCCAACAACACATTTGCAATTCGAACAAAAAACTCATTTGCAAAGTTTAATTTAAATGTTGGCCAAACAAAAATGTAAAAAAACTCATTTGCATACATAGAAAATCAAATAAAAAAGTTACATGAGTTCAAAAAAAAAAAAAATTATGTTGTTGCAACTATTCTTCTTTCTTCAAATGCTGCAACACCTTAGATTGGCCTAAAAATTTGTTTGATATGAAAAAGTCATGTATGAGACAAATGAGAAGAATTCTTAGGCCCAAAAAAAAGGTGTTGTTGGAATATTTTTTTAATTAATTAAAAAAATAGATAAAGGTGTATACAGGAGAAGACCCAAAAAAATGGATGTAGTTTTTTGGGTACTGGAGGCATATTGGAGAAGAGCCAAAAAAAAAAAAAGCAAAAATTATTAAATGGATGTGGTTTTTGGGTACTGGAGAAGAGCAAAAAAACAAAAGAAGCAAAAATTATCAGAAAGAAAAAAAAAAAAGAAATTAATGGATAATAAAAAAGTTGAGTAATAAAAGATAAAGGTAAAAATAGAAAAGTTGTCAAATTATTTTTCTCTCTCATCATTATAACATTAGAAATAATTAAATATAATAAATTAACTAATAATTAGTTTTTTAAATAGCAGCATTTTAGATGAGAAGTGAGCATACACCTGAGTTAAAGGAGTGAGCAAAACTGCTCTCAATAAAACTACCCTAAAAGATACGAGTATAAAACAATTTAAAACTATAAACTAATCTTGAGGCCAAGCGGTTTAACCGTAAGAAGACTCTAAACTGATCGGGATTAGAAGTATCCCTATAACCAAACAGGTCCAAGGTTTTACTAATACCCTATTCTTCATCATCGAGAGGCAGCAGAAACAAACTCTTCGCTCCACAGCCAATTTCATACCTCCCAAACCTCCACCTTTGTTAAACACAGCAATTTAAATTCAACCAAACTCAAAAAATCAGAAGAAGAAGAAGAAATGATATCAGCAATTTCTTGGGTGCCCAAAGGGGTTTCAAAGCCAGTTCCATCCGTCGCCGACCCGCCTACCAAAGAGGAAATCGAGGAGTTAATAAAAAGCGGTGCTTTGGAGAGAAGGTGGAGTGCTTCAACTCCTTTCTCTTCTTTTTTTTAGTTTGTCTAAGTTTTTGTTATTGTAGTGTGCTTTACTGGTGCTGAATGAACATTTTACGCTATGATAATTGTTATTGTGCTGAGGCTAAGCCCTGAACTTATTGATTTTTTGGTGCCCAGATGACTTTTGTTTGTTATTTTTCGTCAAAGTTGTTTACTTTCTTTGCAACAAATTGTTGGGTCTTCTTTTTTCAATAAAGAAAAAAGCTTGAAAGGGTTGGTGGTTCCTTTCTTGAAGAAAAAGGGAAAGGCTTGGATTTTTTCATGTAGTTTATGTGTAATGTGGTTGTGTCTTGGCTAAGAGGCTTCATGCAGTTTGGGTGTTTTTTTGGATTTGCTGACTTGTATACTTTTGGTGGGTGTTGCTTTGTGCAGTGGAGAGGGTGAAAGTGAGGGCGAGGACGATGATGAAGGAATGGATGTAGAAAACCCCAAGCAGGGTGATGAAATCTCCCAAGCATTAGAGGTAGCAAAAGCACTCGGCAGATCCTCCAAAGTCACCGAGTCAGGGGCCAATGACATAACCGATGGATTGAGGGAACTTGACATGGAACATTATGATGATGAGGATGATGGTATTTCCTTTTGATTTATTTTCTTGAAGTTCATTGTTGGGATATTAGGAGGGGTTAGTTATCATGTTGGTTAAGCGGGAGGTGTTGGATGGAGTGATGGACAGTCAAACTGTTACTCAGGGTTAAACTCGAAGCCTTGTGAAATCCATTAATTTGTCATTTGCTTTAGTTCTAGATTAAATGGTTTTATTAATATCAGGTTTATATTAAAACGATATGGTTTTACCAGGGTGTTCGGTTGACAATCAAACTATTGGTCAAGGTTTAACTTGATGCATTGTCAAAGTTATTGAGTAGTGATTTGCTTAGCTTATTGGTTAAATGGTTTTATTAGTACTGTATATCTCCTGTCATGGGTGTCACTAAGGATTCATAACTAACATTGCATCTTCTTATGTCTGACCTCAGGCATTGACCCATTTAGTAGTGGGCTTGGGGACCTTTACTACCCAAGTAATGAAATGGATCCATATCTCAAGAATAAGGATGAGGTAAATTTGACAACTTAATTATGCCATCGATATTGTTCTATTTTCTTGTATTGGGAGGCTAGAAAAGTCACTTGGTTTTTTACTTTTTATTTTTATCCTTTCACAGGACGAGGATTCTGAAGATATTGAAGACATGGCCATAAATCCAAATGATGCAGTCATAGTTTGTGCTCGTCATGAGGATGATGTCAGCCAGCTTGAGGCATGTAATAGTTAGTTAAAACTATTGGTTTCATCTCTCTGTCTGTCTGCCACTCATGATAATTGAATTATGTATGTGCAGGTTTGGCTATATGTTGAATCAGATGATGGTGAATCAAACGTTTTTGTTCACCATGACATCATCATTTCAGCATTTCCCCTTTGCACAGCATGGCTTGATTGTCCTCTCAAAGGTGGAGACAAAGGTGCGGGCTGTGTGATATATATATATATATATATGCATTTTGGTTGAAAGTTGTGAGTGTATGCATCCATAATTACTCATATATGTAAATTATGTTTCCATTGTAAACAGTCCCAAGAAGAATTGTGGGAATCAACATTAGTCATTTCTTCAAAATTGATTCTAATTAAATCAAACAACTCTCATGTTTGCTAGAAACTGGGAGGGAGAGTGCTTTAAGAGTCCATATTTCATCTACTTAACAAAGAGAAAATAGGCCAACTTGTCTTCTTATTTTGTGTTTTCACTGGTTGTTTTCCTTAATAGAAAGGGTTTTTTTCAATTTCGGTACCTGAATTTTGGGCATTGTCCCAACTACCTACCCAAACTATTATTTGTTCCAATTTCATACCTAAACTTTTATTTTGTCCCAAATTGGTATATAATGTGACTTTTGTTAAAAAATACTAACAAAATTTGGTCATGTGTGTTGCACATATCTTATACCCAAAGTCATTTTGGTCTATTCACGATCCTAGGTTGATTAAAATGCCCCAAATTTTGATGCCTTATATGAAAAGGTCATATTATACTAATTTGAGACAAAATAAAAGTTTAGGTATTAAATTTGGACAAATAATAGTCTAGGTACCTAGTTGGGACAAAGCCCAAAGTTGAGGTACCAAAATTGAAAAAGACCCTAATAGAAACTACAATTCATTAAAGTTTAAACATTTTTTCTGTTTATGCATTGATTTACCTTTGTATTTGACTGATGTCTAAATGTTTGTATATGTTGGCAGGGAACTTCATAGCTGTTGGTTTAATGGAGGAACCTTCCATTGAGATATGGGATCTTGACATTGTATCTTGTGATATATACTAGTCTCATTACATAGGCTAAGTAGGTCATTGATGGAGATGGTATTGTATTTTCTAAATTTTTTTTTTTCCAGATTGATGAAGTACAACCATGTGTGGTCTTAGGCGGTATTGCTGAGAAGAAGAAGAAAAAAAAAGGAAAGAAGGTATGGTGCTCAATTCCTTGAATGTTTGGGTTTGATAAACATGCAACTCTTTTGTCACTTCTTTTACCAATTCTGCAACTTGCTTTGTGTTAGATATCTATCAAATACAAAGAAGACAGTCATAGAGATTCAGTTCTTGGACTTGCTTGGAATAAGGAGTACAGGTTTGTTAATTCTTTTACAATTTTGTACCTCCTGTTCTTGCCTCAGCGGAAGGTTTATATGCTCTGTTATATTTTCCTATAAACAGAAATATACTTGCTAGTGCAAGTGCTGACAAACAAGTTAAGATCTGGGATGTGGCTACTGGAAAATGTAATATTACCATGGAGCATCATACAGACAAGGCAAGAATTTAGATAGAATTTCAATTTTATGCTTTATCCTGAAATCAGTCTTTGGATGGTGTGCTATAGAACAAATGCAATCTTACGACTTATATTTTAAAGTGTTGAGCAAGCCTTTTCTATCAAGTTTTCCATTTAGCTTCAATTTTAACCTTCGTACTAATTTTTACAGGTTCAAGCAGTTGCATGGAATCATTATGCCCCACAAGTTCTTCTTAGTGGATCTTTTGATCATTCAGTAGTCTTGGTATTCAATTATTACTTGAGTATAACATTCTTTTCATTTATTTGTTTTTGAAACTTCCTGACTTCTGTATTTACAATGCATTCCAGAAAGATGGGAGGATACCATCACATTCCGGTTATAAGTGGACAGTCACAACTGACGTAGAAAGCTTAGCATGGGATCCACACACTGAGCATTCATTTGTGGTGTGTGCTTTGGCCTCTCAAGACAGTCATTTTTCTATACTTAATTACAAATTTTTTTTGTTTATTCTTTTTTCTTGTTTATTAACATGTCTGTGTTTTATATGCACACACACACATATATATATATATGTACATATTTAATGTGGATACAGTTACTTTCTGAACGGATAAGAATTAACATTGACTGATCATCATTCATTTCGTAAATCCATCCAGGTGAGCCTTGAAGATGGTACAGTCCAAGGTTTTGATATCCGGACTGCCACATCTGCTCCTACTTCCGAGTCTAAACCTAGTTTTACTATTCATGCACATGACAAAGCTGTTTCCGCAATCTCTTATAATCCTTCCGCACCTAATGTATAGTCCTCTTTCTCCTGACTTTTGGGTACTTTTTCTATCATGGACTTATGTGTAACTTCACCTCTGTGCCTTCTTTTTTCAGCTTCTTGCAACTGGATCCACAGATAAAATGGTATGAAGTTCTTCCCACTGCCTGCAGACCTCTGTATACCATGCAGATTTGAATATTCTATATTGTTCCACTGGCTGGTCATCTTTTTTTTGCAGGTAAAGCTTTGGGATTTGTCAAACAACCAACCTTCATGCATTGCATCCAGGAATCCTAAAGCAGTAAGTGATATATGAATTATTTATCATACTAATATGACGAGATATTCTTATTTTTCTTTGTTTATTTATATTTTTGTCAACATGAGATTGATTGTCACACACTGTTCTGAATGTTACTAGGGAGCTGTTTTTTCTGTTTCATTCTCTGGAGATAGCCCCTTTTTGTTGGCCATAGGAGGCTCAAAAGGAAGATTAGAAGTAAGCTGTCTTCTGTATCTTGTTCATGGTTGGGTTTTTGAATTTTTTAGGTTTTTTATATGATAGGTGATGATTGCTAATTTGGTATGACTGAATTTTCAGGTGTGGGATACGTTATATGATGCTGGGGTTTCCCAACGATTTGGGAGTTACAGCAAGAGGACCAAACCCCAATCTGGATCTTGATCTGGTTAGATTAGAAGATGATCAAGGTTTTTCTATATTATATTATTTTAGTTTAAGCATAAAGAGGTTTTTTAGTTTTCTAGGGAACAAGGAGCATTGGCCACCGGTAGTAGTCTCAAAGTTTTGAAATCCGTATGATGTAGATCCCCCATCACCCCCTTTGAAGTATGCTTGTGTGTAATCAGAGGCAGTTTTGAGTTTTCTTGTATTAATGTTATGCTAAAAACCTAAAACTAAAAGGGAATATGAATTGTTGTGAAGAAATGGGAAATGGTTTTTGAGCGAAGTTCTCAAGTTTCAATCTTCTTGTCCATAATGGAACTGGTCAACTTTGGATTTGTAAAGGTAATTTCTCTTGTTCAACATGAGATTCATATTTTTAAGTGTAGTCTAGTTAAATTCCTGGTCATTTTGGCACCATTAAACTTCATATGAATGCTAATGGCCAAGAAAAAAAAAAAAAAAAAACTTCATATGAATGCTTGAATGAATGAATGCTATTGAAGTCATGTTAGATTCAGTCATTTTCTTTTTGTTTAATATTAGAAACATAGTTTTCAACATTAATTATGTTGGGTACTTGAAGATGAAGCCTACTTGTGCTTAAGAATAAAAAAAATCTTCACTTTAGCTTTTGCAAATTATAATTCAAGAGGCAATAATAAATAGAAAATAAGGAGACCTAAATCTCTCTCTCATTGTTTAGCTCATGTGAGCTTTTCTGTCATAATTGGTTGGCCACATGCAGGGTGTTAAATTTCGAAGTTTCGCCGAAAATTTCGATTTTTGGGGGTGTCGAAATCGAAACCTATATTTGCTAAAATTTCGGGATGATTTCGTCGAAATTGTCGAAATTATCGAAATTTCGCCGAAATCGTCGAAATTTCGGCGAAATTTTTGACGGTGGAGCTGGGTTTTTGCAGAAAAATGGAGAGGTGGCAGGGGGAGATCGATGGAGAAAGAGGGGTCAATAGTATTGGCAAAAGATGAAATCTGAACATAGAAGTCAAAACTTGTAGGGTAAATACCTCTGGAAGTTTTTTACGGAATACAACATCCAAACGTGCATCAAGGGTGTTCTCGCACACAATCTTCCCATCTCGAGAAGCCAAGACCACACCTCCAGAACTGAACAATCAAAAATTATCATAAGCAAGTTGTAAACTGTTTGAGAAGCTAAATATTAGCAAGCCAGATCAAATCCTGTCCTAATTGAAAGATGCTTCTAAAAAAAGAAGAGATCGAGGGGGAGAGAGAGGCGACGGCAGGGG